>NC_050099.1:8845584-9148614 GCF_902167145.1 Zea mays
GGTCTTAATTAACACAAGAACTTCTACCTTGACTAATTGTCTAAGGAAACTATAGCACCTGACATCAAGCATGAACCAATATGTAATGAAGCTCAAACCAAGTCATAGATGCAATCAACACTATGATTTCACAACATCGAATTTGGATGTAGCCATACATCAGCATCAATGTCTTAAAACGACACTCTTTTATGAAGGGGTAATACGCACTAAGCACAACCTTTACCAACTTTAACAATTCATTTTAATTCAATGGTGAAACATCCACACCAGATGAATGTATAAGAAGATCAAACACCTCACCTCACATCACCACGAAACAAGTAGTTCTATTGAAACAAAACTCTTAATCTTCCTTAACCTTGTTCTTGCCATAATGAAAAGATAATCATGTAATATAACATACTTTGCACCCCACCGAAAGGGAGAAAATCTACAGAACTAATGGAGCAATAAAGCCGACAAGAAGCCAATAACATCTTGTGCAGCACAGTTCATCGAAGAAATGCCAAAAACTCTACATAGAGCACTGACAGCCCAACAACAACCCAATACTTGGTTAACCCTTGTCACTATACTTCATTCAACATCTCAACTAAGAAAAATATCCAACTAGTAAGGTTAACCTACACATAATATAAGTCTTCATCTAATGTAGTTCAGAAACTTACATTTCATTCTATCATATGATGCACTCAAAGTACCAGACCTAAAGGGTCAATACTAACCCCGTAATCCTTCACACATTTGGCAAACATTTCAAGCTGATGTAAAAACCACATCATTTAGAAATAGGTGACTAACCACGCACAACCAACTCTAGGCTAGGCAATGACTTCATTCAAACCAATAGATAAGTGGTCCAACAATGGCTCCACAACATGCATCGGGAAGAGAACCATCAGATCCTCAACGTATTAATACATAATCAATGGATCAAGAAAATCAAAGATTTTATTCTACAATTAGCATGACTAACATGCAACCACTTTAAACCACACATAGGCTTTGTGGCTACTAAAACACACGATAGAAGAGAGACATGTAAGCCATTCTGGCTATGTAAAGACTTCCCCCAAAATCCATATAAAAGTACCAATATTCATTTCTTTCAGAACTGGTTTCTCGACATAAACAATCATTCTTTGCAAAGATAGTTGGAGCTATCCACCAACCACTCAACAACTTAAATTCAAATTGATGATTACCTTGTACCCCAAAACACGCAATTCACACTCCTCTTAGAAAAATCTTCAATCAAGCATATATAACAATATTATTGTAATAAAACTCAATCGTGAAAAACATGGTGAAAACAACATAGGCATACATGTATATCACCAGCATACTAACAACTTCAATCTCACAAATGACCAGCGATATCAACCGCATTAATAAAACAATATCAAAATTTCAGAAATAAATTATATGAAGCATTAAGCCATAAACAACTTACCATATCGCCGTAAAGGAATAGGGAAGGGTGAAATTATAGTCATCTGCACTTCAAAGACACTAATATATATATCAATGATACTTGAACCCATACCCTTCCTATATGTGCAAGTGTGGCAAATTTATCTTCAAATTGCCAAGAATCTAAAGCCTAAGCTTTGATACCAACTGTAACACCCCGGGATCCACAAACACCCTAGAATGCTACTAAACTACACCGCTAACATTCGTATATAAAATTTCGACAGCATCTCCTTTGAAAATTGCATAAACGGGGAAGCAACAAAGTATAAATAGATATCATGATAAGAAAACATAATAGACATTAATAATCTGCTAGCAATGGGAAGACAACCATAACGGCATGAACTAAATTAACTAGTGCGCATAACTAGTTAGAAACAAACATCCTTTGACAAGAATCTTCTAATTAAATCATGACTGCGCCTAAGCAGCATTATTATGAGAGTGAAGGTGGATGTGCTGCTACTTCCCACTTCCCTTTTTGAGCAACAAGCACCTGCATTGAGTAATGCAGGAGTGAGATGAAACATCTCAGCAAGCGAATTGTTTTGAGATATTTAAACCACAAATTGAATTAATCAACATTTTAAAAGAATCACAATTAAGATCAGAAATACTTGTAGATATAGAACTCAGTAGTCCCAATATAACCAATACCATCTCATTTCCTCGAACAACTGCAATAGGTTCTATAACACTTCTCTGCGTCAACAAAACCTGCAAATATCACTTCAATGTATGCATAGGAATGCAAAGTGTAGGTACTCTGTCTTCATACCTCTAAAGGTATAAAACCACATCATCTACAAATATCACTTCAATGAATGCATATGAATGCAATGCTTATGTCCTCTACCTTCATACCTCTAAGGGTATGAAGCCGCATCGTACCCCTCCTCGGGCAACGTACGATGCTAAGTTGTACCGGTATGGTCAGACCATAGGTCATGACCCAACTTCAGATGCAAGTGAATCATGCAATGTATATGGTATGCTGCATTTATCAATATACTTCACTTCCTTCACATACAATACAACCTCAAATAATACTTCATTTACCTTCAGATACAATATCAACCTCAAATAATACTTCATTTACCTTCAGATACAATACCAACCTCAAATAATACTTCATTTACCTTCAGGGGTGTGAATTAATCTCATGAGTCATACTCGAATCATAATCATCATCAATATATGATTGAGCATCAGTATAATGCAAGCAAGTAAAGCATCACCATAGAGTCCAATTATGAAAGAATCCAATACTTCTGAATATTAGAGTCTAAGCAATAGAAATAACAGGTTAGAATAGAAGCAACCACCGCTACGTTCACTTGCCTTCATCGAAGAAGAAGAAATGTACTAGCCATGATCTGGAGTGTAGCCACCTAGGGTTTTCCCCAAGAAAATCTTCAAGAGATAGGGGAGATCATCTCCTTGATCCTCTCTTCCTCTTCAATTCAACGTGCTCTTCCTCTTCTCGATCCTTGCTGCGTGGGGGGGATCTAGAGGGAGGAGGGAGCCATGGAGAAGGTAGGGGGCGGCTGCCAATGGTGAGGAGAGCAAGAGAGGGAGGGGGGGGCTGCAACCCAATTGGGGAGAAGGAGAGAGGGGCGGCTAGGGTTGGGGAGGAGAAGGGGGCTCCCATCCACCAGATCGAGATCAATGGCCCAAACTCGCTCTCCCCTTTGAGCTCCCGACCCCAGTGGAAAAAAATGCCAAAAGATCTACTGTTTTTCTGAGGAATGCCTCCTGAAACTCCAAACCCCAATGCGACAGAACATCAAAGAAAAGAGAAAAATAAGTTTAACTTCTTTTCAGAAAATTGGGGTATCACACTTTTCCATCTCGCGTCCTCTAGTTGAGAGATATATATGTCTGCTGCTCTCGCTATATAGTGGGCCGACCTGCCCTTCTAGCTAGCTAGCTAGTTCAAGTTCTAGGCACGGATCGGATCGGATCGATCAACATTAATTTAATTACTTAATTATTCGTTCCCGATGAAATTAATATATGTTAAACAAAGACTTTAATTTTTATTATATCCTTATATATATATATATTATATAGTCATTACTAGTTTTAATTTAATCCAGAAAACCAGTGTGATGTATGTGATGACATGTATATGTGCATGTGTGTACTACTACTCGCATAAGCAGTAAACAACAGTAAAACATGCACAATCACTAAGAACATAATGTACCCTGCGGAGGGACCGATGCTCAAGACATCGTTGGCTCTATTCACACGAGAGATCTCGTGTGTATGTTCGATTTAGTCGTATGCAGTCGATGCAGGCAAATGTACGCGGTGCAGTCCCTCGAACGGCGTCGACCACGAAGAACCGGACCATCGTTGGTCGAGCGGACGGAGCGAGCAGTCGCGAGTACGCTACCCAAAAACCTGATCGCCCGCACACCCGTGTAAGTGTAGCTCTACGGACGGTGATTTCGGACGCCTACTCTCCCACTCTCTCTATGCTCGCAGGCAGTGGGACGGGAATGGGCTGTGTGCAACGCGTCTGAGAGACTGTTCGCGTAACCGGAAGAGCGTCCACCTCCTCCGTATTTATACACACGCAGTGGGAGGGGAACAGACTATAACGGTCGACATCAGTGTCAGAAACTGACAGCCATTACAGCCAGCCAGAAACAGATGTACCATAAGAGACGTCTGTTACTAGCCATAAGACAGGAAACGACTGGTCATTACTGTTACACCCCGGGTTCCACAAACACCCCGGAATGCTACTGAACTACACTTCTGACATCCATATATAAAATTTCGGCAGCATCTCCTTTGCAAGATTGCAAAAATGAGGGGGGCAACAATGTATAGACATATATCATGACGAAAACATACTAAATATTATTAATCGGCTAGCAAGGGAAGATAAACATACGACATGAACTGAATTAACCAGTGCACACGACTATTAAAAAAACAGACTTCCTTTGACAACAAGTTTCTAATTAAATCATGGTTGAGCTTAGGCAGCGCTATTATGAGAGTGAAAGTGGATGTGCTGCTACTCCCCTCATTCCCAACATGTATCAAAAGTACCTGCATTGAGTAATGCAAGAGTGAGATGACACATCTCAGCAAGTAAAATAATATCAAATTGTTTAACCACATAAGAACATTATTTTACCACCACATGATTCCACAACCTTCTTCTTACGAAGGTGCAGCACGTATACAACGTACAACACACCTAGTTACCACACCTCGCAGGTAGAAACCACAATAGTAACATAGTAATGTCACACTTCATATATACCTCATGAGTGCAAATGTCTGCAAATGCAAGGATGACTTCTTCCTTCATACCACTAAGGATATGAAGCCGCATCGTACCCCTCCTCGGGCAACGTACGATGCTAAAAATGTACCGGTACGGTCGGACCATAAGATCACGACATAACTTCAAAATGCAAGATGGATGATGCGATGTGCATGACATGCCTACAACACTTCATATAACGTGATTCAAAAAGATACTTCAACTTCATCCAAGATGGGAACCAACCACATATATCATTACCAAATCATGATCATCCACAATATTATACAATTGAGAATTAATACTTTCAAAAAATAAACTTCATCATAGAATTCAATGAATAACATATTTAAAATTTATGCATACTCAATGACAGGGAATAGGATGCAAACTAAACGGTAGCAACCACCACTGTATTTACTTGCCTTCACCGGGAATTTGGTATGGTACTAAGTACGATCCGGAAGTCCACCACCTGTTTTTGACACACACCTTAGTGCACAAATTCACATAACAAACACTAATAAACAACGCCGCACCTACGCACAATTTCAACCCGTCGCGAGCGACAACTCTCCCCCTCACCACCAAATTGCAGCGGCGCTGCTTGATAATTTCATTACTTTAAAATTATAACAGCACTGATATCAATCGAAAACTCCGGAAGGATCTACATAAAATTCCCCACAAGTTTTGTATTCAAAAGATAATTAAATTCCCAGATCTACTTAGCCCAAAACCGTCCATAAGATACATCCTGCAATCTGTTTTTAGACAGCAACATACCCAGATTCAAACAGCGATATCTCCTAAATTATAACTCTGAATCGAGTGCATAAGTACTCGTTGGAAATGTATGACAAAGATCTACATGATTCTCATATGGATTATCACTAATTTCCCACGAAAAATCCCCAGAAATCCCTAGAACTACTGCTGTTCGTCCTCCCACAAAAATCTGGACAGCACCTATACCGATTCGCATAGGTAAACATGTAACCAATTGGATTGCAGCACAAATACTAAAAAGAATGATCTTAAAATCACCTTGGGTTCCTCCTTTCCTCCTTCCTTCTTCCTCCCTCCAAACTCCAATGGAAGGCTCGCACCCACACGACGGAGAACCAAGCGGGGATGTTGCACCTTGGAGCAGAGGAGATGGGGGGGCATCTAGGGTTGAGGAGGTGGTGCCGCAATCACTTGGGGAAGAAGGAGAGGGAGAGAGAGGGGGCGGTGGCCAACAAAGGGAGAGGGAAGGGGGAGGCGGCTGCAAACCAAAGGGGAATAGGGGGGTGGCTAGGGTTAAGGGGGGAAAGAACTAATGGGCTTCCCACCGCCGGATCGAGATCCACGGCCCAAACTCGCTCTCATGTCTGCTCCCGACCCCAGCGCACAAGTCCAACAAGAATTCTACTGTTTTACTGGTGAATGCTTCCTAAAAACTCCAACCCCAACTACACTGATCATGAAAGAAAAGGGAAAAGAAATTTAACTTCTTTTTAGAAAATTGGGGATCACACTCTACCCCCCCCTTAAAAAGAATTCGTCCTCGAATTCTGACGCTTCTATCGAAACGACAAGGAAAAATCAGCGACGACAAAAACTCACCCCATAACGAAAAGTTTGGTGTACTTATACCGCATCAGCTCCTCGAACTCCAACGATTCTAGGATACGTAGCGGACGACACTCTAGAGTCAGGTCTTGCTACAAGGGAATCGACTCTAGCTCGATTTATTGATCTGGATTGCCCAAATACTTTCTCAACATAGAGACATGGAATACATGGTGTACTCGGATCATAGACTCCGACAATTGCATGGGCTATGCCAAGCTGCCAACTCAGGCTAAGATAGTAGACAGTCATATATACCTCGGACGAAGCTTTCCTAACACCAAATCAACATTGACACATGCAAGTACTTCAATGAATATATATATATATATGAATTCAATACATACGGTGCTCCTATAGCCTAAACCAAACCTATCCAAACAAGAGTAACTTCAAAAGATCAATTTAATGCTTGCATATTTCTGGACAGCCGCACAACAGTTAATTGTTTTGCTCATAACTCACAAAATATGCATCCAAAAGTAATAAACTAGGACTTCATGGAAAGTTTACAAGGTCCACTATACCCTTGGTATTATCAACACCACAAGATTTGACACTTAGAAAGGCCAAACAATGTCAAACATAAATTTTTGTTCAAACTTGGACAGAATTCAACTACTCACTTCAAAAATCCATAATTGGAGTCTCAGTCATCCAATTCAGGCGCTCCTAGACTTTTTGGAAAGCTAGTAAAATTGCCTATATTTCATTTATAAACATATCAGGTTAATTCAATGCATATCAAGATCAAAAGACATAAGAAAGGCTTTGCTGTCCAAATTTGGATAGATTCAAAGATTCCACTTAAAACAGTTGTAGCTTAACTTATAGGTCACCAAAAAGGGTGATCCAGAATTTGTTGGAAAGCTTAAGGAAAGTACTACCACTTCTTTACAATTATAAGAACTGATTCAAAGTTTAACTTGGGCAAACAAGGTCAGTTATGAAATCTATACAGAATCCGGACAAATTCCAAGACTAGACTTGAGAAAATCATAACTCCAAACTACTAGACCTAGGGTCATGAAATGTTTACACAAGTAAGATGAAGAAGTTGACTACAACTTTTATATACAACACCTCTACAGAAAACATGGTTTAATTCATTGAACTAGCTGCATAACCAATACTGGTCATGCAGTCCCAAACAACAACCAATAGATTTATTCAGGTTTTATACTCTTCTAAGATTAAGCGTTCATCAAAGGACTAATAACTTTAGGTTCTTCATTATGAGACACTTAGAGCCAACATAAGGATAGAAGCAATATGCTCACTTTTTAAATCATTTTAATCCTGATCTCACATCATGCAAGCAAGAATCGATTTAAGCATACTATGCCTGCCCATATATCCATCCAAGCACATTCGATACATTATATCATCCCATCGAAGAACTCTTTTTTTTAAATTATACTATGCATATATATCCATCCAATAACTCACACAATCTGCATCTCAACCTATACTTCACACAACGTAACTATTTCATACTTACGCAATCACGCCAAAACTAGAAAACATGGCTTCACAACAATACGTACTGGCCTATTCAAATGACCCTTGCTATCTCTGTCTTTCAGCCCACGCTCCACATATACATAAACAAGATAACTATCACAACCACTACGTATATTCCCTCCCACCATACAACGTAATTAACATGGATTGCGAAAGAGCTCACCAAATAAACCAAACTCCCATGGAAAAATCCCTAAATAGAAAATTGACAATCTGACAATCAACAACACAAATGTTCATTCTGTTTCTACCTCTTTCACTATAAAAGCAATGATAACAAAGAAATATTATAAAATCATCTAAACTTCATGATCTACAACTTTCGTATTCAAAGGATAAACAAAGTTTTATTTTATCTCCCATTTTTAATTTGACTTGTAAGGCGACATACATGATCTGCCACCAGAACCTGACGGAACATGTCCCATAAATTCAAAACCTCATAACTCTCTGCATCTAACAAAATTTTGCAAATATAAACTCATTGGAAAGATTATAACATTCCCTAAAACTTTTATTAGAATGAATGTGTCGGAATTGGTTTCCAAACCGATAAAACAATGCAACTGCTTTGTTGCAAAACTGATAGGATAGAAACAATGAACAGCTAAAATTCAAAATCCTATAACTCCTGCTATACACAACTTAAAACTACAACGAACACGCGTTGGAAAAGTTTGGAAATTATTAATGACTTTCGCAATAAAGTTGCACCCAAATTTATCTTTATAGCCCTCAACTATGCATGACCTACAGCTAAACTCAGCCTGAGATACTGCACAACAGAGATTCGACTTATATCCGGACAACCACCTCTCCCAATCTATTTAACAGACAATTACAAGTAAATACCCATTAAAAGGTACTGAGAAAAACTAAAAGTTTTGCTTAAAGAGAATTCCCAAATTTGGGCTCTGAAACTATCAAAACACGGTCAATTTATTGGTGGTTTTAACGACACCTAAAGTTCAGACACTACTGTGCAACAACTTCAGAGTAGCCTAACTCCAATTATATGCAATAAAAATTACAAACCAATACTCTTTGGAAAGATCATGAAATTACTAGAACTTTCATAATCCAACAAAGACCAAAATTTATCGTCTTCAATGTCTATACTTCCATACAAAATTAAGGCTGCTATAGGAAACCCATAACTCTCAAATGTTTAGACCAAACTGGGTGATTAAGCATCCTATGCAAAGATGAAGAAACCTACTACAAAACATTCTAGATAAGTGAAGCCTGATTCAGCCTCCAACTAATTTAAAATGACTCCCAAAACCAAACAACACCTTACCCATAATAAAAAAACAATATAAAATAAAACCCAAGGCATTGGCAGGTGCAATCTACACTAGAATTTTCCACTACCAAATGGGGATGCAACTCCCCAAAGCCTTTAAACAACACTTTACCTAATAGGTTAGAACACTAAGCACAACAATCAATGAATTCAACAACCTCATTTGTTAATGCCACTAAGGTCAAACATCCATGTATCGACAATGTATGAAACACCTGACATACTCGTCTCTAGCACTATAAAACATGGTTGTTATTACACTAGAACCCAACTACTAGAGCTCTCCACAACTATTCTGTTGACGTGAAGCAAATGGTGCTCATGTCATATAACGTCTTTTTCTCCTCTCAAAAGAGATAAAATTAGCAATACTCATAAAGCAATGGAGGGATAACAACAAGAAAAACTAATGTGCTTCTTGACACAGACTCATGCAAAAGCTTCATAAATATTACTTTCGATACTAAAATAATAACACAATACTATGCTCAACAGGAGTAATTGGGCTTCAATAAGACAATCCACATAACCAAACTACCTTGATTAACCTCACATACAACAAAACCTACTATTACTGCACTTGAACAATTTGTACCTCGTGATATCACAGGATGCATTCAAAGTAGTAGACATACATGATCTATCAAACCATCATTCATATAAAAAAATCTCAATCCGATGCAACAACCCCATCATTAAAGAGATAGATGACTAAAAAACATAAGCACTCCCAGTTAAGCATTGACTTTGTTTAAGGTAAAGCGGTCCAAATAATGATTCAACAAGCATGCATAGAGAAACTGATCATAAAAAAAATCAAACTACCATACAACGTTGGCAAATAAAAAAATATATATATAAAACAGGTTGTCAATATCGTTCACATGACTAGCCTGCAACAACTAAAAATTATGCATAGCCTTTATGGCTATTGAAACAAGCCATAGAAGGAAAACATGCATGACATAAAATCCACTTGAAACCACCCTATTTATTGTTAAAAATAAGGTTGCACATAATAAGAAAACCTATCAGGTAAACATGGTTGGACTTATCAATCTACATCATCTTACAAATTCACTTGAGTTATACCAGTCTCAAGATTTCATAGACATTACAACGTTTCCTTTGCTCTATAGAGACAAACCAATTTTATACTAAGATCAAGTTAGCAAGTAGCTGCACTAGCCAAAAAAAAGTGAGGCACAAAGCATTGCACCCATGGAAATATTACATTGATAAGTTGGGTTGTAACCCAACAGTCAATCAAACTCAACAACACCATAAAACTACATTATATAGTGTTTTCACACTACACCAAGTCGGATTAGACCCACTATACACAAGCTCAATAAATAATCGGTCCTACAAATACTAGAACCCAAGAATCCTTTTGGAAAAAAACATCCACAGTCAAGCATATATAAATATATGATAGTAATAGCTCAGAGATTTGAAAACATTGCAGCAAAAAAACATCATGACGATATGTATATAAAAAAGTACATTAGTTGCTTCACTTGCATAATAACTTCCATAACAACCACATCAAGAAACCAATATTAAATAGAAGTAACATATCATATCAAGCATTACGTCGTTAATGACATACCCCATCAAACCATAAAGGGATTTGGAGTAAGGAAATTCTAGTCATCTATACAATAAAATACTAATATAAAAGATATACGAACCCATACCCTTCCTATTTGTGCAAGTGTGTCAAATTTACCTTCAAATTGCGTAGAATCTAAAGCCTATCCTCTGATACCAACTGTAACACCCCGGAATGCTACTGAACTACACTTCTGACATCCATATATAAAATTTTGGCATCATCTCCTTTGCAAGATTGCATAAATGAGGGGGGCAACAGTGTATAAACATATATCATGATGAAAACATAGTAAGTATTATTAATCGGCTAGCAAGGGAAGATAAACATACGACATGAACTGAATTAACCAGTGCGCATGACTATTAAAAAACAAACTTCCTTTGACAACAAGTTTCAAATTAAATCATGGTTGCGCCTAGGCAGCGCTATTATAAAAATGAAAGTGGACGTGTTGCTACTCCCCTCATTCCCAACATGTATCAAGTACCTGCATTGAGTAATGCAAGAGTGAGATGACACATCTCAGCAAGTAAAATAATATCAAACTGTTTAACCACATAAGAACATTGTTTTACCACCACATGATTCCACAACCTTCTTCTTACGAAGGTGCAACACATATACAACATACAACACACCTAGTTACCACACCTCGCAGGTAGAAACCACAATAGTAACATAATAATGTCACACTTCATATATACCTCATGAGTGCAAATGTCTGCAAATGCATGGATGACTTCTGCCTTCATACCTCTAAGGATATGAAGCCGCATCATACCCCTCCTCGAGCAACGTACGATGCTAAAAATGTACCGGTACGGTCGGACCATAAGATCATGACATAACTTCAAAATGCAAGATGGATGATGCGATGTGCATGACATGCCTACAACACTTCATATAACGTGATTCAAAAAGATACTTCAACTTCATCCAAGATGGGAATCAACCACATATATCATTACCAAATCATGATCATCCACAATATTAGACAATTGAGAATTAATACTTTCAAACAAATAAACTTCATCATAGAATTCAATGAATAACATATTTAAAACTTATGCATACTCAATGATAGGGAATAGGATGCAAACCAAACGGTAGCAACCACCACTGTATTTACTTGCCTTCACCGGGAATTTGGTATGGTACTAAGTACGATCCGGAAGTCCACCACCTATTTTTGACAGACACCTTAGTGCACAAATTCACATAACAAATGCTAATAAACAACGCCGCACCTACACACAATTCCTACCCGTCGCGAGCGACAACTCTCCCCATCACCACCAAATTGCTGCGGCGCTGCTTGATAATTTCATAACTTTAATATTATAATAGCAGTGATATCAATCGAAAACTCTGGAAGCATTTACATAAAATTGCCCACAAGTTTTATATTTAAAAGATAATTAAATTCCCACATCTACTTAGCCCAAAACCGTCCACAAGATACAACCTGCAATCTGTTTTTGGACAGCAACATACCCGGATTCAAACAACGATAACTCCTAAATTATAACTCCGAATCGAGCACATAAGTACTCGTTGGAAATGTATGACAATGCTCTACATGATTCTCATATGGATTATCACTAATTTCCCACGAAAAATCCCCAGAAATCCCTAGAACTACTGTTGTTCGTCCTCCCACAAAAATCTGGACAGCACCTATACTGATTCGCATAGGTAAACATGTAACCAATCGGATTGCAGCACAAATACTAAAAAGAATGATCTTAAAATCACCTTGGGTTCCTCCTTTCCTCCTTCCTTTCTTCCTTCTTCCTCCCTCCAAACTCCAATGGAAGGATCGCACCCACACGACAGAGAACCAAGCGAGGAGGTTGCACCTTGGAGCGGAGGAGATGGGGGGGCGTCTAGGGTTGAGGAAGTGGTGCTGCAATCACTTGGGGAAGAACGAGAGGGAGAGAGAGGGGGGGCAGCGGCCAACAAAGGGAGAGGGAAGGGGGAGGCGGCTGCAAACCAAAGGGGAATAGGGGGGCGACTAGGGTTAAGGGGGGAAAGAACTAATGGGCTCCCCACCGCCGGATCGAGATCCACGGCCCAAACTCGCTCTCACGTCTGCTCCCGACCCCAGAGCACAAGTCCAACAAGAATTCTACTGTTTTACTGGTGAATGCTTCCTAAATGCGCACAAGTCCAACTACACTGATCATGGAAGAAAAGGGAAAAAGAAATTTAACTTCTTTTCAGAAAATTGGGTATCACATTTACTCCAGGAAAAATGCGTAATCGTTAGAAAGAAATATTCGGACTAAGGTCCGATTTACCACGAGCCACGGCCCAGCTCGGCCGGCGGCGCCTGCGCACGATTGGGCAGTCCTCCATCCTTTTCTCAACTTCTCAATAGATACACTAATGGTCCACCTATCTAAGTTAATTGATTTGTCCTTTGAACTTCCGGTATGGTACTAAAATATTAGTACACCATAGCATTAAAGTGGACCTTTAACATTGACTATTATTGAATATTAATTTGGGCCAAGCCCACATTAATCCAACAATCCCCACCAAGTGCTAAGTCACACTAAAAATGCTCTTATCATCTCAACATTTGATATACAGGTGTTTCGATGGAGACTGTTAAGTTGAATATTCACCTAGAACCTAGACTACACTTAACCACAACTGCACCTAGAACTAATGAAGATATTTCAGTAATAACCAATTGGGTGAAACTACACTTAACCATCGCTATTTGTCAGTCTACCCAACCGATAATTATTGAGCGGACTTCAGTAATAATCGAGAACTAATGAACATCGTTCAGTAATAACCAATTAGGTGAAACTTTACTTAGGGTGACGAAAACAATGTAGGATTTTTAATTATTTTTTACATTGAAGCACTGAGGAAACTCACCACCCAAGCAATGTGCAAATGGATGCCTCCTCACCCACCTCTTTCGTAACCAAGCATCGAAATTTTAGCACAATTTTCCTTGTGTAGAACTCCATCAGACGGTCTATCTTTCCACATTCATTCTCAACTAATTTTCCTAGCAGCCTCATCCTTCTTTAGACTTTGTTAATACAACCTAAAGGCCGGTATAAAATAACCAAACATGACAAAATACATAAAACAAATAAATCACAAGAATAAATTTCTCCATGACATCTGCATTCAATCTGCTAGCTGAACATTCTATCATGATTAGTGGGTTTGCTAAAGCACTAGAATAGGCAGTAGAACGAAGAGCCTCTAAAAGGAAAGTTTCAGGGTCACTTGATGATTTCGCAAGCTCTCCCTTTAGCCTTAAAATCTAAAAAGTAAACATGACACTACGTTAGCAAAGAACATGATCTTTTAATCTAAAACGACATGTAGAAGGGGATGACATCAAGATCAAATACCTATTCATTGAGCTCCCAATTAAGAGAGTAGGGTTGCGTACGCAATCAATAAGCACCTCAACCTGGAATTCCAGGCATATGTCTTTAGGGCTCCACAAGTGTAGCTCATCATCTCACGACAAGTAGATGCTTTGGAACAACCACCTATTGCCTCAATTTCACGCACACCACACAATTCACTCTTGTTGGTAGTGAATGCAAAGTCCATTTGGCCTTCAATAGCTAACCGGCACCTGCTCAGAACCATAATAAACATAAACTCCAACAGAATCAGATGGCCCCTGAATAGAAAATATGAACACCCTATTATCATCAGCTACTGCTGAGGGATTGGATGGAATATGTAACCATATAAAAATAAAGACAACATACTGCAGATGTCTCAGAGGCTATTTTAGAACATACAATGTTGAGTTATTTAACCATATGATAATAGTAGAAATATCTACGGTTGGATGAACAACATCCAAGAATATATAAAGTAATAAAAATTTGCATTTTGAATTCTAAAATTTTGAATGTAATTTTTGAGAGCAGAGATGATTTCAAATAAAAAAGTTGTCAACTAAAAAGTTTCATAACTTTTCGAGATCCACAACTTTTATGTTGGTGGTTTTAGCATCCAAGATCGTTTCGGAGACTCAAAAATTAAGGATATAAATGATTTCTAGTGGCGGTTTTTTAAGAAAACCGCCACTAGAGATTATGGCGGTTTTCTTAAGAAACACTACTAAAAAAGAGCACTGACGGTTGATAACAGAAT
Organism: Zea mays; assembly: GCF_902167145.1. Taxonomy (NCBI): domain Eukaryota; kingdom Viridiplantae; phylum Streptophyta; class Magnoliopsida; order Poales; family Poaceae; genus Zea; species Zea mays. Next base: position 8,860,561 of record NC_050099.1, read on the forward strand.
CCGTCTTAAAAAAAATACACCCCACTATGCAGGCTTTGGTGTAAAGCAATCACCGTGCATCGTCGTCCTCAACACACTAGGAAAAACTATATATAGAATCCATAAATAAGAGAGGAAAGAACCCGTGCAGAAATCTTTTTAGTTTACTGAATCTTTCTGGGAAACTTTTTCTTTATTAAATCATTTTGGGGGAACATTTTTCCTTTACTAAACTACTAGGAGGCTGACATGAAGGGCCCTTCTTCCCTGATCCTTTATTCTTGCCCCGCGCTGGCTTCTCGTCGTGGGCACATGCAGGCTTCTAGCTCGATCGGGCAGGGAGGGCCGGGCCTATATATATGGGATGCTGCCGGTGTTAGCCAGCGAAGACACACACAAAGGTAAGTGTGTAAGGTTAGGAGCCAGTGTACCATCACATCAGATCAGATCGATCGCAGCTTATAGGGGATGGTAGGCGGCGTGAGGAGGTGCGGCCTAGGCCTAGCCATGGCGGTGGCCCTGCTGCTCGCTGCGCTGGTTATCGTTGCAAGCGGCGGTGCGGAGACAAGGCAGAAGTTGCCTACTGGCAGTAGTAACGACGACGACCACGCAGCCGTTCTCAGCCGCCTGTCCAATGTCATTGATCTGCTGGGGAGCTGGCCTCCGCATGCGGATGCTGTCGTGGTGAAGAGATGCGGCGGCGTCGCTGCTCTGCCGCCTTGCTACACCAGCATCCAGGCAGCCCTGAATGCCGCACCAGCACCATCAGAAGCCGAGTACGTCGTGCATGTGCTCGCTGGCGTCTATGACAAGACTCTCAACATAACAAGAAGGAACGTGATGCTGATCGATGATGGGGTCGGTGCCACCATCATCACTGGGAACAAGAGCAATGCAATAGGCGTCCCCATGAACATGACGGCGACAATGAGTGAGTAACTCTGGAGATCGATATTTCATTGCAGTTGAGCTGTCATGGATGCATACTGTAAATAAGAACAGAACTATTAATTTGTTGCTACTGCTGCAGATGCCTTGGGTCACGGCTTCATAGCACAGAACCTGACAATCAGAAACATGGCAGGGCCGAAAGGCAGGCAGGCCATGGCGCTAAGGTCAAATTCGAACAAGTCGGTCATCTACCGGTGCAGCATTGAAGGTCATGAGGACACCTTGTACGTGGAGAACGGGATCAAGTTCTACCTACGGACCTCGATCTTGGGCACCATGGACTTTGTGTTTGGCAATGCCTAGGCCATGTTCCGGACCTGCCCGCTGCTGGTGCGCCGCCCACCGAAAGGCAAGCACAATGTGCTGACGGCCCAGGGCTACAACAATGCAAGCCACGAGTTCGGCTTCTTGTTCCACATGTGCACCGTGGAAGCGGCGCCGGGCGTGGACCTTGACGGCGTGGAGACCTACCTCGGCCGCCCCTACAGGAACTTCTCCAACGTCGCCTTCATTAAGTCGTATCTTAGTCACGTGGTCAGCCCCAACGGATGGGTCGCGTGGAACAAGAACAAGGTCGTCGAGGATACCACCCGAACCATCTTATACCTGGAATACGGCAACGACAGCGTCGGTGCCGACACAGCCAGCCGCGTCAAGTGGCCGGGCTTCTGCGTCCTCAAGGACACGTTCATCAACGTGAGCAAGTGGGTCCCTGAGCCTATCTAGTACGACCACACCCTCGGCGTGGCGCCACCGCCTCGCGCCTGACGGTGCTCCGCTCAGCGCGCTTAAGTTAGTACTGTACTACGCAAGCTGGCGTTCCGTTTCAGATCCCACCACCTTATTACAATGGTATTGTATGTCTCAAGTATCTAGCCATGCATCATTGCTGAGATGAATTAAGGCATATTATGGCATGCATGACGCCGTATATTTCGCGTATGCATGCATGTACCTGGACGGCTGGACCTCTACCTATAGCTACCATTTCTCTACCGGTATTGTACGTACTCTCTCTATATGTGTGTCTATATAATATATATGTATCCTCGATCTATATAAATGGATTATAACTATCATTATTTCATATGAGCTGATACACACAAGTAATTGTGATACAAGCCCTACACAAGTTGGTAATAGTACTACTATATATAAGTAAGTCACCGGCTGACCGACAAAATTTATATAATAACACAACTGTGCAAAAAGATTTGAAAACAAATATTTGCTAGTATAAATTTTGACTACGTTGGTTGCTGTGATTGGCTGCGCGGACACACACACGTACGTACGTAGAAATCTGCTAGCTGTACGTGTCATCGATCTGTTGGCGCGCGCACACACACACGTACGTGCACATCGTGCATGTGCTCTCTGGCGTCTACGACGAGACCGTCAACATAACAAGAAGGAACGTGATGCTGATCAGCGATGGGACGGTGCCACCATCATCATAGGGAACAAGAGCAATGCAATTGGCGTCCCCATGAACATGACACTGACAGTGAGTGAGTAACTCTGGCGATCGATATTTCACTGCAGTTGAGTTGCCATGCATGCATACTATAACTCAGAACTATTAATTTGTTGTTGCTGCTGCAGATGCCTTGGGTCACGGCTTCATAGCATAGAAACATGGCAGGGCCAGAAAGGAGGTAGGACGTGGCGCTAAGGTCAAATTCGAACAAGTCGGTCGTCTACCGGTTCAGCATGGAAGGTCATGATGACACCTTTTACGCGGAGAACGGGATCCAGTTCCAGAGCTGCCCGCTGCTGGTGCGCCATGGACTTAATTTGTGTTTGGCAATGCCTAGACCATGTTCCAGAGCTGCCCACTGCTGGTGCGCCGCACACCGAAAGGCAAGAAAAATGTGCTGATGGCGTAGGGCTGCAACAACGCTAGCTGCAAGGCCGACTTCTCGTTCCACATGTGCACCGTGGAAGCGGCACCGGGCGTGGACCTCGACGGAGTGGAGACCTACCTTGGCCGCCCCTATAGGAACTTCTCCCACGTCGCCTTCATCAAGAAGTCTCTCAGTCGCGTGGTCAGCCCCAACGGCTGGGTAGCATGGAACATGAACAAGGTCATCGAGGATACCTCCTGGACCGTCGTCTACCTGGAGTACGGCAACGACAGCGCCGTTGCCGACACGTCTAGCCACGTCAAGTGGCTAGGCTTCCGCGTCCTAAACGCCGCCGCCGAGGCAGCCACGTATATGGCGGCCACGTACATCAAGGCGAGCAAGTGGGTCCCTGAGCCTATCCAGTACGACCACACCCTCAGCACGGCGCCACCGCCGCGCGCCTGACAGTGCTCCGCTCGGCGCGCTTAACTTAGTACTGTACTACGCAGGCTGGCGTTCCATTTCGAGATCCCACCACCTTATTACTACGGCATTGTATGTCTCTAGTATCCATCCATGCATCATTGTATGAATTAAGGCATATTATGGCGTGCATGACGTCGTATATATCGTGTATGCATGCATGTACCTGGACCTATACCTCTATCTACCATTTCTCTACCGTTATTGTATGTACTCTCTCTATATGTATGTCTATATATATATATATAATATGTATCCTGGATCTATATAAATGGATTATATCTATCATTATTTCATATGAGCTAATACACACAAGTAATTGTTGATATAAGCTCTACACAAGTTGGTAATAGTATTGCTATATATAAGTAAGTCACCGACTGGCCGACAAAATTTATACAATAACACAACTGTGCAAATAGATTTGAAAAAATATTTGCTAGTATGAATTTTGACTATGTTGGTTGCTGTGATTGGCCACGGACACACAAATCAATCAGAATTATTTTTGCAATGATAACATTTTAGTTCTAGGCGGTGCATAGGACCCACAAAAAAAATCAAAGGCAACCTACAACGTTGTCTTCAAGAACGACGTGCCGCTACCAAAGCCAGGAGAAAAGAAAGGTGAGGCACCAGCACTGCGAGTGATGGGAACAAAGGCAACCTTCTACAATTGCACCATCGAAGGTGGCCAGGGTGCTCTGTACGACCAGACGGGTCTGCAGTACTTCAAGGCATGTGCCATCAAGGGAACCATAGACTTCATGTGATACCCCAATTTTCTGAAAAGAAGTTAAACTTTTTTTCTCTTTTCTTTGATGTTCTATGGCATTAGGGTTTGGAGTTTCAGGAGGCATTCCTCAGAAAACAGTAGATCTTTTGGCATTTTTTCCGCTGGGGTCAGGAGCTCAAAAGGGAGAGTGAGTTTGGGCCATCGATCTCGATCCGGTGGACGGGAGCCCCCCTCTCCTCCAAAACCCTAACCGCCCCCTCTCCTCCCCAATTGGGTTGCAGCCACCCCCCTCCCTCTCTTGCTCTCCTCCCCAATGGCAGCCACCCCCTACCCTCTCCATGTCTCCCTCCTCCCTCTAGATTCCCTCCCCCCCACGCAGCAAGGATCGAGAAGAGGAGGAGCACGTTGAATTGAAGAGGAAGAGAGGATCAAGGAGATGTTCTTCCCCATCTCTTCTTGAAGATTTTCTTGGGGAAAACCCTAGGTATGGATGAAATCCTTGTTCCTCCCTGTAAATTTGTGCTTTTGGAGGTTGTGGATCATGGAGATTAAAGAATTAGAGGTTGGATTAGATGTGGGGTTAGGTTTTGATCTTGAATTTAGTTTTCTGCGGAATGGCAGATTCGATAGTTTCTGTTCATGCCAGTTTTCTGTCGTCTTAGTGGCCTCAAAAAATTGAAAAGTCTATACATGAGTCGTAGATAATTTGTAGATCTTTCCGTGACCATGAAGAACACCTCAATTAGACATCAGATCAGAAAGTTATTGCAGTTTTATTATAGTAGTTTTTCAGTCTTATAATTCTATGCAGAATCTGTTCTATTAAGATTTAGGCAATTTTATCAACAAAATTCGACCTTGGGTTTGCAAGAAAAGTTGTAGATAATTTCATAAGCTTTCCCGATTGTTAAAAAGTGCATTCATATGAATTATGAAAATCCAGTTATGTTTGTTTTACTGTGACTGTTCCTGTTTGCCTGACAAAAATGAGCGGGTCTGTTCACTGGTAGGTTTCATCAGGTAAATGGCCGAATTAGCTCTTCCAACTATGGAGACTTCTGTAGAGGGATAAAAGTTCTTACTGCCAGTAGAATTTCATAATTTTTGGTTGAGTGGTTTGTGAGATATCGAATTTTGAAGTTAACTACGCTGCTGTCTGAAACAGATTCAGTCAGTTATCTTGTCAGATGTTTAGAACTTATAGATGGCAGAATTTAATTATCCATTGAATACCGAAGTTATAGGGTATTTTGTGTAAATACTCCTAGATTATTTTTTTGATATCACCACTGTTATAATTTTAAAGATACAAAATTAACAAACAGCGCTGCTGCTGTATGGCATGTGGTTCAGGGTGGAAGGCTTACCACCAGGTCTTGGTTTCAAGTGTAGGAGCGATTTGTTGATTATTGGCAAATGTTTGTGAAATATTTTTACTAAGTTTTATGCCCGCTAGCAGGTGGCTACACTCTAGATCATGCCTAGTACATTTCTTCTTCTTCGATGAAGGTAAGTGAATGTAGCGGTGGTTGCTTCCGTTCTGACCTGTTATTTCTATTGCTTACACTCTAATATTCAGAAGTATTGGATTTCTTTCATAATTGGACTCTATGGTGATGCTTTACTTGCTTGAATTATACTAATGTTCAATCATATATTGATGATGATTATGATTCGAGCATGACTCATGAGATTAATTCACACCCCTGAAGGTAAATGAAGTATTATTTGAGGTTGGTATTGTATCTGAAGCTAAATGAAGTATTATTTGAGGTTGGTATTGTATCTGAAGGTAAATGAAGTATTATTTGAGGTTGTATTGTATGTGAAGGAAGTGAAGTATATTGATAAATGCAGCATGCCATATACATTGCATGATTCACTTGCATCTGAAGTTGGGTCGTGACCTATGGTCCGATCGTACCGGTACAACTTAGCATCGTACGTTGCCCGAGGAGGGGTACGATGCGGCTTCATACCCTTAAAGGTATGAAGGCAGAGGACATATGCATTGCATTCATATGCATACATTGAAGTGATATTTGCAGATGATGTGGTTTTATACCTTCAGAGGTATGAAGACAGAGTACCTAAACTTTGCATTCCTATGCATACATTGAAGTGATATTTGCAGGTTTTGTTGACGCAGAGAAGTGTTATAGAACCTATGGTGGTTGTTCGAGGAAATGAGATGGTACTGGTTATATTGGGACTACTAAGTTCTACATCTACAAGTATTTCTGATCTTAATTGTGATTCTTTTAAAATGTTGATTAATTCAATTTGTGGTTTAAATATCTTATCAAAACAATTCGCTTGGTGAGATGTTTCATCTCACTCTTGCATTACTCAATGTAGGTGCTTGTTGCTCATCCAGGGAAGTGGGAAGTAGCAGCACATCCACCTTCACTCTCATAATAACGCTGCTTAGGCGCAGTCATGATTTAATTAGAAGCTTCTTGCTAAAGGATGTTTGTTTCTGACTAGTTGTGCGCACTGGTTAATTTAGTTCATGCCGTTATGGTTGTCTTCCCATTGCTAGCAGATTATTAATGTCAATTATGTTTTCTTATCATGATATCTATTTATACTTTGTTGCTTCCTCGTTTATGCAATTTTCAAAGGAGATGCTGCCGAAATTTTATATATGGATGTCAGATGTGTAGTTCAGTAGCATTCCGGGGTGTTTGTGGACCCCGGGGTGTTACACTTCATCTTCGGATCTGCCAAGTCATTTTATGAGGAATCCAAAATTGTTTCAGTGTTGAAGCAGGCGGTGGCATTGCCAATGGCGCCACCGGAGCAGGACCGGTCTAGAAATCCCATCAAAATCACCCCAGGGAAGAGCGGGTGGGCATTCAAGACTTGCACAATCGAGGGGGAAGGAGAAAAAAGTTAACTTGGGTAGGGTGGGCACGCCTGTGATCTACTCCTACACTGATATAGGTAAGGAGATTGTGGGCATAATATCTGATGGTCAGGACGTCCAGACTGTCGAGAGGTACCACTCCTACGGCCATTACATCCTCTCCTTTGTTTGTATATGATTGTGTGATTAAAGGTGTTGTTGATTATGTATACTGATGAAAGGTGTTGTTGGGTTGCATTCTTTTTTATAGGGGGTACTACTGCGCCACTTTCAAGTGTTACGGGCCTGGTATGCCTCCAATGGTAACCTCAACTCTGACCTATGTGCAGGCATGTAACACCCCGATATCCACAAACACCCCAGAATGCTACTAAACTACACATCTAACATTCGTATATAAAATTTCGACAGTATCTCCTTTGAAAATTTCATAAACGGGGAAGCAACAAAGTATAAATAGATAACATGATAAGAAAACATAATAGACATTAATAATCTGCTAGCAATGGGAAGACAACCATAACGGCATGAACTAAATTAACCAGTGTGCATAACTAGTTAGAAACAAACATTCTTTGACAAGAAGCTTCTAATTAAATCATGACTGCGCCTAAGCAGCGTTATTATGAGAGTGAAGGTGGATGTGCTGCTACTTTCCACTTCCCTTGATGAGCAACAAGCACCTGCATTGAGTAAAGCAAGAGTGAGATGAAACATCTCAGCAAGTGAATTGTTTTGACGAGATATTTAAACCACAAATTGAATTAATCAACATTTTAAAAGAATCACAATTAAGATCAGAAATACTTGTCGATATAGAACTCAGTAGTCACAATATAACCAATACCATCTCATTTCCTCGAACAACTGCAATAGGTTGTATAACACTTCCCTACGTCAACAATACCTGCAAATATCACTTCAATGTATGCATAGGAATGCAATGTGTAGGTACTCTGTCTTCATACCTCTAAGGGTATAAAACCACATCATCTGCAAATATCACTTCAATGAATGCATATGAATGCAATGTATGTCCTCTGCTTTCATACCTCTAAGGGTATGAAACTGCATCGTACCCCTCCTCGGGCAACGTATGATGCTAAGTTGTACCGTGTTGGGGGCCTTCGTCCTCCGAAGGTCCTCAAAAGCATGGTTTAACAATGTTTTCCATGTGTAACATGTAAACAGGTACCTTCAGATATAGATCAAAGTCATACACGACGTAAGAAGCATGGTCAAGACGAAGGATGATGCTGCTCCGAAGCTACGGGCGGAATGGCTTTAGCTCAACAGCGGAAAAAGGAACCGACTTAAAGGGGAAAAGGCCATCCAGTCCTCGATGAGTTGTCCATAATTCAGTAGTAAATGTGAAGGACATAAATGTAATTTTACACAGGCTGCGCCCTGTGCCTATAAATAGATGAACAGTACTCCCGTACTGTTCTGGTTGACTTGCATTTGCTCGTGTGTCACGCTTGGACTTTTGCCTTCTGTCAAGCCGAAGGTATAAGTGTAATTCAATATTGTTCACGTTCATTCATGATGATATAATTAAGAGATATTAATGATGTCATATCATCATTTATGTTATTTCTCATGTCTCATATGCTTCTTCTTTCATTAATATATACTATCATGATGAAGGTACGTTCTTCATGACCTTCGTCTGAAGATCATTATATCCTAAGGGAGATAATGCTTCGAAGGACGAAGGGCATTAACCTTTTTTGTGTTGCCTTGTTCTTAACTCATAGCATTTGAGAACAAGTCCCCAACATTGGCGCCCACCTCCGGTGAACCCTTTTTTCGACCACCTTCGGCAAGCACTGACCTTCGTCATGCCCCCGAAGAAAGCTTCAGCGCCAGGGGCTGCTGCACTACAGCCACTGGACCCAAATCAGGAGACCCTTTCTCTCCGAGAGGCCCGAAGCCAGAAGAGGAAGGCCACTAGTCCAACACTCCAGGAGGAAGTGTTGGACCAAGAAATCAGAAACATGGAGATAATCCATCAGCAAGTACAAAGGAAGAAGCAGAAGATGGCCAGACTGGCTGATCTTCAAAGGCAGATCGACGAAGCCACTAAAGAAGTACGCCATCTTGCTCAAGACAAGCAAGATCGAAGGCACCAACACAGGGAGCTTCATCAAGAAGGCTTATTCAACGAGGATGGATGGTATGATGATTTTAATCATGATACCTTTACCTTTGATGTTGCTTCTCCCTTGGCAGCAGAACTACAAGTTATCCCATGGCCTCCATCATACAAGCCACCTTAGCTCCCTATGTATGATGGGCATTCAGATCCGAAGCAGTTTTTGATGAGTTATGAAGCAACTATATCTTCATATGGAGGCAATGCAGCTGTCATGGCCAAGTCCGGCCTTCGTCATGGCAGTTCGCAATGTGGCCCAGACATGGTATTCTTCTCTTCGGCCAGGGACTATTACTTCATGGCAGAAGCTCAAGGATATGCAACTGACAAGTTTCCAAGGTTTTCAGACGAAGCCGGTCATAGCTCAGGCCCTGTTTCATTGCACGCAAGACCATGAGGATTATCTCTAGGCATATGTCTAAAGGTTCTTGCGTCTGAGAGCACAAGCACTACAAGAAACACATAAATTTTCGTGGGCCGTGTTATTTTCGTCGGCCGGCCCACGAAAATACGGTTGTTATTTTCGTCGGCCTCGTGACCGACGAAAATGTGGCGTATTTTTGTGGGCCGGGGTATATTTTCGTGGGCAGGCCCACGAAAATACGGAAGTTATTTTCGTGGGCCTCTGGACCGACGAAAATGTGGCGTATTTTCGTCGGCCTCACTGAGGCCGACGAAAATAGTGGCCCTAAATCGTCCATCTCGGCCTGCCGCACTCGCTCGTTCGTCCCAATCCCGCAGCGCCGCACTCAGCCCGACCTTCTCGCTCGTGTCTGGCGCACTCAGCCACAGCTAGCCTACCACCCGACCACAGCCGCCAGCCTGCTCCCAACCCCAAGTCCAGGATCCATCTCCGGATCCATCTCGGCCTGCTCCATCTCCGGATCCCATCGCCTGGCGGCTCTTCAATCTGGTACGTTCCCTTCCCATCATCTGGTCTTGTTAGTCACTGAAGGAGATCCAAAATTTTTTCCTTGCATCTCGTAATAAGCTTTGCTGGCGAAGTTTGCAAGACCATCGATGCATCTGTGAATAAACTAGCAATAAACGAGCAATTTAGATTTAGGACAGATAATGGACCGCTTCCATTATCAAATATGCATCTGTGAATAAACTAAGGAGAGTTTATCGTTCTCGATGCCTGACAGTGACCCCCCACGAGCACATTCCTATCTGATTTGCTGTACTGGTTTCCTTCAGCTTCCAAATTTGGCTAAATAAAATAGCAAGTAACTAAATCTAGCAACTTCAGCTACTTTTTCTTTACATGTAGTAAACATAACCTGCTTGAGTGCTTGTACAAATGAATAGAGAAATAGCAAAATACATACCTGTGATCAATAACCAAAGGTTACACATGCATATTATGCAGGTATCCTATCGATCACTAAGCACTAAGCACTAAGTAGGCATCACCGATCAGCTTGAATTTCTATGCATATCCTCACAAACTTAATTAACTTTATTATCTCAAAAACACATGTTTCCAATTTTTATTCACACTCCAGAATCACAATTTCGCCTCCCCAAATAATTAGTACTATTCCAGCTTGGATCTCCTTCAGTGACTTTTACTTTAGACATTATCATCAATTTTCTTATCTTCGTACCAACAAAACTTTATCGGAAGGTTGCTATTAGCATTCAATTCTTATTTTCTTAACCCACGTGTGTTGGACAAAAGGTTGCTATTAGCATTCAATTCCTTTGGACAGAGTTTATGCCAATTTTGTCTGATGGAGGGAAAGGGCAGTCTACCTGCAAATAAAAGAGTTCAAGTGTCAAATGAGACCCACACCACCCAGAGACTATATTTGACCCATTGAGCCATCATAAATACATATGTAAAAAGCAATACTTGTCACTGCATTTTAGAGTCAAAACACTAATGAGAAGGAAAATATCACCAGCCAAAAACTTTTATGTGGACATCACCAATATTATTAAAGAACAAAAATGATTTATAAGGTATTAAATCTGCTACCAAAATATATTCCCATTGGTAATATCAGTGAACAAATTAGATTAAGTCCCTAGACTTTTTTACTTTCAAATGTTTGTCATAGTTTTTAATCTTAAAGACTGATATTTTCAATGATGTGTGGTTGACAGTACTAAATAAAAATTGGAAACACGCACCCACCAAAGATGGTATGAATTGTTTGCTAATGCAAAAGTACAAACAGGATTGCTAATTTGTTTACCTGGCATAGATATGACCTAGATGAGTAGATTATATTTTCATGTCCAGCAGTTATGTGGTTTGCTTCTATGGCTAGTGGCTAGCTGGTATAAAAACAGAATTATCAAAGCATCTAAATTGCAGTGGGAACCAAAGCTCCTCAACTGCAGTGGGAACCTGTGAGACTGTCCTTGGTGTTCCGTCACTGTCCCTACAACACAACCCATCCAATGTTGCAATCAGAGATCACGAAAGCCCGATGATTCAGACATAAACAAAAGCACACAGTCCGCAATTCTTGTACCGGAGTACACCAAAACAATTACAGGATACATCTACTTAAAGTTTAGTTTTTTTTATTTATTCTAGACTATGAGTTGACTTTTTTAGTAGAATTTTACCACGCCAAAAACTAATTTAGATCAAGTTTGTGGGCTTTTTCAGGGCACCTCACAGAGCCGACAGAGGCAGCAGCAACTTCTCGACTGTCTAGACGAAGTGCAGGGTGAGGAGGGTGAGCAGGAGACTCCTCAGCAGGATGCTCATGTGCAGGGTGAGGAGGGTGAGCAGGATGAGGAGGGTGAGCAGGATGAGGAGGTTGACCCTATGGGGGCAGGCAGCGCGGGCGACGCGTCAGATGGTTCTACGTCCTTCAGGTATTATTATGCATATTAGTTTAATTGATATTAATTTTTTATCATTTCATCATATTGAATTTACTTGTATACTTAGGTATAAGAAGAGCAATGCGCTTGGTCCGAGACCTGCCGAGAGGAGGCTCATCCGGCCGCATGGAGAATGGTGGGGCTTATTTCTGTTGTGTTAATTTTTTAATGTGAACGTGATTGCACTGGTTTACTTTTTTTATTAATGTTTGTAGGTCATGGGAAGACTTGACTTGGGACGGTACAGGCAGACGTCCCAAGGTGAACGCGGTGTTGGGTAGCCTCTGTCGCTTCTACTACCCTGGCATGGTGGAGCTCAATGGCGAGAGGTTCGCGGCTATGCAGTGGGCTGACTGGGGTCTAAAGGACTATGTCAGCCAGGGGAGTCAGGGGAAAGCAGTAGCGGAGGGGGAAGTTCGGAAAAAAACGAAGGACTTGTCAGGTGGCTGTGTGGGACGAGTTCTGGGTGAGTTTACTTTCGTATATAAGCAATTCACTGAATTATTGCTTCTCCTAATCTTACTTTAACTTAACTTCTCCATTGATATGTAGGGGAGGTTCGAATTGCCGGATGACATCGAGGACGATCAGGCTCAGTGGGCACGTGTGAAGAGGCACTTTCGGAAGTGCGCTGATAAGGTCATCAAGGATGCCATGTACAATGCTCGCATCGCGGCCGTCAACTACTACTACAAGAAGATAAAGGGGCAGAAAATGAGCAAAGCATTAGGGGCCAATGAGATCTACCTCACAGAGGAGCAGTACCTGGAGAGCGTTGTGGATTGGCTGGCGAAGGACATGGAAGCCTGGAGGTGGTTGGCAAAGAGATGGGCGTCGCCTGAGTGGATTGCAGAGTCCAACAAGCACCGTGTCAACCGTGGCACTGAAGGACCGGGGCATAGGTACGGCGCCGATGGACACCTTGGTACCGCACGCCGCATGGTAAGTATATAAATCAAACTTGTATGTTACATCTATGAAAATTCTATGGTTTAACTCTTCTTTTTCATGCAGGAAGCTGAAAGTGGAGTTGCTCCAAGTTTTATGGAGGTTTACGTCCGTGGTCACCGTGGCCCTGATCCGGCTAACCCTGATGTGCTATGCAGCGAGGCGGCAAGGGAGAAAATGGTAAACAAGTTTGTATTTACGAATTAAATTGCATATTTTGTGTCTAACTCCAACTCTAACTTTCTTTGCAGAATGCATATGGGGAGGAAATGACTCAACGCCATGGGCCTGACTTCGACTGGATGCATTCAGACTTAGATGTCTCGGCGTTGTACCACAGTGGTGGGGGTAGAAAGCATGGCAGGTGAGGTGTTTGTGTTTGATTCGACGATTTCATTAACAAGAATGTGTCCACTTAATGGCTCAACTATGTGTATCATGCAGGTTTGCCTTTGGCACCGGCGTTGTGGATTATAACAGGACAATAGGTCAAGGGAAGGCATCGTCTTCGGGAGGGAGTTCTCGCTCCTCCAGGTCTGCTCGAGAGGCTCAGCTGGAGGAGGAGACTCGGGCAGCACAGGAGCAGGCTCTAGCAGCACAGGAGCAGGCTCGAGCAGCGCAGGAGCAGGTTGGGCAGCTGACGCAATATATGGCTTCTTATTTTTAGGTAATTCGTCTATCTCATCACGTGTTGTCATTGAATTCAAAGTATAATGTTGCGATTCTAACGTTGCATCCATTTGCAGGAAATGACTACTAAACTCGGCCCTGATATGAACTTGCCCGCTTTTCGCCCTCCCCAGGTAACACTATCTGAACACTTCAATTCCATAGCAACTCTTTTTTATTATCAAAAATGGCTCGCAGGCACAAGGATGGGGACAGTGGCCAGGACAAGCTCCAGCGTCGCAGCCACCCGGGACCGGTGTTGGGTGGACGCAGGCACCTCCAGGCACTTGGACGCCTCCACCACCCCAAGGATCGCAGCCAGTCCGGGGATGGGTGCCACCGGTCTTCCAGCCACCGGCGGGCTCTCAGCCATTTCAAGCGTGGATGCCACCGCCACCGACGGGGTGGGTGCCACCACCTCTGGGGTGGCCAGCACAACAGTACCCGTGGATGCATGCAGGATCACAGGTGACGTTCCATGTTTAATTTTATGCAAATCGTGACCAAACATTAGGGATAGCAATACACAACCTTATTTGAATGCTTGATGAATTGCAGGGTTCAGTGTCAAATGCTCAGGGATCGGAGGGTGCTGCCAACGTCCAAGGCTTCCTCGTCCATGGTTCTGGAGGGAGTGGCCACCTTCCTGGTGGCGGAGGAGGGAGTGGCCAAAACTCCCACAGCCCGCAGGAGTGAGTTTGATTATAGACTATGTATGGACTATGTATACACTTTATTATAGATGTGATTATGGTATTGAAACTGTATGAACTGTATGAACTATGTATGGACTATGTTTGAAACAATTATGGTATTGCTTGTGAATGTGGTTTGTGAAATCTGTATTGCTTGTGAAATCTGTATATGTCATTGTGGATTATGTGTATTTTGCTGTGAATTAAAAGGTGCAGAAAAATCTGTTTTGGGGGGGTATCATTAATTTTCGTCGGCCTGTTCGGAGGCCGACGAAAATACAACAGCTATTTTCGTCGGCCAAAGAGGCCCATGAAAATAGCTGCTGTAGCTGCTGTATTTTCGTCGGCCACAGAGGCCCACGAAAATGGCTGTTGTATTTTCGTCGGCCCAAGAGGCCCACGTAAATAGCCTGTGTATTTTCGTCGGCCTTGGACAAACCGACGAAAATATGTTATTTTCGTCGGTGCCGACGAAAATAGTTGCTTATTTTCGTCTAACATATTTTCGGCGGCTATTTTCGTCGGTATGCCGACGAAAATAATCTATTTTCGTCGGTTTAAGCTTTTTTTCGTGGGTTTTTGGCCCATGAAAATTTAGGCGTTTCCTGTAGTGAAGCGCCTACAGAGCCCAATGAAATTGTCATTGAGGCCATGATCAAGGGGCTTTGTCCAGGACCTACTGCCCAGTATTTCGCTAGAAAGCCTCCACAGACTCTGGAGAAGCTGCTTCAAAAGATGGATGAATACATCCGGGCTGACAATGACTTCCGCCAAAGAAGGGATGAGGCTTACAGGTTCTCTGAGATGACCAGGGGCTTCGGAGGAAGAATCCACCCAAGGCATGTCAGGTCAATTCACAACTCCACTCAGAGTGATGACAGAGGAAGTCAGCTGCAGAGGTCGCAGTATACTTCACAATCTTCGGGGCACCAACAAAGCTCTTCCCGGTCGCCAGCTCCAAGAGGCAGAGGCGCCAGGGGCATCGGAGGAAGATATGGGGATCAGCCCAGAAAGATCTACTGCTTATTTTGTAGAGAAGATAAGGGCCATACTACAAGAATGTGCCAAATCACCATCCAAAAGCAGAAGGAGATCGCAGAAGCCGAAGCTCAACAAAAGTCAACCGAAGTAGGTTCTGCATACTGCTTCATGTCACTCACCCTACATACCAGAATATATGGGTAATCATCGTGCAGCCTCTGTTGCTTCGGCTAGTCAGCCACAGGCTTCTTGGCCACAGCTTCCACCTCTGCCGCCACTACAACCTGCCTATTCACGAGGTCAGCAGCCAGAAGGGAGCCATCATTCCCATCAGCAGCGAGATCTCAAGGAGGAATCCGAAGCTCGCACAGTCAACAGTACTGTGCCAGAATCAAAACACATCTATTGAGACATATCCTACCCCTGAAGCATTTTTATATTCTTTGTCATTTTCTTTTTTAATAAAGAACAATCAATGTAAATCTAGTCTTCTTGTCATTTTTAAATAGCTTCGTTCTTATGAAATATATCTTTTCAAAGATTTACGAAGCTCAAAAATTGCCGAAGCTACAGAAAGTCATTCCTAAGGAACGCAGCATAAGTTTGTCGAAGCTACAAAAAGTCGTTCCCAAGGGAGTGCAGTGTAAGTTTTCTGCTCAAAAGTCGTTCCAAAGGGAATACAGAGCCAAATACCGCTGAAATATAAGGCGAAGCGCGAAAAGTCAATACGAATACCGCCGAAATAGAAGGCGAAGAAGTTCAAAAGACGTTCCTAAGGGGATGCAGAACTTACACCGAAAAATAAGCGGTGAAGCCGAAAAATAAACGGCAAAGAGATTTTGATTGTTCCTAAGGGGACGCAGAGATTGTGTTTCAGTGGGGGTATGTGTCTTCGGCATTAGCATCATTCTTTGCATCATATCATTGCATCATATCGCATAGCATCTCATCATACATCATACCACATCAATGACAACAATTGGAAACGAAGCCGACCTTCGGGGAATGCCTTACAAAAGTGAAAAGGTGCTAAGACACAAAAGCAAGCTAAAAATCACGGCTTCATCAGTTCTGATATGGAAGAAGCGATCTATTATTTACGAAGCATCGACGTTTTTACGAAGCGTGGATGTTCTTACGAAGGATAAAAATTCTTCTTTGCGAAGCATGAAAAGAAGGGAAGGTGTTTTTTCGCCAACGACTCAAAAACGGTATGTACATAAAATTTCATACATCGCAAAGAGTTGACTTACAAATAACTTACATATTACATTGAAAAATATAAACATCAAATATTACAAACTTAGTTCTGCAAATGTTGCATTAACACCCTAGAAATGTTTTTACAATAACTCCTATTCTTCCTTCAGAACTTTCTCTGCAACTTTGTTAAGCAGTTTGGTAACAACTTCGTCGACAATAGCTTCGGCCACATTAATGACTTCTATTGCTTTCCTCGTTTCTGGGTCAGCCAATGGGTCGAACGGCTCTGGTGGAGGAGGTAGTTCAGCTGCGGTAGAAAACACCAATTTGCTCGAAGTCACGAAAATAAACGACAAAGCTAAAAGCTATTAAGAAGTACCTATCTGTCTTTCGAGTTCCGCAGCTTTCTCAGCTTCTTTCGTTGCTTCCCGAGCGTCATGAATATCTTTTTCGCTCTTCTTCATTATTTCATGAGCCATCTTTCGGCCGCCATTTTCCTAGATATCAATGAAAAATTTTCCGCCTATTAAACTTGCTTTGGCTGAGGGGTCTTTTGTATCGTCAACAGAGAAGGCACCTTCGGCCTGGCCAAGGTTTTAACATGTTCTCAACCCGCTTTCTTCAGAACAGCGGTAACTCCTCTCGCACTAGAGAAGGTGCAGACGTCCCCACAATCACACAAGATTTCCTCAAAAGCTTTTGCTTCACAACTGATCCACTCAATGACGCCTTCAGGGTCGCCTCGTATGAAATTGTCTTCGTTAGAGTAGGCGCCCACGTTGGCGAAGCTAGTCTTCATCTTTTTCACGCACTCCACAGATTTTTCGAAACACCTTTCCTTCGATGCGCGAAGCTCTGCAACAGTCTTTTCAAAATAATTTTTCCAGTACTCACTGGCATCTCGATCAGCTTCAGCGACAGCGCATTTTAATTTGGCCTCACCCAATTGTCTCCGAAGATCTTCAATTTCACTCTTCTGGGCCTCAGCTTGAACTTTGGAATTAGCTTCGTCTTCTTTTATTTTGTTTATCAATGAAATTAATATTTTGTCTTTTTCAAGGCCTTCATTCCTTAGTTCAATAACCTCTGAGCGAAGGTTGTTCAGAGCCATTGTATATCCTTCATCTTCGATATTTTTCTATGCCTGAGGGCATTGCTAAGGATCAAGCCCAACAAGAGGAGTACACAATTAAGTATAAATAAATAAAATAATTCGTTTTCAAATACAAGGATCGATTTTCATACCTTTATACTATTATATGCTAAACTGTCAGCTAATTCATCCTTTGACAATACGGAGAGGCCGTCTTCTAGCTTCGGAAATCCGAAGCTTCTTCCTATCTCCCGACTGATAGATATCTCTTTATTATCCGGGAGACAGTATAAAAATTTTCTTCTCCACTGCCATTAAACACCAGTGCCCTTTCAGGTATTTCAGTCATTGGGCATAATGCTGGGCTTCTCGTTTTTCTTCCGAAGTAAGTGTCTTTCTCGAAGCATAATGTTTTCTTCCGAAGCTTCGGGAGCAGGAGTAGCAACCTTTTCAGGCGAAGTTTGCTCTGAGGTTTTTTCTTCTGCTGCCTTTTCTTCATCTTCCGAAGGTTTTTTCTTGGTAAGTTCTGAAAGCCTAGCTTCGGCACTAGCTTGGCTTGCTGCAGCTTCAATTTCAGCCGGTTTTGTTTCAGATTCGGTTTGCAGTTTCGAAACCTCGGCGATTTTCCCTGAAGGAGTGGAGCTTAAAGCCTTTACTGATTCTAACACATCTAGTACATTTGCCATCCTTCTTCTTTTGGGAGTTGCCGCAAAACTTTTTCCAACCTTTGGCATGGTTACTTCTGTCGAAGGGCTTAAAATTCCTAACACTTCTGTTCCTTCAATTTTTGGTTCTTCCACCTTATTTTCATCGGCTTTTGACTCATCTAGCACGGATGAAGGTACCTTCGGCATCGTAGCCGGATCCTCAGCTTTCTGTGTAGGAGGAATAGGCTCCTTTGGTTTAGCAGCTGAAGAAGTTTCCCCACCAAACTCGGGTACCACGGCCGGCTCGATATAGCGTGACCGGTGGGTGAGAACTTTCAACCTTCTGCTCTTCGGCGTGGGCTCATCTGGAGTGGCCGAAGCAGCAGTTTTGGCCGAAGCAGCGGTTTTTCTCTTTCTTCCTCGTCCCTGCAGCGGGTAGCAGTAATCAGGGTAAACAAAACCAATGGCATCAAAAACTCTATTCAATCTCTTTTTTCCTTGGCCCCGAAGGATGTGGATAATGCATCATCTTCTGCTTTGGAATATGACCCAAGTAATTCATCACTTATAGATTCGATACATTTCAGCCAGTCGTCATTTGGTTCATCAAATTTATCTCCATATCTGAAGGTGTATTTTAGTCGAACTAGGTCACCTTCGCAAGACTTGGTGACAACTTCCTTCGGCATCTCCCAATTCTCTGCAAGAGGCCATACCCTGAATGCTATATGTTCTTGAATTAGGTCTCTTGTACCAATGAAGAAGCATACAGTACCAAAGTCCTTCTGGCATGCTTCGATGGCTTCATCGATTTCAACCTTCGGCCTTCGAATGCCGAAGCGGGACCATATGGGACGCATAATAACCTCCTTAACATCCTCTCTCTCAACTAAATCGTTCTTCACATAGAACCATTCCTCCATCCAATTTCCCGGCCATCTTTTCCTAAATGTTGGTACTAGGTAGCTTGAGTTGGGACGGGCGGTAAATCCGTAACAACCGAAGTTGTTGTGATACTGTTCATTTCCCGTAGCCTTCGTCTCATACATAAGTTCATGCATGCTGCAGAAACATTTTGCGCTTGGCTCTATCCCTTGGCTCCTTACTGCCCAGACGAAGACTCGCATCCTCAATATGGCTTCGGGGGTCAGTTGATGAAGGAAAATTTGGAAGGTTTTCAACACTTCCACTATGAACCTGCTCAGTGGGAACCGAAGCCCAGCTTTAAAAAATCTTCGGAAGATCACAACTTCATTCTTCTCAGGCGTAGGAGTGGTATTGTTTTCGCCAGCCCTCACAATAGATATATCCCGAAAGTACCTTCCCCTCATGCTCTCAAGGTGACTTTGCTTGATGGTCGACTTTCCGAAAATTGTATGGCTTGGCCTCCACGGCCGATCTTCGGAATCTTCACCCCCAGTCTCTGCATCATAACTGTCACTGTCACCAGTATCCTCAGACAGACCCTCCAATATTTCTTTTGTAATCTTCTCTGTATTTGATTTTGCCATTGATTCTAGAAACCCAGCTATATAAGGATTCGTAGCCTTCTTCTGTTCAAAGAGCTTCACCTCCTCGGTTAGCTTTGTCTTAGCAACAACTTTCTTGCCTTGAGACATCTCTTCGAAAATAACGAAAACACACTCTTCAAGACGAAGCTTATAGAACTCGAAAAACTAAGCAAGCGTTGGTGAGCAAGAGCTATAAAATTGAGCAAATAAAGCAAGTGGCACAAATAGTGTATCAAATGTGGTCAGGGAGAGTTCTTATTTATACGCTCGACGTGCCCCGAGTTGGAGGGTCCCATCTGTCATTGACTGTTGCTATTCTAGCAAAGGGAAGGTGTTTTTTTGGACCTTCAGCTTAAGGCCTTCATCCTGCGCAGTCTGAATTTGTTATCTTAAACAAATTAATACCGCGAGGGGCTACTGTTGGGGGCCTTCGTCCTCCGAAGGTCCTCAAAAACGTGGTTTAACAATGTTTTTCAAGTGTAACATGTAAACAGGTACCTTCGAATATAGATCAAAGTCATACACGACGTAAGAAGCATGGTCAAGACGAAGGATGATGCTGCTCTGAAGCTACGGGCAGAATAGCTTCGGCTCAACAGCGGAAAAAGGAACCGACTTAAAGGGGAAATGGCCATCTAGTCCTCGATGAGTTGTCCATAATTCAGTAGTAAATATGAACGACATAAAAGTAATTTTACACAGGCTGCGCCCTGTGCCTATAAATAGATGAACAGTACTCCCGTACTGTTCAGGTTGACTTGCATTTGCTCATGCGTCACGCTTGGACTTTTGCCTTCTGTCAAGCCGAAGGTATAAGTGTAATTCAATATTGTTCACGTTCATTCATGATGATATAATTAAGAGATATTAATGATGTCATATGATCATTTATGTTATTTCTCATGTCTCATATGCTTCTTCTTTCATTAATATATACTGTAATGATGAAGGTACGTCCTTCATGACCATCGTCTGAAGATCATTATATCCTAAGGGAGATAATGCTTCGAAGGACGAAGGGCATTAACCTTTTTTCTGTTGCCTTGTTCTTAACTAATAGCATTTGAGAACAAGTCCCCAACATACCGGTACGGTCGGACCATAGGTCACGACCCAACTTCAGATGCAAGTGAATCATCCAATGTATATGGCATGCTGCATTTATCAATATACTTCACTTTCTTCACATACAATTCAACCTCAAATAATACTTCATTTACCTTCAGATACAATACCAACCTCAAATAATACTTCATTTACCTTCAGGGGTGTGAATTAATCTCATGAGTCATACTCGAATCATAATCATCAGCAATATATGATTGAGCATCAGTATAATGCAAGCAAGTAAAGCATCACCATAGAGTCCAATTGTGAAAGAATCCAATACTTCTGAATATTACAGTGTAGGCAATAGAAATAACAGGTCAAAACAGAAGCAACCACCGCTACATTCACTTGCCTTCATCGAATAAGAAGAAATGTACTAGGCATGATCTGGATTGTAGCCACCTGCTAGCGGGTATAAAACTTAGTACAAATATTTCACAAACATTTGCCAACAATCAACAAACTGCTCCTACACTTGAAACCACGACCTGGTGGAAGGCCTCCCACCCTGAACCACATGTCATACAGCAGCAGCGCTGTTTGTTAATTTTGTATCTTTAAAATTATAACATTGGTGATATAAAATAAATAATCTAGGAGTATCTACACAAAATACCCTACAACTTCGGTATTCAATGGATAATTAAATTCTGCCATCTGTAAGTTCTAAAACATCTGACTAGACTGAATCTGTTTCAGACAGCAATGTAGTTAACTTCAAAATTCGATATCTCACAAACTACTCAACCAAAAATCATGAAACTCTACTGGCAGTAAGAACTTTTATCCCTCTACATAAGTCTCCATAGTTGGAAGAGCCAATTCGTCCATTTACCTAGTGAAACCTACCAGTAAACAGACCCTCTCATTTTTGTCAGGCAAACATGAACAGTCACAGTAAAACAAACATAACTGGAGTTTCATAATTCATCTGAATGCACTCTTTAACAATCTGGAAAGCTTATGAAATTATCTACAACTTTTATTACAAACCCAAGGTTGAATTCTGTTGATAAAATTGCCTAAATCTTAAGAGAACAGATTCTGCATAGAATTATGAGACTGAAGAAATGCTATAATCAAACTACAATAACTTTCTGATCTGATGTCCGATTGAGATGTTCTTCACGGCTACAGAAAGATCTACAAATTATCTACGACTCATATATAAATATTTCATTTTTTTTTGAGGCCACTAAGACCATGGAAAACTGGCATGAATAGAAACTATTGAATCTGCTATTCCATAGAAAACTAAATTCGAGATCAAAGCCTAACCCCACATCTAAAACAACCTCTAATCCTTTAATCCCCATGATCCACAACCTCCAAAAGCACATAATTATAGGGAGGAACAAGGATTTCATCCATACCTAGGGTTTTCCCTTAAGAAAATCTTCAAGAAGAGATAGGGAAGAACATCTCCTTGATCCTCTCACTACTACAGTAAACCTCTATACAGGCAGTCCAATTAGCCTTTACACATGCGGTTCCAGGAACCGCTTGTGGTGCACCGCCTGTGATGTAAAACAACATCACAGGCGGTCAATCAAAAACCGCTTGTGATAGACACACATCACAGGCAATTCTATCTAAAGGAACCGCCTGTGATAGACACACATCACAGGCGGTTTCTAATCCTAGCCGCTTGTGTTAGACACACATCATAGGCGGTTTCTAATCCTAGCTGCTTGTGTTAGACACATACCACTGGCGGTTTTAAATATAGGTCCAACTGTATTTCAATATACAGATTCCAGATTCATATACAAAATTAATATACAAATGATATTCATAACAAATCAATATACAGAATCCAGATTCATACATCAGATTCATACACATCATCAAACACATTCACAGAACGATAACAGTACTAGTATTAGCACCAAACCACAATGATACACATATCAAGTTCCATATACAACTCAACAACTCAACATCTCAAGTTCCATATACAACTGAACATCTCAAGTTCCAAACTAAAGATCTAAACACTGTGTGATATCGTGTACAAACTTAGTTCTAGGAAGTGTTGCAAATTTCCATTTGTGTTGTAGAATAGCCCTTATTGATGAAGAACTTCACGGCACATAAAGTAAAGCAAGTCTTTTACAACCTTAGCCACGCCGACAGAAACCATATCTCTTTCTAACCATTCAGCATTGATCTTGGATTTAGGAACCTGCAATGAAAGCAAAAAGCAAGCAGTGCTAAGAGTAATGTGATGAGCAACAATATAACATAAAAATTAAAACATAGACAATGATAGCGAACTTACATCCTCACGACTGACCATGTAATGGAAGGTGACACGACACCATTCACATACATAATAACCGCACAGGATAGTACCCGGAGGTTGTTTGTCACCATATGGAAATAATGATATTGACAAATTAGGCTTCTCCTCTGGATGTTCGCCGCCAAGATCTTTCCAATAAAAATGGTATGCACTGCATATAAGAATAGCATTGTGAGATTAAGAATACATTTGTTAAGTTGTAATAAGTACAAGTGTGCAATAATAATCATACTTCTCTAAAATCTTCAAGAAGTCATTATACGCATCCTTTTCCATTCTTAGTGAGTCAAAGACCACGACTTTACCATGCTTTGGAAAGATCATGATACAAATGTACTGGTCACTATATAGACATAGACGAAAACACATGTTAAGATCACGATTGCCATAATTTGTAGTTCAAAACCATGTCGGGAACTTACTTAAAGTGGTGCGGAGCTATTATTAAGTCCTTGCCATGTTGTACATGATTATACATGGCTCGTCCAGTGTATGCCGCCATTACCTTCATTTTCTTTCTCTGATTCTGTTTGACGGCTTTCTCAAATTTATCATCATCCAAGTCTTTGTATTCTTCTCTATGTCTCCGAACAACTTCTTTGTAGCGAGCTTGGGATATCATCAATGGGTCAAGAAACCCTGTCTTAAGTTGTTTCTTCGTATCATCCATGTATTGCATCCTACGTGTAAAAAGTGTTAATCATTAGACTCTCATTTATTTGTGCGTGTACAAAACTAACAAATATGAAAGTTTAGAGGTACTTACAAGCAAAAGAGGGTTAAGTAGTTGGTTTCCATCCTTTGTCGGTGGTACAACGACCACAGATCATCAAAGAATAAATGCCGCACAGGATCTATATTATCTTTGCTCCAAAATGCATCTTCTGGCACAACAAATGTGAAGTCCTCGAGTTTGTATTTGTTGCTAGCCACCATGTACCACTCATGCATTCTAATCTTCAGAGTCGACAACTTAGAAAGTTGCACCGTCGTCAAGAACGGCCTCCCATTCACAAATTTAGGAGGAACATCCTCCTTCTTGTATATCGGGATATTGATTTTAAGACGTAATGATTCTCGAGTATGAATCATTCCATCTTCTTCCCATACTTCGAAATTGTCTATTTGGGACCGTGTGCGTACTCCACGAGATGTTGATTCTGCTTTTGATTGATCTGTCATAACTCTCTTCAATTTTTGCAGGTAGCGTGTCACTGCTTCTCATGGTTTCTTGACATTGTCAGTGGCGATTCGCTGATGAATTTTCTTTGAAGTAGTTGGCCCTTCAACATTGGTGTCAACCTTTGCTTCCTTTTTGATGTTTGCGTCGACATTCTAAGGAACAATTTTGTCTATGTCCCCCTCGTCGAGTTCCTTCGCAAGAGGTGATATGATTGTTTCAACTGTTTTTGTGGAGGTCGGTGCTATATTTTCCGGCACCATGGGGTATGGAATGATCGAACTATCTTTTTGTTGCATTGGTGTTGAATTCGGCGTTGGTGACTTATGACACGATAGTGGCTTAAGATCGGCTCATCACCCAACTTGATGTCGCGTCGATGCCAACGGACCAACTCGTTCATTGCCTCCTGCAAAGTTATGATCCCCTCAACTGGAAAGTCTATGTACCAATCTTCACAACCGCTGTCTATGATCTGTAGAACTTGGACCACAACATAGTGTGGTAGGACAGGATTATCCTGGTAGTTAACAAGTCCTGGTTTTACCAAACCAGTAGCAGCTTGTTTTGTTTTTGTCCCAGATTGATTGATTGGAATATGAAGAAAGCAAGGCTTGTCCTCAACAATATCGTCTACAGGGTACTTGGTGCCCGATACGAAGTCTTGCACAGATCCTACGCTGCTAGGGACTAGAGGTGGACTCATGTGGCCTGGCTTGAGTTCACATGATATGCATTCTATTTTCTTCATTTTCTTCATCACGTCATTAATAGCCTTTTGTACCCTTTCATCAATAGTCTCTTCAAGGGTCCTTTTCGACTTCTCGTGTTTCCTATATGACGCCGCATACTCTGGAAACGCCTCTCTCTAGGAAATCTTAGAAGAGATTCCCTGAGCCCGTCCAGTGAGTTTAGGATTGCCTAGTGCTGCAGTTAGTATGTCATTCTCCCTCCGAGGCTTAAATTCGCCCTTCTTTCTCTTTTCTGCATATTCTTGAATTTTTGTCGAAACTTCGCCTACCAATTCTGGATGCAAAAGTTTGCCGTCCTCAGTCAAACCTGCCCGACCTAAGATCCAATGAATAGCTCGCTCATCGATATCTTTTAATATTGGGTCCAAAGTGTCGTTAGCTATAGCTTCCTCGATTATCCTGTTCCACTGCACAACTTTATGGTGATATCCGGTTGACCCCAGGCGATGGGGGTGTTTGTTCATCTTCACCCTCTAAGAATTAGTTTCGCCCGGTTCTTTGGCCTTCAGTTCATTCTTCTGACGAACAAATTCCTCCCACTGAGCTTGAGTGATTTTCCCCATTTTCTTGGGCGGAGGAACCTTATTCTTCTTAACAAAATCCCTATTCATCTTGGTCTTCCACCAACGAAACATCTTGGCCATAGCAGAGAGCATCGACTTCCTTATTGCATCCTCTGTGCCTTTTAGGACCTTGAATGACTCAGACAACTTAGCCCATAGCTTATTGCGGGTGTCTTCATCTAAATCCTTCCATTTCTGAAGTGTGATTGGCACTATATCTCTAACAGTAGACCCGCAGGTATTTCGAAACTTTGTAACCACGTCAAGTGGTTCTTCAGGAAACCCCTCTGCATTGAGTTTTGTTACGTACATAACTGCACCTTTTTTCATCTGATTGGGACCTCGTCGCCCTCGTTTCCGCTTATGTGAAACGGATGATTCAGGCATCGGAGCATCCTCCATGTTTTGTGTAGAACATGCATCCTCTTCCTTCTCTTCATTTGAAATCTATATATTGAAACAATTAATGGCCTTTCATATCTGAACATTATTTTAGAATATAGTCGGCATATTTCTATTTACCTCTTCATCGTTGGGAATATAGTCGGCATCAAGCTCATCTGATGTTTTTTTTCTTCCTTGGAGGTATAGGAGGAAAAGGATTGCCGTCACTAGAACTATCCTCCCCGCTCCCTTCACCGGAGCTGCTCGTTGTCTGCCATTCAAGTTTGGTCGCGTCTTCATCAACTCTGTTAGACGCACCGGTGAAGAACACATCCATCCTAGTAGGTACCTAGTGCACAGCTGGTTCCATCAATAAGGGGGTCGACCAAGGATATACTGTTAGTCTGATATACTGGTTCCATCAATAAGGGAACTTGGAGAAAAGGTGATTCAAAAGAAATCGAGCCCAAACCCTAGCTGTACCCGACCGCCGCCGCCGGCAGCCTCCCCATCTGCCAACAACGGTGAAGGCGATGGCGGTGCCTCAAGGCCCTCCTCCGTGTCCCTCCTTTCCTCCCCTCTTGCCCCCATCTTGTCCTTGGCGTCATATCGCTTTGGGCTTCTAATAGCACTGTCGGTCCGGTCTCCGCGGGTGTAGTTCCCTACTGGCAGACTGTGGGCGCGGTCAGCACTGCCGTCACGAGTGCCTCACGAATCAGTCATAGTAGATGTGCTCATCTATGGGGTGTTGTGGTTGTCATAGAGTTTGTGGTTGTTATTATGAACTAAGACTAAGTGGTATGGCAGCACTAGCTCGGTTTGGGGTGGTGGTGGCATTTTGGATCTCCAATATGGTGGTACTGTGTGTATTGTTTCTTTGATTTTAGGGAGAAATCTCTAGGTCTGACCTTAGTTAGTTGTACCTAGCATGGTCTCACTGGAGCCATTGTTTGAAATTCAAGGAGTTATTCTCTATGATGAAAACATTGGGTCTGACCTTAACTTTTTGGATCATACAACGGCAGTGCATGACCGTATAGTTGTTGTTTATAGCATATTATTGAATCTCTGTTTGGTAGGAACTACTGTTCAATTTGAAACCAAAATGGATCAAGCGGAGCAAGCGAGGAGCGGTGTAGGCAGCAAAATTTGCAACATTGTTGTACCTACCAACGAGTCAGGCAAGCTTATTTTAACTTGTTTTGTTTGATTGTAAAATTAAAGGGCGGATAACATGTTTTCTTTGAATATAAAACTAAGAGTGGTTTCTGATCGGATAGTGTGTTTCTAATTAGTCTATTGGATTGTGACCCATGTAGAACATCGTTCCACCAAACAGGAAGGCAGAATGTCTAGTAATTGTGAGGTCCCAGAGTCTTTACTGCCTACGAAGGACAAAATTCTGGAGCAGGATCATCATTCTCCACTAGAGATCAACTTCCAACTGTGCATTCCTGATACTACTCAGAAATGGCTTGTGAGTTGTGCAGATTCCATAACTGGTCTTCTTTGACTAATTTTACATTGATAACGGACATCACATCACCATAGCTGTTCATAGTTGTAAAGTTCTTATTAAGTTTCTGACCACATCGCTAAAAAGGTGTTTCTGATCACTATCACCCCAGGACCTATCCAAGTCGCTTTCTAATGCTGTTAGACAGAGAAGGCATGGCTGTGATGTTATAATGCTGAAGGACCCCAAGAAGAGATTATGGCCTATCATTTACCACGACAGCCTGTTATTTGTGGGCTTCACCGAGGGCTAGAAACATTTGGTGGCAGCAAACGACCTTCGGGCTGGGGACATCTGCTAGCTTGTTAAGGGGCCAGACGATGGTGAGCTCCCCTTAACAAGCTAGCAGAAGTCCCCAGCCTGAAGGTCGTTTGCTGCCACCAAATGTTTCCAGCCCTCGGTGAAGCCCACAAATAACGGGTTGTCATGGTAAACGACAGGCCATAATCTCTTCTTGGGGTCCTTCAGCATTATAACATCACAACCATGACTTCTCTGTCTAACTGCATTGAAAAGCGACTTGGATAGGTCCTGGGGTGACAGTGATCAGAAACACCTTTTTAGCGATGTGGTCAAAAACTTAATAAGAACTTTACAACTATGAACAGCTACAGTGATGTGATGTCCGGCATCGATGTAAAATTAGTCCAAGAAGACCAGTTATGGAATATGCACAACTCACAAGCCATTTCTGAGTAGTATCAGGAATGCATAGTTGGAAGTTGATCTCTGGTCGAGAATGATGATCCTGCTCCAGAATTTCGTCCTTTGTAGGCAGTAAAGACTCTGGGACCTCACAGTTACTCTGCCTTCCTGTTTGGTGGAACGGTGTTCTGCATGGGTCACAATCCAACAGACTAATTAGAAGCACCCTATCCGATCAGAAACCACTCTTTAGTTTTATATTCAAAGAAAACATGTTATCCACCCTTTAATTTTACAGTCAAACAAAACAAGTTAAAATAAGCTCACCTAACTCGTTGGCATGTACAAAAATGTTGCAAATTTTGCTGCCTACACCGCTCCTCGCTGGCTCCACTTGATCCATTTTGGTTTCAAATTGAACAGTAGTTCCTACCAAACAGAGATTCGATAATATGCTATAAACAACAATTATATCCACATACGGTCAAATTGTATACATTCTAGTTGTGTAAAGGACAGAAGACTTCTTAGTGTAATTTTAGCACTCGATGTAATTGGCTATGATTAATAAAGCTTCTTTTTAAGGAGCAAAGGATGAAATGAACTGTCCCTCATACACAGACATAAAATTTAAAAAAACTAAAACACAACGCTTGGCGAACTTGGTCGCGAACCAGATTCAGTTAATTCCTAATTGAAGTCCTTTCGAGTAATAGGCTGCTTCGCACTAGCTTTATCTATCAAGTTTCAAGTAGGGATGTGCCTGCCTACTGCGAGCTGCGGGGTAGTCTGCTCGCGTGTGACTCAAGGAAAGAGACGGTCCTAGTCCTGCGCTGCCGTGGCTTTAAAACATCCTGAACTCGGTGCTCCCTGTCCGAATCCACACCACTCGCACAAGCGCGCCCACTAGAGTGTCTATGAATCATAGAAAGAGAGAGAGGACAGCTTGAGCTCGCCACCTCCGCTCGCTAGGGGCCTCATGGGCTACCACTAATATTGATATGCATGTGAACTACCACTAATATTGATATTGCATGTGTACTACCACTAATATTGATATTGCATAAGAAACAAAGTAAAAGCTGGACAAAGAAGGGCTACGCAGTGTACCCATACAGAACGTCCAAGTGGCGAAACAAAACTGTCATTACAAAAACAAGAAGACCAAGAATATGAAATATGAGATAACAAGATATCAATATGAGATAACAATATGAGATAACAAGATATCAAATATAAACTAAGATATCTACTATAAAGACCGTTATGCACTTGCGTAATTTGTAATATTGCTAAAAACAATATGAGATAACAAGATATCAAATATGCATGTTGATTCACTGTTTAAGCTAGTGACACAAGAAGACCAAGAATCACAGCAAAACGTCCAAAATATTCAGAGAAATATCTTCTGTAATTTGTAAACTAAGCTTTCATATTGGAGCTAGTCTAAGGCTTTCGCCCGCCCCTCCATGACCCGCTCTGATTTCTGACCTTTGCCTGTGTGGCAGGACCAGAAAGTTCGCAGACACCAAAACCAGGAAGCATGCATGGCACTGGCAGTGGCACGGATGATGACCTGCCTGACCAAGCAGACGCGGAACCAGGGGAAGCTAGCGGCTAAAATTACCTAATGATTTAGAATGGAACAACTAGTTGATTAACTAATTGTTAGATATACCTCTTAAATAAGCATTAGTTATACCAAAACTAGGAAGCATGCATTCCAGCTTCGTAGCCTCCGCCGATGGAGCTGTTCCATTCCATCGACATCATCGCTCCCTGCAAGGCCCAAATAGCTCATGAGCTTAGGGCTGTCCGGGTGTGCCGCTACCACACAACATCTTGCAATTGCTAGGGTGGTGGTCACTGGACACTAGTGCCCGACGGCAGAAACGGTCAGCCGCCCTGCCCGTGCGCCAGCTCTCTCATCGCTCATCGGCTAGCTGGTTCTCCTCTCCCTCGGCGGCTTCGGCCGGCTGGGCGGCTGGCTCATTGTACGTCGATTTGCAAAGAAGGCAAATCCAGGTACTAGCGACAAGGACGAACCTGAGAAAAGCAGCTCGGGGACGATGGACGGCGGCGCTTAGGCTTGGGGACGGTGGCGCTTGGGCTCGGGGACGGCGTGGCCGGTGCTCAGCTCGGAGACAGGGACGGGGATGGCGGCACTTGGGCTCGGGGATGGTGTGGCGCAGTATCAGCCTGGCGACGCAACAAGCGTTTCGGCCACGGGAGAGTTAGGGTTCCTGCTGGAACCAGCGAGACCTTTTATATTGTAGACAATCACAGGCGGTTTTTTAGAAAAACTACTTGTGATATATAACATCACAGGCGTTTTTTATTTCGACCGCCTGTGATATATTAACTTCATAGGCGGTCGAAATAAAAAAGCGCATGTGATGTTATATATCACTAGCGGTTTTTCTAAAAAACCGCCTGTGATGTGTATATAGTATAAAAGAACTAGCCCACGGTTTCCAGCAGAACCCTATCTCCCAGGAACAGTCACAGCACTGTAGCGGCGGCAGATTTTTTGAGATCTACAGGGAGAAGGTTTTGCTTTTGAGTTTATTGATTGATTCCAAGAGTTTATGCATATATATGATCTCCGTTTGTTTTCTTTCTCATTTTGATACGATTTTTTGCCTCAATTTTGTAATGTAGACCGGAATTGAAGAAAAACTTAGGAATTCCAAGATTTGGACTTGTAGTTGATCTAATTTAAAGATTCTTCATAAAGAGTTGTCTCACCTCAAGGTACCTATTGCTGCAATCTTGTTTCATTTTCATGCACATCATTTCGTTCATGATTTAGGGATTAAATTCAATTAATTAGGGATATTTTAAATATTTTTTGTAGTTCATGTGCTAGGTACCTCTCGATATGATCTTGTTTCACTTTCATGTACATTTATTTTTCATGTTTTAGGGATGAATTCAATTAATTAATGATTTTATTGACGTTAATCAATATAGGGATAGGTAATGGACCGAGGTTGGATGTACAATGTGCCAAGACCACATCCGTCGTACATTCGAAATTTGAGAAGCTTTATTGAAGTGGCCAACAAGCACGCGAATTTGCGAAAGAGTAAGGAGATATTATGTCCGTGCATCGATTGTGATAATAAGATAGCTTGGAGAGATACAGGAGTAATCCAATCACATCTGCTAAAAAGAGGGTTTAAAAACAATTACACGATATGGTCAGAACATGGTGAGTTGGATCCGTGTGAAGTGCCTGGTAATAACGAGAGAGCTGTCGGAATTGAAGATAAAGTGGATGGTAAAGTGGATTCTGTGGATGCCAATCAAGATTTTAAAGAATTTGATTACAAAGAGATGTTGCGCCATATGGAACCAGAAATGTTGAGTTCTATTGGATCACAAAAAGGGCTACCTAAAATGGAGGGACTGGAAAGTGCCTCAAAAGAAACTTTATATGATGAATTAAAGGGTTGTGACAAAGAGTTTACTACACTGTGTACAGTTCTAGAACTTCTTAAGTTGAAGGCTAGCGCCGGATGGTCTGATACTAGCTTCACAGATCTTTTGAATTTTCTGTCCCAATTACTACCAAAACCCAACAAACTACCAACAAGCACTTATAAAGCGAAGAAGCTTATATCTCTCATAGCTCTGGGTGTGCAAAAAATTCATGCATGTCCGAACCATTGTATTCTGTATCGTGGCAATTTTGAGGACGCAACAAGATGCCCAGTTTGCAATGTCAGTCAATACAAGAAGAGCTACAATCAAGAGTGTGTAAAAAAATTTCCAAAGAAAATTAAAAACAAGAAATCCACTATTGGACTTGAAAGTGATGATGACACTTTTGATGACATGGATGAGAAAAAGAAGTCAAAGATCCCAGCTTTGGTGATCTGGTATCTTCCAGTAATTGATCGCTTGAAACGTTTGTTCTCAAATTCTAGGGAGGCTGAGCTTATGCGTTGGCATGCTGAAAATCGCAAGCAGAATAACAAACAGATTCGACACCCTGCTGATGCATCACAATGGAAAAATTTCGATCTTATGTATCCTGAGTTTGCCAAAGAAACCAAAAATGTAAGATTTGCTTTGGGTACAGACGGAATGAATCCATTTGGTGAAAAAAGAAGTGTACATAGCACCTGGCCCGTGACTTTAACGATGTACAACCTTCCGTCATGGCTGTGTCACAAAAGAAAGTACATTATGTTGACTATTCTTATTCAAGGCCCGAAAGCAGCTGGTGTTGACATTGATGTGTTCCTAGAGCCTCTTATGGAAGATATGACAAAGCTGTGGAATGAAGGAGTTCGAATATGGGATGAGTATTGTCATGAGTATTTCAACTTAAGAGCAATTATATTTGTTACCATCCATGATTCTCCCGGTGGCGCCACACTATCAGGGCAAAAGACTAAAGGAAAGAATGGTTGTGTAGTGTGCATCGATGGAACTGCTTCCTTGTACCTTAAATCATCCAAGAAGTTGGTGTTCATGGGACACAGACGGTTCTTGATGAAGCAACATAAGTACTGAAAGATGAAAGAGGAATCTAACAATGAACTGGAAAGTGAAGGTGCACCAAAGCCTTATAGTGGGAAACTTATTTTTGAAATTGTAAAGAACATTCATGTTTTATTCAGAAAGGGAAAAAACAAAAGAGAAAAGAGAAAGAGAACTGACCCTTCAACTTACACAACTTTCAAGAAGCAATCAATTTTTTTCAAGTACCTCCCATACTGGAAGGATATGGAAATTTGCCACATCATTGATTTGATGCATGTAACAAAGAATGTTTTTGACAGCATCATTAGAACCTTGCTGGGCATGCCGAATAAGACAAAGGACGGACTTAAATCACGCAATGACCTAGTAGATCTTCAAATCCAGATTGGAACTTCATCCAGTGGATAGTGGCAAAGGGAAGCCTTACCTCCCCCTAGCTAGCTACAACTTGTCAGTTGAGGAGAGAACAAAGATTTGCAAATCTTTGCGTGGGGTCAAAGTGCTCACAGGTTTCTCATCCAATATCAGCAAACTAGTCAGGATGAAGGACTTGTCTCTATTTGGCTAAACTCTCATGACTGTCATGTGATGATGACGGTGTTCCTCCCAATTGCGGTAAGAGCCCTCGAAACAGAGCATGTCAAAGTTGTCATCACACGCTTGTGTTACTTTTTCAATGCGGTTTCACAAAAAGTAATAGCTTTAGAAGACTTGGACTATCTAAAGGCATACATCATCGAGACTATGTGCAAGCTTGAAATGTGTTTTCCTCCTTCATTTTTTGATATGCAAGTACACCTAATCATACATCTCGTGGATCAGATAAAAATATTAGGGCCACTATATTTGCATCATATGTTTTAGTTGGAGCGATACCTGGGAGTATTAAAAGGTTATGTGTGGCGGAACCACCCGAATTATTCCAACTTAAGTGCCTAAGTCACGCCCCAGGGACGCAACACACTTAAATCGGAATAACCCGTCAGTCCCTCAAATCTAGTCTGATAGAGCCACTTAACCAGGATCAAATTCCACAATCTCACTCGAAGGTGAGTCACAGAAGAAATACAATAAAATAGGAAACCTCAAATTAAGTACTGAATTATTACATAGATCGGAGTTTTTCGAGTAGCAAATAAGAGTTCACGAAATAAAATGCAGCGGATAATCGATGTCGTCGGTATTGAGGAAATGGGCAAGGCCTAGCCCACTACTCCTTGTGCTCCTCTCCTACCGGAGCAACATCCCACCCGACCGTCCAACCCGGTGGCAGGGTGGTAGGCAAGTCACACCATCAACCATATCGTGAATCGTACCTGCAAAAATTATGCCACAAACAAGGCTGAGTATACTAATACTCAGCTAGACATACCCGGTGTGAGGAATCTACTCCTCTACCTCTAGACTATGCAACTGTTTGGATGAGGGGTTTGGTTTGCCAAAAGCACTAGCTGTTTCTAAAATCAATTCTTAGCTTTTCAAATTCTAGTATTATTATTTTTGCTACGTTTGCTCCTTCTATGCACACATGGTAACAAGCATTTAGTTCAATCAACAGATTGTCTCATGTAACCTCATTTCACTTCTTACTCGATGTAGTACAAGGGGTCAAGCAGTCTCATTAGCTGCGAGAAGTAGAAGATTCGAATCGAGTTTTATCCTTGCAAGGTAAACCTAAACACACGACATGTCAGGGCACTCCCTCCCCATCGATTCCCCGTTCACGTCCAGGCCTCACCGCCTTGGCATACAATGCTCCACTGACCCCGGCTGCCGCCGTGCAGTGACCGCACTTGTACCCACCATAGCTAGCATGGGAGACCCAGTCTCAGGTCGCGTGAGGGATAAAGTCCGCGCCCAGCTTCACTTAGGTACTAGGTTTACCAGTTACCATATTTTCCGGCATGTGCTTAGTACATTCAAAAGCTTGACTCAGGTATCCACACATTAATCCTTAATTCCTTTTTCCTGTCTTATGGTCAAGGCATCCTCCCTGGATCCAAGTCCATAGACTAACATAGATCCCGTTATCAAGATGAATACAATCAATTCCTGACCTCGCGCGAGTGCTAGAAAAATCACTCGACTTCTACCGAGATCCTGATTAGCAAGCATCTACTCGACCTAACATACTAGTATTCATCTCAAAAAGGAATCCTAAGTTCATGCAACTAGAGGTTTCGAGCAACTCCTACACTTAAGTGCACATTACAATCCTACAAGCATTAAGTGTAGTAAAGTAGCATATAAAAATACGGTTATGCATATAAACCGGGGCTTGCCTTCAAAAGCTGGGGCAGCGGGGAGATCCTCGATAGTAGCCTCGGGAGCTTGCTCCTGGTCCTCCTCTTGGACAGTTCCTTGCTCGGGGATGAGCACGTACTCTCCGTCGGTGAGATTACAATCTAATGAATGCAATGTGTAAGATATATGCATGATACGATATGTGCTTTAGTAATTTAAACTTTTGATGGTGTATGATCTACTTGAGTTAGATAGAGCTAAATCTTGCTTATACGAGATTTTTGGTGGTATACTTGGTAAATTGGATCAAACTTAGCTAAGTTAAGTGGTAGGTTTATTTTTGGGGTTCCACTGAATTCTTTTTAAGGTCTTTAGTAAGAATTGCCAAGACTTCAAGTTGGACTTATTGGAGTGAGGTTTATCTTTCCTCCTTTTCCCTTGATCTTCTATAGGGTTTTAGGGTGGGTTTGAACTACAAGTCACCTTAATAAATTTCCAAAAATTCTGTAAAAATTACAGTGGCTTATTACTGGCGTATGATTCTCTATCTCAAAATTTAAGGTTCTAGAAGTGAATAGTTTTCTCTGGACAAAATTGCCAAATTTTAGGGCAGAAGGGGTGATTTGAACTACAACTATCATTCAATTGTAGGTAATTCTCTAGGACTTATTTTTTCTGGCATTTAAATGCTATAACATGACTTGGTACAAATTTCTAGCCATTAATACTCATTAGTTATTTTACTAGAATTTTCTAAAGTTTCTAGCCAAAGGGGTGCTTTCTACTACCACTATATTTGAAAAATATCAAACAACAAATTTCTGATTTTTTCTAGCTTCTTCTTTGAGCAAGAGCATTCATTCTGAAGTTTGGCATCTTTTTGCTTAAGGGAAGTGGTGGTATGCATTAATTGGATTAAATGGCCTTTTTATAAAATATTGGCAATAGGTATTATTTTGCATCCTTTCAATGGGTTTACATTTTTCTCTAGTGGCCTATCTCATTATTGATCTAGCAAAATTTTATTTGCCCATTATTGCATTATTTTGGGTTACTCATGACTTATTTTGAATATGACTCATTATCATATTATATTTATTTACCTTACTTAAATGATGGGCTTGGGTGTCCATTATTTTTGCAGTGGGGTTTTGGTGGTTACAGGTCCACTGGATTTTTATTATCAATTTTGGGTCTGGTTTTGTAATTCTAATAATTGATTTCTAGTTGGAATAATGCTAAATAAAACATTTCACTTTGAATCTGATCTGGACTAGAGGTTCCTTTATTTTTCCTAGGTTCTTTGTTACTTAAGCAAACTAGGAAAAATAATTTCATCCACTGGTCATTAATTTCTAAGGCCTTTCTGATTTTCCTAAAATTTGGGCAGAAATGGCTTTTAATGGATATCTACACTAAATTTTTCAATACTTGGGTTCTTACTATTTTTAAACAGTGTTTAAATGGGGTTTGAACATCTACAAATTTTCTTAGGTTCAGCACAGAAACATAACTAATTTTCCTTAATTAAAGAAGGTTTGGTTAGTTTCTGTATTTAATTTTAAACTCTAAAAATTAGAATAGAAAGCATAGGGTTCAGCATTTTTAATTGATAGTTCATAATATTTAGAATTTAGCAAAATTGGTTTGACAATTTTAGGTTAAGTATTCATCAAGTTATGAATTTTCTAAGTTCTCTGTTCATTAAAAAGATTAAACATAAATGATTAAATGGAAAACTACTTTGCAACAGAGTCCCTGGCGGGTGTTTTAAGTTTTCCTTACAGACTAGTCCCTGGGCTACTATTCAATTGAGTCACTGACATCTCAGAAAACCACCTGGATTTTTCTAATCCTAACCCGAGGTCCTTCCCCCAATTTAAACAGTACCCGCGGCGGAAGAAAGGGCGGAGGGGCTTACCGGCGGCGAGACTGCTCCGGTGAGGTGGCCGAGGGTGTAGGGGAGGTTCTGAGGGTCACGGCGATGTGCGGGTCGCCATTGGGGATGGTCGGAGTCGGCCGGTCCGCGTGCGCAGGCGGGGGAGCTCGTCGGCGGCGAGGAGTCCAGCCTATCCAGGGCACAATTGACCTATCAAACAGGTCAGAGAGCTTCACCAGGGATCAAGGAAGGTGTGTGCACGAGGAATTGAAGAATGGCTCACCAGAGTGCCCAGTCTACGCGCGCTAGGGACTCCGGTGAAGTTCTGCCGGGTCCGAGGACTTGCAAAGCTTCACAAGCTAATGGCAAAGCTAACCGAAGCGCTGGCGCAACTTGGGGGTGATTGGAGTGGGCTGGCCACAGAGGCCGAGGCTCTTGCGGCAATGGCGGGCGGAAAGGAGCTCGCCGGAGCTAAGGAGGGGCGTCAGGCCGGCGATGGTGAGCACGGGGTGAAGTGAGGCACGCCCGAGGAGGCTTTATAGGCGCGGGCGAGCACGACCGAGGGCGGGGCTCTGACAAGCGCTTGGGGCGTGAGCGGCGAACGCCAGTGCGCGCTCTGGCGTCTGGCAAAGCGTCAAGCACGAGGCAGCGCAGAGAGAGGTCGAGTTCAAGCGCGGATTGGCCCCAAATCTTTGAGATTATGGCCATGATCCTGTTGAGAGATCTCTTCCTCTCAGGTTCCTTTGTCGTTTGTGTGTGGAGGCTAGCAGGTTTCGCTGACTGGATTAAGAGATAGAGAGGGGAGAAATCTGGTTTGTCTCACTGCCGCACACAGGGGGAAGATCTCTGGTTTGACATGTCCAAGGCACGTGTCCCGATGCCATCTTCTGGCACAAGACAGAGAGGTTAGTTATGCACATTTTTGTCAATGGGGCCATTAGGATTTGAGTTAGGGATCAAGGTGAACACACTTGATCTTTGGCTCAAGGTCTGAAATTCAGAATTCTGAATTTCAGAATTCCCTAATGAAATCCCACTTGAGAAGCTTGTTTAGAGTTTTATTTAAATTGTTTTGGCCAAGCTTCAATAATCTTTGTTGTTGCTTATTTAGTATACTTTAATGTTTATAGTTGGCCCAAGCCATGATTCTATATTTTTCATACCCTTTTCCCCTTTCTCTTGAATTTTGTTTATAGGGCTCAATTAGGGTTTTTATTGGGGTTGCAACATTTTGCCCTTTTGAAAACCCATTTGTTTTGAACATGATACTTTTAAGTATAAGCTTAGTGGATCCTTTATTCTTAAGTCAATTTGATGCTCATGCTCAATTTGGTTCACATAAAATGATGGTTCTTGGGTTAGCCCATTTGAGAAACCCTAGGTGACACTAGGGTGTCACAGCCTTCCCCCCTTAAAGGAATCTCGTCCCGAGATTCGGGTCAGAGTCCTCTCGGGGTGAAGCGAAGGGTGAGACTTATAGGAAGTGGGTGCTTATTGTTATTATTAGGGCAAACTGCTCTTCGAATGTCATTCTCTTTGCAACTTCAGAAGGAAGTCCTTTTAAAATTTTGTTCCATGATTACTTCATTCTGATTTAAGATCATATTTCTGAATTTTAGATTCGAAGGGCAGGAGGAGGGGTTGGTGTGATTACGTACCAGTTTCCTTAGGTAGGCAATCGGGGAAGTTGGATCTCAAGAATTCCTCGGTCTCCCAAGTAGCTTCTTCCTCTGAGTGATTACTCCACTAGACCTTGTACATTTTGATCGATTTAGCCCGAGTTGATCTTTCTTTGCAATCCAGAATCTTGGAAGGGTACTCTTGGTACGATAGATCTGGCTCTATCCCCAATTCTGGCTCTCCTATGATCTCGGATGACAATCGAACACAATTCTTCAGTTGAGATACATGGAACACACTGTGAATGGCAGACATTTTTGAAGGTAAATTCAGCTTATATGCCACGGGTCCACAGGCTTCTATGATCTCATAAGGTCCAATGTAACGAGGGGCTAGCTTGCCTTTGATTCCAAACCTTGCACTCCCTTGGTGGGTGATACCTTGAGGTACACGAAATCTCCCACCTTGAACTGGAGAGGTTTCCTTCTTTTATCATGGTAACTCTTCTGCCTGGCCTGAGCAGCTTCTAGATTTTTCCTAATTAGTTTGACCTTCCTTTCGGCTTCAGTCACTAAGTCAGGTCCAAAAACTTCTCTTTCTCTAGGCTGGGACCAATTGAGTGGTGTCCTACACCTTCTTCCATAGAGGGCTTCAAAAGGTGCCATCCTTAGGCTGGATTGATAACTGTTGTTATAAGCAAACTCTGCCAAGGAGAGGTGCTTATCCCATTTCTTGCCATAATCGATTACACAAGCTCTCAGCATATCCTCTAGAATTTGGTTTACCCTTTCAGTCTGACCATCAGTCTGTGGGTGGTAAGCTGAACTTTTGATTAGCTTGGTTCCCAAAGACTCCTGTAGTTGTTCCCAAAATCTGGCAACAAATTGGGCTCCTCGATCAGAAACAATGGTCCGAGGTAATCCGTGCAAACACACGATCCGGTCAATGTACAACTCTGCATACTTTTGAGCCTTATCAGTGGTGTGCACAGGGAGAAAATGGGCCACTTTCGTCAGTCGGTCCACAATAACCCAAATCGAATCATGATGACGAGAGGTGTAGGGCAGACCCACGATGAAATCCATGCTGATGTAATCCCATTTCCACGAAGGTATAGATAGGGGTTGCAAAGCTCCAGCTGATTTCAAGTGGCTTGCCTTTATCCTCTGACAGGTGTCACATTCCGATACATACTGGGCTATCTCCCTCTTCATTCTGGTCCACCAATACAAAGGCTTCAAATCATGGTACATTTTGGTGCTTCCCGGATGCATAGAGAATTTGGAGAGATGAGCCTCGTCCAATACTTTCTTCTTGAGGTCCCTGTTTTTAGGAATCACCAATCTACTTTTGAACCATAATACACCCTTTTCATCTTGGCAGAAGCATTTATACTTTTCAACCTTCTGATGGAGATTCTCCTTGATAATCTGCACTCCCTTGTCACTGAGCTGGGCTATGATGATCTGGTCTTGCAAAGCTGGCTCGACAGAAATTTGAGACAAAGCACCAGAAGGAATCACTTCAATTTGCATCTTGCTCAACTCATCACACAAGGTGTTGATGCGAGAATCCATCAGAATACAATTGCATTGCAACTTCCGGCTCAAGGCATCTGGTACCACATTGGCTTTCCCTGGGTGATAATGTACCTCCAGGTCATAATCCTTGATTAGCTCTAGCCATCTTCTCTGCCTCATGTTGAGATCAGCCTGAGTAAAGATGTACTTAAGGCTCTTATGATCAGTGAAGATGTTGCAGTGGGTTCCCATTAAATAGTGCCTCCACATTTTTAATGCATGAACCACTGCTGCCAACTCGAGGTCATGAGTGGGGTAATTTTGCTCATGAGGCCTGAGCACTCTTGAGGCGTAAGCAATGACTCGGTTGTCTTGCATTAAGACACATCCTAGTCCAGTGCCAGAGGCATCACAATACACATCAAAAGGCTTGCTGTTGTCGGGTTGCGCTAACACTGGTGCTGTGGTCAGATGCTTCCTTAATGCATGGAAGGCATCTTCGCACTTCTGACTCCAAACAAACTTGGCTTCTTTCTTCAGCAGCTCAGTTATAGGCTTCGCAATTCGAGAGAAATTCGGAATAAATCTTCGGTAATAACCAGCTAATCCCAGAAAACTCCGAATTTGACGGACAGTCGTTGGTGGCTTCCAGTTCATCACCTCTTGCACCTTATCAGGATCAACAACTATTCCTGCCTGAGAGATAGTGTGACCCAAGAATTTGATTTCCTTTAGCCAAAAATCACACTTGGACAACTTGGCATAAAGGTGGTGCTCTCGCAAACGTTGAAGCACTACATGCAAATGCCCGGCATGTTCTTCTTCGTTCTTAGAGTACACCAAGATATCATCAATGAACACCACTACGAATTTGTCCAATTCAGGCATGAAAACAAAATTCATCAGATACATGAAATATGCTGGTGCATTAGTTAGCCCGAAAGACATCACCAAGAATTCATATAGCCCATATCTGGTTGAGAATGCCGTCTTCGGAATATCGCTTGCTCGTATCTTGATTTGATGGTAGCCGGAGCGACGGTCTATTTTGGAAAACACCTTGGCCCCGACCAACTGGTCAAAAAGGACATCAATACAAGGCAAAGGATACTTGTTCTTGATAGTTACCGCATTAAGAGGGCGGTAATCTATACACAGCCTCAAGCTTTCATCATTCTTCTTCACAAACAGCGCTGGACATCCCCAAGGCGAAGTACTTGGGTGAATAAATCCCTTATCCAGCAACTCCTACAATTGCTTCTTCAATTCTGCCAACTCAGCGGGTGGCATTCAGTAGGGCCTCTTGGAAATTGGTGCCATTCCCGATTGCAACTCGATGGCAAATTCAATATCCCGGTCGGGTGGCATTCCTGGCAATTCATCAGGGAAGACATCCGCATACTCACAGACCACTGGAATCTTCTTCAAAGGTAACTCCGTCATAGAGAAAGCACATGACTGTGTAGAACCCTGACTGGGCAGA
Organism: Zea mays; assembly: GCF_902167145.1. Classification (NCBI taxonomy): domain Eukaryota; kingdom Viridiplantae; phylum Streptophyta; class Magnoliopsida; order Poales; family Poaceae; genus Zea; species Zea mays. The sequence goes on from NC_050099.1 coordinate 8,901,873, forward strand.
ATTAAGGTGAAGTTCCCACAGAATGGAGAATTAATTTCCAAGGTACGACTGGCTACATCAAGCACAACTTGGTGCAGGGTCATCCAATTAGCTCCCAGAATAATGTCCACATTTTCCAAACCCAAAACAAGAAGGGTGGTTTTGACAATGTGGCTTCCCAGTTGAATAGGCACACTTTGGTTTAATTGATTAGTTGAAATTTTACCCCAGGTGTGACTATCATAAATGACCTTTTGAGTGAGAGAATGGCAGTTCACATTTAGCACTGAACTTTTGGCTAATGAAACTATGAGATGCACTAGAATCAAACAGAATTAAAGCAGGTTGATTATAAACTGAAAAGATACCGGTCATGATAGGAGCTCCCTCAGGTACTTCCTCCAGAGTAGTGAAGTTGAGCTTCCCTTGCTTGACTTGTACCTTCTACTTTCTTCCCTTGTCTTGACTTGGTGCTGACATCTGCCTTTGCTGGTTCCTGGGACAATTCTTGGCATAGTGGCCCACATTGTCGCAAGTGAAACATTTGTTCCCATTGCCCTGGCGGAACTGCTGCTGCTGTGGAGGCTGATTGTTCCTTGGAGCGGGAGCTGGAAAGCGGTTGGGTGCCGGCTGCTGCTGCTGAGGTGGCCTGATCACCCATCTGCCTGCCTACTGCTAGAAACCCCTGCTCTGATTGTGAGAAACAATCCTGAACCTCTGGGCCTGAGTGGATGGTGCTGCCATTGGTGCCTTTCTCTTCTTCTCTGCCCGGTGGGCTACAATACAGTCCTCCTGGGAGATGGCCAGGTTGACCAATTCATTGAAGCTATCAGCCCAGACAGTGTTGAGTCGTTCCCGTAGCTTGGTGTTAAGACCCCTGTGGAAGCGGTCTCTCTTCTTCTCATCAGAATCAGCATGGTAACCTGCATACTGGCATAGGTCGTTGAAGGCCTGCGCATACTACAGTACCGTGCAGGTTCCTTGATTAAGTGCCAGAAACTCATTCAGCTTGCGATCAAGAATGCCAGCTGGGATGTGGTGCCCTCTAAAAGCAGTTTTGAATTCCTCCCAAGACACTTCACGATCAGCGGGGAGCATAGCATGGAAGTGGTCCCACCAAGTCCGAGCAGGGCCACGAAGCTACTACGCGGCGAAGCGAGCCTTGGTTTCATCAGGGCAGTCTCCCGTGAGGAGGGGAAATTTGGACTCAACGACGCGGGGCCATACGTCGGCGTCCAATGGATCCTCTGCCTTGGTGAACAAGGGTGGCTGCGTGCTCAGGAATTCCTGGTAGGTTGCCGCTGCCTGAGGTCGCTGATGCTGGCCTCCACCATGCTGCTGAGGGTGGGGCTGGCGCTGCAAGAGCTGTCGCAGAATCTCATTCTACTGGGCCATCAGCTCCTGCACTGTGGGAGCTGGAGGAGGTGGCGGGGGAACCTACTTGTTATGCCCGCAACTCTGCCTAGCTGCCATCTGAAAACAGAGATTGTCGCCATTGTTATCCCAACTCACAATTTCGAACGACAAGATATCATCTCATATGGAAGGAAAAATGCCATAATCATAATATTAGGTTCAAAATGAAGATAACATGGTTACAAACATCCCACAGTTTTCGAAAGTTCACAGGGTTACATCAACCAGGGGAAAGTACCCGTAAGCCTAGTCCAAAATCTGACATTAACTAAGCTCGCATAGTTTTCTATTCGCCTAAAAGCGTCGAAGTGATCGATCAACCCTGAGCGGTCGAAGCGACACTGGATACGAGTGAGGGAGGCATCGCGGAGGTAGTCCCATTAGCACCAGGGGCTGGTCCTAGCTCCTCGGGAGCTTCTTCTCCCTCGCTTCCGGCTTCATTGGCCTCCATCTCCAAGTGGTGCATGTCCAGGTGGTCATTTGCTTCTTCGAGTTCCCTCTGCACATCGTGGAGCTAGTTCTTCAAGACATCAATAGTGTTGTCTCAGATCTCCACCTGCTGCTCCAAGGTGGTAATGCGCTGGCTCAGCCTTTCCACCTGCAGATCCTTCTCCACCAACTTGGAGGATAAATCGACCACAAAATCTTCTTCACTGTCGAGAGTGAGCTTGGTGGTTTGAGCGATGTTAGCAAGGTGTGCCATAGCATCGCTCTGAAGGGCCTGGAGGCAGTACAACGCACTCATGCACTGAACGGTGACCCTCCCAACCAAGTCAGGATACATTGCCCACACATCCTTCACATGGCTCACACGATTACACCACATGGGGTCATCCTTCTTCTCAGCAGAGAAGAGTCCCAAGGGGTGCATCACCATCTCCAAGGGATGGTAGCCACAGAAAGTCGTCAGAGTCTTCATAGCTGCCGCTTTAGTGGTGTCGTCCGTCCTGAATCCAACTATCTCGGAATCAAGAGAACGCCAACCCGGCTGAAGGGGATGAGCCTCCAAAGTTAGCCAGACCCGACAACGAGGTACCCGATGCTCCTCATACAACTGCACCATGTACAAAGGGGGCGTAGGGTAACCGGCGGAGTTAAGCACTTCCCACAAGATGGAAGGAAAGCCATCGTGAGAAAGGAAGTCAGAACTAAAACGGGTGTCTCCTCCACTGGCGGGGTGGGTGAATTCATCTGCGGAAGGGTATCAAAGGTAAAGATTATGGTGGAAGGAGAAAAAAATAAAAGAGCCCGGATGGTTTTTAAAGGAAGTGGGTTAGCTCAAGTTTTAATTCCCTTTTGTGTTTATAATGCATGCATGCTGGAAGTAACGTCTCCTCTCCAAATAATAGGGTGCTCTTAGGTCATCCTTAAAAAGTCTAAGTACTGGCCCACGGGGCCTACTTAATTAGCCACCTATTTCTCCCTCTATGCCTAAAGCCTTTCGTCCTAGGTCTAGCGGTCTAGTCCTGACGATCCGTAGCAGTTTCTACGCAAGTTTTAAATTTTGAAAATGGTATTCATGGTTTATTGTCCTTTTCTGTGGTGGAAATTGGCTCCGATACCAGCTGTGGCGGAACCACCCGAATTATTCCAACTTAAGTGCCTAAGTCACGCCCCAGGGCCGCAACACACTTAAATCGGAATAACCCGTCAGTCCCTCAGATCTAGTCTGATAGAGCCACTTAACCAGGATCAAATTCCACAATCTCACTCAAAGGTAGGGATGGATCCGGATATTTATTCGGATGTCAAATTTTCTGTCTTCTTTCTTCGATTGTGAACAAATAACATATAAAATTTGATATGTAAATTTATATTCTTCTTTTTAGCATTGAGACTATTAATCTTCACAAAAAATAAACATTAAATTCGTTCTATATCTTTCTAAATAATTGATATAAAATTCGAATGTCTATCCGAATACGGATTCGGATGTTTTTTCACCTTTTTTGTTGTTGGGAGAAAATAATGTACATAAAAAATTATACAAAAAAATATTTAAATATTTCATAATATTCTTAATAACATTGCCAAAAATTAGCTTTAAATTCTATGTATATCCATACTAAAATATTAGATTTGTGATACAAATCGGATGTTTTAGGAACATCCCTACTCAAAGGTGAGTCACAGAAGAAATACAATAAAATAGGAAACCTCAAATTAAGTACTGAATTATTACATAGATCGGAGTTTTTTGAGTAGCAAATAAGAGTTCACGAAATAAAATGCAGCGGATAATCGATGTCGTCGGTATTGAGGAAATGGACAAGGCCTAGCCCACTACTCCTCGTGCTCCTCTCCTGCCGGAGCAACATCCCACTCAAACATCCAACCCTGTGGCAGGGTGATAGGCCAAGTCACACCATCAACCATATCCTGAATCGTACCTGCAAAAATTATGCTACAAGCAAGGCTGAGTATACTAATACTCAGCTAGACTTACCTGGTGTGAGGAATCTACTCCTCTACCTCTAGACTATGCAGTTGTTTGGCTGAGGGGTTTGGTTTGCCAAAAGCACTAGCTGTTTCTAAAATCAATTCTTAGCTTTTCAAATTCTAGTATTATTATTTTAGCTACGTTTGCTCCTTCTATGCACACATGGTAACAAGCATTTAGTTCAATCAACAGATTGTCTCATGTAACCTCATTTCACTTCTTACTCGATGTAGTACAAGGGGTCAAGCAGTCTCATTAGCTGCGAGAAGCAGACGATTCGAATCGAGTTTTATCCTTGCAATGTAAACCTAAACACACGACATGTCAGGGCACTCCATCCCCACACATGTCAACCGTCCCCACCGATTCCCCGTTCACGTCTAGGCCTCACCGCCTTGGCATACAATGCTCTACTGACCCCGGCTGCCGCCGTGCAGTGACCGCACTTGTACCCACCATAGCTAGCATGGGAGACCCAGTCTCAGGTCGCGTGAGGGATAAAGTTCATGCCCGGCTTCACTCAGGTACTAGGTTTACCGGTTACCATATTTCCTGGCATGTGCTTAGTACGTTAAAAAGCTTGACTCAGCTATCCACACATTAATCCTTAATTCCTTTTTCCCGTCTCATGGTCAAGGCATCCTCCCTGGATCCAAGTCCATAGACTAACATAGATCCCGTTATCAAGATGAATACAATCAATTCCTGACCTCACGCGAGTGCTAGAAAAATCACTCAACTTCTACCGAGATCCTGATTAGCAAGCATCTACTCGACCTAGCATACTAGTATTCATCTCAAAAAGGAATCCTAAGTACATGCAACTAGAGGTTTCGAGCAACTCCTACACTTAAGTGCACATTACAATCCTACAAGCATTAAGTGTAGTAAAGTAGCATATAATAATACGGTTATGCATATAAATTGGGGCTTGCCTTCAAAAGCTGGGGCGGCGGGGAGATCCTCGATAGCAGCCTCGGGAGCTTGCTCCTGGTCCTCCTCTTGGACAGTTCCTTGCTCGGGATGAGCACATACTCTCCGTTGGCGAGATTACAATCTAATGAATGTAATACGTAAGATATATGCATGATACGATATGTGCTTTAGTAATTTAAACTTTTGATAGTGTATGATCTACTTGAGTTAGATAGAGCTAAATCTTGCTTATACGAGATTTTTGGTGGTATACTTGGTAAATTGGATCAAACTTAGCTAAGTTAAGTGGTAGGTTTATTTTTGGGGTTCTAAATTCTTTTTAAGGTCTTTAGTAAGAATTGCCAAGAATTGAAGTTGGACTTATTGGAGTGAGGTTTATCTTTCCTCCTTTTCCCTTGATCTTCTTTAGGGTTTTAGGGTGGGTTTGAACTACAAGTCACCTTAATAAATTTCCAAAAATTCTGTAAAAATTACAGTGGCTTATTACTGGTGTATGATTCTCTGTCTCAAAATTTAAGGTTCTAGAAGTGAATAGTTTCTCTGGACAAAATTGCCAAATTTTAGGGCAGAAGGGGTGATTTGAACTACAACTATCATTCAATTGTAGGTAATTCTCTAGGACTTATTTTTGCTGGCATTTTGATGCTATAACATGACTTGGTACAAATTTCTAGACATTAATACTCATTAGTTATTTTACTAGGATTTTCTAAACTTTCTAGCCAAAGGGGTGCTTTGTACTACCACTATATTTGAAAAATATCAAACAACAGATTTCTGATTTTTCCTAGCTTCTTCTTTACGCAAGAGCAATCATTCTGAAGTTTGGCATCTTTTTGCTTAAGAGAAGTGGTGGTATGCATTAATTGGATTAAATGGTCTTTTTTATAAAATATTGACAATAGGTATTATTTTGCATCCTTCCAATGGGTTTACATTTTTCTCTGGTGGCCTATCTCATTATTGATCTAGCAAAATTTTATTTGTCCATTATTGCATTATTTTGGGTTACTCATGACTTATTAGGAATATGACTCATTATCAAATTATATTTATTTACCTTACTTAAAATGATGGGCTTGGGTGTCCATTATTTTTGCAGTGGGGTTTTGGTGGTTACAGGTCCACTGGATTTTTATTATCAATTTTGGGTCTGGTTTTGTAATTCTAATAATTGATTTCTAGTTGGAATAATGCTAAATAAAACATTTCACTTTGAATCTGATCTGGACTAGTGGTTCCTTTATTTTTCCTAGGTTCTTTGTTACTTAAGCAAACTAGGAAAAATAATTTCATCCATTGGTCATTAATTTCTAAGGCCTTTCTAATTTTCCTAAAATTTGGGCAGAAATGGCTTTTAATGGATATCTACACTAATTTTTTCAATATTGGGGTTCTCACTATTTTTAAACAGTGTTTAAATGGGGTTTGAACATCTACAAATTTTCTTAGGTTCAGCACAGAAACATAATAATTTTCCTTAATTAAACAAGGTTTGGTCAGTTTCTGTATTTAATTTTAAACTCTAAAAATTAGAACAGAAAGTATAGAGTTCAGCATTTTTAATTGATAGTTCATAATATTTAGAATTTAGCAAAATTGGTTTGACATATTTTGGTTAAGTATTCATCAAGTTATGAATTTTCTAAGTTCTCTGTTCATTAAAAAGATTAAACAGAAATGATTAAATGGAAAACTACTTTGCAACGGGGTCCCTGGCGGGTGTTTTAAGTTTTCCTTACAGACTAGTCCCTAGGCTACTATTCAATTGAGTCACTGACATCTCAGAAAACCTTCTGGATTCTTCTAATCCTAACCCGAGGTCCTTCCCCCAATTTAAACAGTACCCGCGGCGGAAGAAAGGGAGGAGGGGCTTACCGGCGGCGAGACTGCTCCGGTGAGGTGGCCGAGGGTGTTGGGGAGGTTTTGAGGGTCACGGCGATGTGCGGGTCGCCGTCGGGGATGGTCGGAGTCGGCCGGTCCGCGTGCGCAGGCGGGGGAGCTCGTCGGCGGCGAGGAGTCCGGCCTATCCAGGGCACAATTGACCAATCAATCGGGTCAGAGAGCTTCACCAGGGATCAAGGAAGGTGTGTGCGCAAGGAATTAAAGAATGGCTCACTGAAGTGCCCAGTCGACGCGCGCAGGCGGGCGGCCGAAGTCCGGTGAAGTCGATCTTCACCTTCCGATGAAGTTCTGCCGGGTCTGAGGAATTGGAAAGCTTCACAAGCTAATGGCGAAGCTAACCGAAGCGCTGGCACGACTTGGGGTGACTGGAGTGGGCTGGCCATGGTGGCCGAGGTTCTGGCGGCAATGGCGGGCGGAAAGGAGCTCGCCGGAGCTAAGGAGGGCGACTGGCGAGCGATGGTGAGCACGGGGTGAAGTGAGGCGCGCCCGAGGAGGCTTTGTAGGCGCGGGCGAGCACGGCCGAGGGCGGGGCTCTGACAAGCGCTCGGGGCATGCGCGGCGAATGCCAGTGCGCGCTCTGGCGTCTGGCACAGCGTCGAGCACGAGGCAGCGCAGAGAGAGGTCGAGTTCAAGTGCGGATTGGCCCCAAATTTTTGAGATTATGGCCATGATCTCGTTCAGAGATCTCTTCCTCTCAGGTTCCTTTGTTGTTTGTGTGTGGAGGCTAGCAGGTTTGGCTGACTGGATTAAGAGATAGAGAGGGGAGAAATCTGGTTTGTCTCACTGCAGCACACAGGGGGAAGATCTCTAGTTTGATGTGTCCAAGGCACGCGTCCCGATGCCATCTTCTGGCACAAGACAGAGAGGTTAGTTATGCACGTTTTTGTCAATGGGGCCATTAGGATTTGAGTTAGGGATCAAGGTGAACACGCTTGATCTTAGGCTCAAGGTCTGAAATTCAGAATTCAGAATTTCAGAATTCCCTAATGAAATCTCACTTGAGAAGCTTGTTTAGAGTTTTATTTAAATTGTTTTGGCCAAGCTTCCATAATCTTTGTTGTTGCTTATTTAGTATACTTTAATGTTTATAGTTGGCCCAAGCCATGATTCTATATTTTTCATACCCTTTTCCCCTTTCTCTTGATTTTTGTTTATAGGGCTCAATTAGGGTTTTTATTGGGGTTGCAACATTTTGCCCTTTTGAAAACCCATTTGTTTTGAACATGATACTTTTAAGCATAAGCTTAGTGGATCCTTTACTCTTAAGTCAATTTGATGCTCATGCTCAATTTGGTTCACATAAAATGATGGTTCTTGGGTTAGCACTTGAGAGAAACCCTAGGTGACACTGGGGTGTCACATTATGTGCGAAATCGCGCTCACCCAGAGGGTTCAATCATGGAGGGATACACTACAGAAGAAGTGATTGAGAGTTGTATAGATTACATCAGTGACGGAACAATGGTAGGTGTGCCTGTACCTAAACATGAGGGTAAACTATGTGGGAGAGGGAGAATGGGCAGGAAAACTTTTCGTGTTAAGGATTAAAAGCTAGTACATTGTGCTCATGGTAGTGTACTACAACATCTCACGATAGGCGAGCCTTACATAGAGGAACACCTGGATGAGCTTCTTAAAGAAAATCAGAACCGCAAAGAGGACTGGATCATGAGGGAGCACAAACATCATTTCAGCGAATGGTTAATGGACAAAAACATCCCATTCGGAGACTCTTTGGAAGAGAAAACAATGAAGAATTTGGCTTCTGGGCCATCGTATTTTGTGACATCATGGCAAGCATATGACATCAATGGGTACACATTCTACAGTAAATCAAAAGACATGAAAAGTGTTGCACAAAATAGCGGTGTTTGTATCGATGCTTTTGACCTACAGGGACATAAGACCACATATTTTGGATTCATAGAGGAAATATGGGAACTTGATTATGGCCCAAGCATGAAAATACCCTTATTTAAGTGCCAATGGGTACAACATCCTGTGGGGGTGACAGTGGGTAACTACAGACTAACACTGGTAGACTTAAAGAAAGTAGGATATAAAGATGACTCGTGGGTTCTCGACGAATGTGTTGCACAAGTGTTCTATGTACTCGATCCAGCAAATGAGAAGATGCATGTAGTTATTTCTGGAAAGCAAAAAATTGTTGGAGTGGAGAATGTGGGAGACGAAGATGAGGAATACAATAAGAATGAAGAGATGTTCGTCTTTAACGGTCCAGAGAGAATCAAGCGTGTGGAAAAGAAAATTGATAAGAACTTAAAGCCATACATACGGAAAAATGGTAGTTCATGAAAAATTGTATGAATCAAATTGTATTTATTAGCATGTATGATCAACTATGCATTGTGGTTGCCAATTAATTTAAAATCTCGCTAGTTATCTATGTGTGCTATTAAAATTCATTTAAATTGTATTTGCATATTTTTGTTAAAAATTAAAATATTAATATGGCAATCAAATCACAATCATAGGCGGTTTTTTCATTACGGACCGTTTGTGAAACGAATCGAGCACCACAAGCGGTCCGAAACAAAAACCGCTTGTGATACTAATACATCACAGGCGGTCCAAATAGCCTGGGACATCCCAGGCGGTTTTCTATCCGAACCGCCTGTGATGTAAAAAGCCTACCGCTTGTATAGAGCCAAATTGTACTAGTGTCTCTCCCTCTTCAATTCAACGTGCTCCTCCCCTTCTCGATCCTTGCTGCGTGGGAGGAGATGTAAAGGGAGGAGGAAGCCATGGATAGGGGCTTCCATGGGAGGAGAGGGCGGCCAGCCAAGGGAAAAGGGGGAGGGGCGACCAAGAGTGTGGGGGGAGAAAGGGGGGGCAAGAAGGGGCAAAAGGGGGAAAGGGCCAACACTACGGTTTCTTTGCGAGAGAAACGAAACGACGCCACAGATGACTCTGACTTAGCATCCAACGGCCTACAACCCTTTTCCCACATCCACGCACCGAAGATCAACCTTTGGCAACATTTTTTTGGGATATTACATGGCAATACCCTTTATCGGGATACACTACATCTCGGGGGAGTCGTGGATCCCATCCCTACCACACGCTAAAGAATAAGCTATTGCAAGAAGCATTTAGAGTCATATATGCTACTAGGAGCACCCCTAAAGTCAAAACAAGAAAGTTGTTTTGTCAGACATGAAATCTGCAGTACTAATTAAATTATCCACATTTTTGGCCATGATTTTTAATTTGTATTACACCGTCCACATTATTTATCAAGGGTTTCGTCTACATATATAAATTGTATGTCGTCTTTGACTTTTTCATGTGCATAGTTTTTTTTACCGTGCATGTAAATATAGTGTATACCTCCCTCTCTTTGGTGCGCGCGTGTCGGAGGAGAGCCAGAGCAGAGGTCGTAGCATTTAGTGTTGATAGGTAGGCCGGTCGTAGGTGGCATAGGCGGCGCCCGCCGCAATGTCGATGGCCGGAGCAGTGTAGGCCATCCCGCCCATCCGACGATCCAGTGCTTGACTTAGATGCAGCAGCAAGATATGGTTGGGTATAGCTAGAGCGCAGTTGGCCGGCCAGAACAATGCTAGGCGAGAGAGGGAAGTGGTGGTGATAGGAATGTGAGAGGAGAGGGATTGTTATCTGTTAGGTCTTACGAATATAGAGGACCAGCCGGCAGCAAAAAAAAGTGAACACTAATCATAGCTGCTGTTGGGCAGGGATTCTTTTCCATCTCGCGTCCTCAGTTGAGAGATATATATGTCTGCTGCTCTCGCTATATAGAGGGCCGGCCTGCCTTGCTAGCTAGCTAGCTAGTTCAAGTTCTAGGCACAGATTGGATCGGATAGATCAACATTAATTTAATTACTTAATTATTAGTTCCTGACGAAATTAATATATGTTAAACAAAGACTTTAATTTTTATTATATCCTTATATATATATATATTATATAGTCATTATCAGTTTTAATTTAATCCAGAAATCCAGTATGATGTATGTGATGACATGTATATGTGCATGTGTGTACTACTACTCGCATAAGCAGTAAACAACAGTAAAACATGCACAATCACTAAGAACATAATGTACCCTGCGAAGGGACCGATGCTCAAGACATCGTTGGCTCCATTCACATGAGACATCTTGTGTGTATATTCGATTTAGTCGTATGCAGTCGATGCAGGCAAATGTACACAGTGTAGTCTCTCAAATGGCTTCGACGACGAAGAACTGGATCATCGTTGGTCGAGCGGACGGAGCGAGCAGTCGTGAGTACGCTCCCCAAAAACCTAATCGCCTACACACCCGTGCAAGTGTAGCTCTACGGACGGTGATTTTGGAGGCCTACTCTCCCACTCTCTCTGTGCTCGCAAACGGTGGGACGGGAATAGGGTGTGTGCAACGCGTCTGAGAGACTGTTCGCGTAACCGGAAGAGTGTCCACCTCCTCCGTATTTATACACGCGCAGTGGGAGGGGAACAGACTATAACGGTCGCCATCAGAGTCAGAAACTGAGAGCCATTACAGCCAGCCAGAAACCGATGTGCCATAAGAGACGTCTATTACTAGCCATAAGACAGGAAATGACTGGACATTACTCCAGGCAAAATGCGCAATCATTAGAAAGAAATATTCGGACTAAGGTCCAATCTACCACGAGCCACGACCTGGCTTGGCCTGCGGTGCATGCGCACGATTGGGCAGTCCTCCATCCTTTTCTCAACTTCTCAATAGATACACCAATGGTCCACCTATCTAAGTTAATTGATTTGTCCTTTGAACTTCTGGTATGGTACTAAAATATTAGTACACCATAGCATTAAAGTGGACCTTTAACATTGACTATTATTGAATATTAATTTGGGCCAAGCCCACATTAATCCAACAATCCCCACCAGGTGCTAAGTCACACTAAAAATGTTCTTATCATCTCAAACGTTTGATATACATGTGTTTCGATGGAGACTGTTCAGTTGAACATCCACCTACAACCTAGACTACACTTAACCACAACTACACCTAGAACTAATGAAGATATTTCAGTAATAACCAATTGGGTGAAACTTTATATATATACCATCGCTATTTGTCAGTCTACCCAACCGATAATTATTGAGCGGACTTCAGTAATAATTGAGAACTAATGAACATCGTTCAGTAATAACCAATTAGGTGAAACTTTACTTAGGGTGACGAAAACCATGTAGAATTTTTTAATTATTCTTTACATTGAAGCACCGAGGACACTCACCACCCAAGCAATGTGCAAATGGATGCCTCCTCATCCACCTCTTTCGTAACCAAGCAACGAAATTTTAGCACAATTTTCCTTGTGTAGAACTCCATCAGACGGTCTATCTTTCCACATTCATTCTCAACTAATTTTCCTAGAAGCCTCATCCTTCTTGAGCCTTTGTTAATACAACATAAAGGCCGGTATAAAATAACCAAACATGACAAAATACATAAAACAAATAAATCACAAGAATAAATTTCTCCATGACATATGCATTCAATCTGCTAGCTGAACATTCTATCGTGATTAGTGGGTTTGCTAAAGCACCAGAATAGGCAGTAGAACGAAGAGCCTCTAAAAGGAAAGTTTCAGGGTCACTTGATGATTTCGCAAGCTCTGCCTTTAGGCTTAAAATCTAAAAAGTAAACATGACACTATGTCAGCAAAGAACATGATCTTTTAATCTAAAACGACATGTAGAAGGGGATGACATCAAGATCAAATACCTATTCATTGAGCTCCTAATTAAGAGAGCAGGGTTGCGTACGCAATCAATAAGCACCTCAACCTAGAATTCTAGGCATATAAGTCTTTAGGGCTCCACAAGTTTAGCTCATCATCTCACGACAAGTAGATGCTTTGGAACAACCACCTATTGCCTCGATTTCACGCACACCACACAATTCGCTCTTGTTGGTAGTGAATGTAAAGTCCATTGTGTCTTCAATAGCTAACCGGCACCTGCTCAGAACCATAATCAACATAAACTCCAATAGAATCAGATGGCCCCTGAATAGAAAATATGAACACCCTATTATCATCAGCTACTGTTGAGGGATTGGATGGAATGTGTAACCATATAAAAATAAAGACAACATACTGCAGATGTCTCAGAGGATATTTTAGAACATACAATGTTGAGTTGCTGCTCTCCACTAATATCTGTTGTATTAACACTGCGGAGGGTGCAAAAAATGCTCATAAAAGTAATATCAAACTGTGAATTGGAGTTACCATTATGAAAGGCATTTGTTAGGCACTACCACATGACAATGTATGCACATGTCTCTTTAAAACAGAAAGAATAGAAGTGTAACAAATAACGTATAGACAATTTATTTGGTAAAAAAAGGCCAGCAAGAAGAGTAGGATGGATCACGACGGGCATCCAAATTGTTTCATCTCTCTGTGAAGAATCTTAGATGTATTGAACCCCTTGCAGCAGTTCTAAAAAGTTATTCAACCATATGATAAAAGTAGAAATATCTACGGTTGGATGAACAACATCCAAGAATGTATAAAGTAATAAAAATTTGCATTTTGAATTTTAAAATATTGAATGCAATTTTTGAGAGCAGAGATGATTTCAAATAAAAAAGTTGTCAACTAAAAAGTTTCATAACTTTTCGAAATCCATAACTTTTATGTTGGTGGTTTTATCATCCAAGATCGTTTGGAAAACTCAAAAAATTAAGGATATAAATGATTTCTAGTGGCGGTTTTTTAAAAAAACCGCCACTAGAAATTATGGCGGTTTTCTTAAGGAACAACCACTAAAAAATAGCACTGACAGTTGATAACAGAATCTGTCTTTAAAAAAATACACCCCACTATGCAGGCTTTGGTGTAAAGCAATCACCGTGCATCGTCGTCCTCCACACACTTGGAAAAACTATATATATAGAATCCATAAATAAGAGAGGAAAGAACCCATGCATAAATCTTTTTAGTTTACTGAATCTTTCTGTGAAACTTTTTCTTTATTAAATCGTTTTGGGGGAACATTTTCCTTTACTAAACTACTAGGAGGCTGACATGAAGGGCCCTTCTTCCCTGATCCATTATTCTTGCCCCGCGCCGGCTTCTCGTTGTGGGCACATGCAGGCTTCTAGCTCGATCGGGCAGGGAGGGCCGGACCTATATATATGGGATGCTGACGGTGTCATGTAAGGTTAGGAGCCAGTGTACCATCACATCAGATCAGATCGATCACAGCTTATAGGGGATGGTAGGCGGCGTGAGGAGGTGCGGCCTAGGCCTGGCCATGGCGCTGGCCCTACTGCTCACTGCGCTGGTTGTCGTTGCAAGCAGTGGCGTGGAGACGAGACAGAAGCTGCCTGCTGGCAGTGGTAACGACGACGACCACGCAGTCGTTCTTAGCCGCCTGTAAAACGTCATTGATCAGCCGGGGAGCTGGCCTCCGCGTGCGGATGCTGTCGTGGTGAAGCGGTGCAGCGGCGTCGCTGCTCCGCCGCCTTGCTACACCAGCATCCAGGCAGCCTTGAATGCCGCACCAGCACCACAAGAAGCCGAGGAGGTGGAGGACAAGTACGTCGTGCATGTGCTCGTTGGCATCTACGACGAGACCGTCAACATAACAAGAAGGAACGTGAAGCTGATCAGCGATGGGGTCGGTGCCACCATTATCACGGGGAAGAAGAGCAATGCAACAGGCATCCCCATGAACATGATGGCGACAGTGAGTGAGTAACCTTGGCGATCGATATTTCACTGTAGTTGAGCTGTCATGCATGCATACTGTAAATCAGAACAGAACTATTAATTTGCTGCTACTGCTGCAGATGCCTTGGGTCATGGCTTCATAGCACAGAACCTGACAATCAAAAACATAGCAGGGCCGGAAGGCAGGCAGGCCGTGGCGCTAAGGTCAAATTCGAACAAGTCGGTCGTCTACTGGTGCAGCATTGAAGGTCATGAGGACACCTTGTACGTGGAGAACGGGATCCAGTTCTACCTGCAGACCTCAATCTGAGGCACCGTGGACTTTGTGTTTGGCAATGCCCAGGCCATGTTCCAGAGCTACCCGCTGCTGGTGCGCCGCCCACCGAAAGGCAAGCACAATGTGCTGACGGCCCAAGGCTGCAACAATGCAAGCTGTGAGTCCGGCTTCTCGTTCCACATGTGCACCGTGGAAGCGGCGTCGGGCATGGACCTCGATGACATGGAGACCTACCTCGACTGCCCCTACAGGAACTTCTCCCACGTCGCCTTTATCAAGTCGTATCTCAGTCGCGTGGTCAGCCCCAACGGCTGGGTCACGTGGAACAAGAACAAGGTCGTCGAGAATACCACACGGACCATCTTATACCTAGAATACGGCAACGACGGCACCTGTGCCAACACAGCCAGCCACGTCAAGTGGTCGAGCTTCCGTGTCATCAACATCGACGCCGAGGCGGCTGCATACACGGCGGACACGTTCATCAACACGAGCAAGTGGGTCCCTGAGCCTATCCAGTACGACCACACCCTAGGCGCGGCGTCGCTGCCGCGCGCCTTATGGTGCTCCGCTCGGCGCGCTTAAGTTAGTACTGTACTACACAGGCTGGCGTTCTATTTCAAATCCCACCATCTTATTACTACGGTATTGTATGTCTCTAGTATCCAGCCATGCATCATCGCCGAGATGAATTAAGGCACATTATGGCATGCATGACGCCGTATATTTCGCGTGTGCATGCATGTACCTGGACGGCTGGACCTCTATCTGTAGCTACCATTTCTCTACCGGTATTGTACGTACTCTCTCTGTATGTGTGTCTATATAATATATATGTATCCACGATCTATATAAATGGATTATATCTATCATTATTTCATATGAGCTGATACACACAAGTAATTGTGATACAAGCCCTACACAAGTTGGTAATAGTACTGCTATATATAAGTAAGTCACCGGCCGGCCGACAAAATTTATACAATAACACAACTGTGCAAATAGATTTGAAAACAAATATTTGCTAGTATAAGTTTTGACTACATTGGTTGCTGTGATTGGCCGCGTGGATACACAAATCGATCAGAATTCTTTTTTGCAGTGATAACATTTTAGTTTTATGCGGTGCATAGGACCCACAAAAAAAATTAAATTAACTACCACATCATATCCACCTTCTCTCATCTTTATATATATATATATATATATGGTTGGCAAGAGCTAATTAATTCTGTGCAAAGCTAGCCAGACTACCTGTGGTTGCATTGGATGATATGCCACCTACTGTAGCACGAATGCATGCATGATGGAGCTTCTCTAACCAGTAGAGTTTCTAGCCGGGGGCTGAGCAGGTATGGAGCTAGGATAGTAGTAACGAGCAGTGCTCCAGCGCTTTCCGAAAGCTATACGTGTCATCGATCTGTTGGCGCACGCGCACACACACGTACGTACGTAGAAATGCATGACAAGCTAGCCAACAGTCTTGGCAACTCCATTGGCCACCACGAGGTTCTCCGTTGTTGTGCCTAGGCAGTACATAGAGTTCTCTGTACTCTCACAATCAACCTTAGAAATATTTTCGAAAATCAGGAAAAAGTAGGCAATGTGCTCAAACCTTGAATCAGCAATTAATGTATTTTAGTTTGAATGCATCCGCTTTTAACTTGGATCTGCTACTGTTGTTTCGGCCAGGATAAGGACCGACAAAAGCGATTAATTCCCTGTTGCCGGGCCCACACACTAATCCTCGTCGGTGTTTATTCTTGCGGGTATTTGAAGAGGCCAATGAGAGTTATTTAATCCCCATCGGTTGGCTGACTTCTTGGCCGGACGATGGAAATTAACTTAAGTCGGCTTCGCCACTAAAAAATAGCACTAACGGTTGATAACCGAATCCGTCTGTAAAAAATGCACCCCACTGTGCAGGTTTTAGTGTAAAGCAGTCCCCGTGCATCGTCGTCATCAACACACTCAGGAAAACTATATATAGAATCCATAAATGAGAGGGGAAAGAACCCGTGCAGAAATCTTTTTAATTTACTGAATCTTTCTGGGAAACTTTTTCTTTACTAAATCATTTTGGGGGAACATTTTCCTTTACTAAACTACTAGGAGGCTGACGTGAAAGGCCCTTCTTCCCTGATCCATTCTTCTAGCCCCACGCCTATAACACCCCGGGATCCACAAACACCCCAGAATGCTACTAAACTACACATCTAACATTCATATATAAAATTTCGACAGCATTTCCTTTGAAAATTGCATAAACGGGGAAGCAACAAAATATAAATAGATATCATGATAAGAAAACATAATAGACATTAATAATCTGCTAGCAATGGAAAGACAACCATAACAGTATGAACTAAATTAACCAGTGCGCACAACTAGTTAGAAACAAATATCCTTTGACAAGAAGCTTCTAATTAAATCATGATTGAGCCTAAGCAGCGTTATTATGAGAGTGAAGGTGGATGTGCTGCTACTTCCCACTTCATTGAGTAATGCAAGAGTGAGATGAAACATCTCAGCAAGCGAATTGTTTTGACGAAATATTTAAACCACAAATTGAATTAATCAACATTTTAAAAGAATCACAATTAAGATCAGAAATATTTGTAGATATAGAACTCATTAGTCCCAATATAACCAATACCATCTCATTTCCTTGAACAACCACAATAGGTTGTATAACACTTCCCTGCGTCAACAATACCTACAAATATCACTTCCATGTATGCATCGGAATGCAATGTGCAGGTACTCTGTCTTCATACCTCTGAGGGTATAAAACCACATCATCCGCAAATATCACTTCAATGAATGCATATGTCCTCTGCCTTCATACCCCTAAGGGTATGAAGCTGCATCGTACCCCTTCTCGGGCAACGTAAGATGCTAAGTTGTACTGGTACGGTCGGACCATAGGTCACAACCCAACTTCAGATGCAAGTGAATCATGCAATGTATATGGCATGCTGCATTTATCAATATATTTCACTTCCTTCACATACAATACAACCTCAAATAATACTTCATTTATCTTCAGATACAATACCAACCTCAAATAATACTTCATTTACCTTTAGGGGTGTGAATTAATCTCATGAGCCATACTCGAATCATAATCATCATCAATATATGATTGAGCATGAGTATAATGCAAGCAAGTAAAGCATCACCATAGAGTCCAATTATGAAAGAATCCAATACTTCTCAATATTGCAGTGTAGGCAATAGAAACAACAGGTCAGAACGGAAGCAACCACTGCTACATTCACTTGCCTTCCTCGAAGAAGAAGAAATGTACTAGGCGATCTTGAATGTAGCCACCTGCTAGCGGGCATAAAACTTAGTACAAATATTTCACAAACATTTGCCAACAATCAACAAATCGCTCCTACACTTGAAACCAAGACCTGGTGGAAAGCCTCCCACCCTGATCCACATGCCATACAGCAGCAGCGCTGTTTGTTAATTTTGTATCTTTAAAATTATAACAGTGGTGATATCAAACAAATAATATAGGAGTATCTACAATAAATACCCTACAACTTTGGTATTCAATGGATAATTAAATTCTGCCATAAATAAGTTCTAAAACATCTGACAAGATAACTGACTGAATCTGTTTCAGACAGCAGCGTTGTTAACTTCAAAATTAGATATCTCACAAACTACTCAACCAAAAATCATGAACTTCTACTTGTAGTAAGAACTTTTATCCCTCTACAGAAGTCTCCATAGTTGGAAGAGCCAATTCGGCCATTTACCTGATGAAACCTACCAGTGAACAGACCCGCTCATTTTTGTCAGGCAAACAGGAACAGCCACAGTAAAACAAACATAACTGGAGTTTCCTAATTCATATGAATGCACTCTTTAATAATATGGATAGCTTATGAAATTATATACAATTTTTCTTACAAACCCAAGGTTGAATTCTGTTGATAAAATTGCCTAAATCTTAAGAGAACAGATTCTGCACAAAATTATGAGACTAAAAAAACTGCTATAATCAAACTGCAATAACTTTCTGATCTGATGTCCGATTGAGGTGTTCTTCGTGGCCACGGAACGATCTATAAATTATCTACGACTCATATATAGATTTTTCATATTTTTGAGGCCACGAAGACCACGGAAAACTAGCATGAACAGAAACTGTCGAATCTGCCATTCCACAGAAAACTAAATTCGAGATCAAAACCTAACCCCACATCTAATCCAACCTCTAATCCTTTAATCCCCATGATCCACAACCTTCAAAAGCACATAATTACAAGGAGGAACAAGGATTTAATCCATACCTAGGGTTTTCCCCAAGAAAATCTTCAAGAATAGATGTTGAAGAACACCTCCTTGATCCTCTCTCCCTCTTCAATTCAACGTGCTCCTCCTCTTCTCGATCCTTGCTGCGTGGGGGGAGATCTAGAGGGAGGAGGAAGCCGTGGAGAGGGGCTTCCATGGGAGGAGAGGGCGGCTAGCCAAGGGGAAAGGGGGAGGGGCGGCCAATTGTGTGGGGGGAGAAAGGGGGCGGCTAAGAAGGGCCAAAAGGGGGAAAGGGTGACCACTAGGGTTTCTTTGCGGGAGATATGAAACGATGCCACAGACGACTCTGACTTAGCATCCAACAGCCCACAACCCTTTTCCCACTTCCACGCACCGAAAATCAACCTTTGGCAACATTTTTTTTGGATATTACAGTGCTGGCCCCTGGGGTGGTCGATCTCATCGTGGGCACATGGCTGGCTCGATCGGGCGAGGCGGGGCGAGCCTATATATGGGATGCTGTCGCTGTTGGCTAGCGAAGACGTGCACAAAGGTAACTATGTAAGGTTAGGAGCTAGTGTACCATCACATCAGATCAGATCGATAGCTCGCCGGAGCTTATAGGGACGGTAGGCGACATGAGGAGGTGCGGCCTAGGCCTGGCCATGGCGGTGGCCCTGATGCTCGCTGCGCTGGTTGTCGTTGCAAGCGGCGGCGCGGAGACGAGGCAGAAGTTGCCTGCTGGCAGTGGCAACGACGATGACCACTCCGCCGTTCTTAGCCGCCTGTCCAACATCATTGATCCGCCGGGGAGCTAGCCTGCGCACGCTGATGCTGTCGTGGTGAAGCGGTGCGGTGGCATTGCTGCTCCGTCGCCTTGCTACACCAGCATCTAGGCAGCCCTAGATGAAGCACCACAAGAAGCCGAGGAGGACAAGTACCTCGTGCATGTGCTCTCTGGCGTCTACGACGAGACCGTCAACATAACAAGAAGGATCGTGATGCTGATCGGCAATGGGGTCGGTGCCACCGTCATCATAGGGAACAAGAGCAATGCAACTGGCGTCCCCATGAACATGACGGCGACAGTGAGTGAGTAACTCTAGCAATCGATATTTCACAGCAGTTGAGTTGTCATGCATGCATACTATAAATCAGAACTATTAATTTGTTGTTGCTGCTGCAGATGCCTTGGGTCACGGCTTCATACCACAGAACCTGACAATCAGAAACATGACAGGGCCGGAAAGGAGGTAGGACATGGCGCTAAGGTCAAATTCGAACAAGTCGGTCGTCTACCGGTGCAGCATGGAAGGTCATGAGGACACCTTGTACGAGGAGAACGGGATCCAGTTCTACATGCAGACCTTAATCTGGGGCACCGTGGACTTAATTTGTGTTTGGCAATGCCCAGGCCATGTTCCAGAGCTGCCCGCTGCTGGTGCGCCACCCACCGAAAGGCAAGCACAATGTGCTGACGACGTAGGGCAGCAACAACGCAAGCCGCGAGTCTGACTTCTCGTTCCACATGTGCACCATGGAAGCGGCGCCGGGCATGGACCTCGATGGCGTGGAGACCTACCTCAGCCTCCCCTACAGGAACATCTCCCACATCACCTTCATCAAGTCGTATCTCAGTCGCGTGGTCAGCACCAACTGTTGGGTCACGTGGAACAAGACCAAGGTCGTCGAGGATACCACCTAGACCATCTTATACCTGGAATACGGCAACGACGGCGTCGGTGCCGGTGCCGACACAGCCGGCCGCCTCAAGTGGCCGGGCTTCCGCGTCCTCAATGCCGACACCGAGGCGGCCGCGTACACAGCGGACATGTTCATCAACGCAAGCAAGTGGGTCCTTGAGCCTATCCAGTACGACCACACCCTCGGTGCGGCGCCGCCGCCGCGCGCCTGACGGTGCTCCGCTCGGTGCGCTTAAGTTAGTACTGTACTACGCAGGCTGGCGTTCCGTTTCAGATCCCACCACCTTATTACTATGGTATTGTATGTCTCTAGTATCTAGCCATGCATCATTGCCGAGATGAATTAAGGCATATTATGGCATGCATGACGTCGTATATTTCGCGTATGCATGCATGTACCTGGACGGCTGGACCTCTACCTGTAGCTACCATTTCTCTACTGGTATTGTACGTACTCTCTCTGTATGTGTGTCTATATAATATATATGTATCCTTGATCTATATAAATGGATTATATCTATCATTATTTCATATGAGCTGATACACACAAGTAATTATGATACAAGCCCTACACAAGTTGGTAATAGTACTGCTATATATAAGTAAGTCACCGGCCAGCCGACAAAATTTATACAATAACATAACTGTGCAAATAGATTTGAAAACAAATATTTGCTATTATAAATTTTGACTACGTTGGTTGCTGTGATTGGCCGCGCGGACACACAAATCGATCAGAATTCTTTTTGCAGTGATAATATTTTAGTTTTATGTGGTGCATAGGACCCACAAAAAAATCAAATTAACTACCACATCATATCCACCTTCTCTCATCTTTATATATATATATATATATATGGTTGGCAAGAGCTAATTAAATATGTGCAAAGCCTGCCAGACTGCCTATGGTTGCATTGGATGATATGCCACCCGCAGCAGCTTGAATGCATGCATGATGGAGCTTCTCTAACCAGCAGAGTTTCTGGCTGGGGGCTGAGCAGGTATGGAGCTAGGATAGTAGTAACGTGCAGTGCTCCAGTGCTTTCCGAAAGCTGTACGTGTCATCGATCTGTTGGCGCGCGCACACACACACGTACGTACGTAGAAATGCATGACAAGCTAGCCAACAGTCTTGCAACTCCATTGGCCACCACGAGGTTCTCGGTTGTTGTGCCTAGGCAGTACATAGAGTTCTCTCTACTCTCACAATCATCCTTACAAATAGTTTAGAAAATCAGGAAAAAGTAGGCAATGTGCTCAAACCTTGAATCAGCAATTAATGTATTTTAGTTTGAATGCAACCGCTTTTAACTTGGATCTGCTGCTGTTGTTTCGGCCAAGATAAGGACCGACAAAAGTGATTAATTCCTTGTTGCCGGGCCCACACACTAATCCGCGTCGGTAATTATTCTTGTGGGTATTTGAAGAGGCCAATGAGAGTTATTTAATCCCCATTGGCTGGCTGACTTCTTGGCCAGACGATGCAAATTAACTTAAGTCGGCTTCGCCACTAAAAATAGCACTGACGGTTGATAACGGAATCCGTCTGTAAAAAATGCACCCCACTGTGCAGGTCTTGGTGTAAAGCAATCCCCGTGCATTGTCGTCATCAACACACTCGGGAAAACTATATATAGAATCCATAAATGAGAGAGGAAAGAACCTGTGCAGAAATCTTTTTAATTTACTGAATCTTTCTGGGAAACTTTTTCTTTACTAAATCATTTTGGGGGAACATTTTGCTTTACTAAACTACTAGGAGGCTGACATGAAGGGCCCTTCTTCCCTAATCCATTCTTCTTGCCCCGCGCCGGCCCCTGGGGTGGTCGATCTCGTCGTGGGCACATGGCTGGCTCGATCGGGCAGGGCGGGGCAGGCCTATATATATGGGATGCTGCCGCTGTTGGCTAGTGAAGACACGCACAAAGGTAAGTGTGTAAGGTTAGGAGCCAGTGTACCATCACATCAGATCAGATCGATCGCTCGCCAGAGCTTATAGGGGATGGTAGGCGACGTGAGGAGGTGCGGCCTAGGCCCGGCCATGGCGGTGGCCCTGATGCTCGTTGCGTTGGTTGTCGTTGCAAGCGGCGGCGCGGAGACGAGGTAGAAGCTGCCTGTTGGCAGTGGCAATGACGACGACCACCCAGCCGTTCTTAGCCACCTGTCCAACATCATTGATCCATCGGGGAGCTAGCCTGCGCACGCTGATGTTGTCATGGTGAAGCGGTGCGGTGGCGTCACTGCTCTGCCGCCTTGGTACACCAGCATCCAGTGTGATACCCGGTTTGCAAAGAGGAGAAGTGGGGGTTATTCTTTTTGTTTTGTTTCCTCATTTGGGTGATGCACTTTGGGAATTTGGAATTTGTGGAAAACATTCACCTGTAAGACAGTAGAATTTCTTTGGTGAGTTGCTTGCGACGGGGTCGGGAGCTATCACGTGGGCGAGTTGGGCCTTGAACCTTGATCTAGCCCATTAGTCTCCCCTTAACCCTAGCCGCCCTCCCCCTAATTCCCCCCTTTGTGCAGCCGCCCCCTACCCTCTCTCATCTTCTTCCTCCTCAAACCCTTGCAGCCATCCCCACCCAAAACCCTAGCCCCCCCATTTTCTCCCCCCCCCCTCCAAGGTGTAGCCCTCCCGCGTAGTCCTCTGTCGTGTGGCAGCGATCTCAATTGGAGTTTAGAGGGAGGAAGAAAGAAGGAGGAAGGGAAGATCCCAAGGTGAATTTGTGATTAACTTTTGTTGTTTTTGTGCTGCAAACAATTTGATTATGTGTTTATCTATGCGAATAGGTAGAGGTGCTGTCCAGAAATTTTGTGAGTGGGCGAACAGCAGTAGTTTTAGAGATTTCTGGGAATTTTCGTGGGTTAATTAGTGGCAATCAGTGGGAGAATCATGTAGAGCTTTGTCATACCTTTCCAACGAGTACTTATGCGCTCGATTCGGAGTTATAATTTAGGAGATATTGTTGTTTGAATCCGGGTATGTCGCTGCCCAAAAGAAAAAAAATAGATTACAGGGCTTATTTTGTGGACTGTCTTGGGCTAATTAGATGTTGGAATTTAATTATAAATTGTATACAAAACTTGTGGGGAGTTTTATGTAGATTCCTCTAGAGTTTTTGTTTGTTACCACTGCTGTCATAATTTTAAAGTTATGAAATTATTAAGCAGCACCGCTGCAGTTTGGTGGGTGCGGGGAGGGTTGTTACCCACGCGGGGTTTGAGATTGTGCCTAGGTGCGGCGTCATTTATGAGCCTTATTATGTGAAATTGGTGCACTAAGTTGTGTGTCAAAAACAGGTGGTGGACTTCCGGATCGTACTTAGGGATTTGCCCAAACTTCCGGTGAAGGCAAGTAAAACAGTGATGGTTATTCCGTCTATTGATTGAAGAGTCTTATACTTGATTATGTTTGTGCTATTTGTGTTCGTATTCATATTCATAATTGGGTACCGTTGTTTGAAGTTATTCATGTTTTATTGGTTATACATGTGGAGGTTGTGGTTTGATCATGTTACCCATGTGGTTTATTATGTGAAATGTGTGGAAGTATATGTCAAGCACGTTTTATTTGGGAAGAACTCATGTTGTTGACATGCATAATGCATTCATCATCCATTGCATTGAAGTTTCGTCGCGATCTTATGGTCTGACCGTATTGGTACAATGAGCATCATATGTTGCCCGAGAAGGGGTATGATGCAACTTCATATCCTTAGAGGTATGAAGGCAGAAGTCATACTACATCTGTAGCCATGTGCATTCATGGGGGAAGTGTGGAACCTATTATGGTGATGTGGATAATGTGGATCTTTACTTTGTAATTCATCTTGGCATTAAGTAATTGATTACTTGCTTACTTGCTGCAAATTAATATTTAAGAAAGAAGTTGTGAACCACGTGGTTGCTTATGCACGGTTGGTTTATATTGTCCAACTGTTGTTTGCTCTTTTTACTTGCTGAGATGTGTCATCTCACTCTTACATTGTCTGATGCAGGCACCTGATCTTTGCTTTGGGAAGGAAGGGATGTATCAGCACGGCCACCACACCTTTAAATAAAGGAACCACTGCTTAATAATGATGTTAAACAGGGAGGGTCAAGTCTAGGGGATTATTACATTCTAATCTTTCTTGGTAGTTGAACTGTTTAGTTTGGTGGGCTGAGTTGTCTATCTTTTGTCTGGTCATGAATGTTCATTTCTACCGTTGCATTTCGATTATACTATGTCAATTATCTTTCTTTTATATCCTATATAAACTCTATGTTTCCCTTGTTATGCTTCTTTCAAGGGAGGTGCTGCCGGATTTTGCAATACTTTCTTTCTCTATGTGTTGCATAAGTTTTGAGGAAGGGTTTTTGGTAACATCCATTGTGTGGGATCAGTGGGATGTTACATCCAGGCAGCCCTGGATGACGCACCACAAGAAGCCGAGGAGGACAAGTACATCGTGCATGTGCTCTCTGGCGTCTACAACGAGACCGTCAACATTACAAGAAGGAACGTGATGCTGATCAGCGATGGGGTCGGTGCCACCTGTCGACGTTCCGAGACTGGGGGGTCCCTGAGCCGACGAGTGAATGTCGCCGCGTGCCCCAGCCCAGATGGGTCGAGCGCGAGGGTGAGCGTGAAGGGGGGAGAGCGAGGCGGCTGGAGACCGGCGTGAGAGAGGTGGGAATCCCGCGGCCTTCGTGTTCGTCCCGCGCCCAGGTTGGGTGCGCTTGCAGTAGGGGGTTACAAGCGTCCACGCGGGAGAGGGAGCGAGCGGCCCCAAGCGAGCGCCTGTTCTCGTCCTCGTCCCCGCGCGGCCAACCCTCCCTAAGAGGGCCCTGGTCCTCCCTTTTATAGGCGTAAGGAGAGGATCTAGGTGTACAATGGGGGGTGTAGCAGAGTGCTATGTGTCTAGCGGAGGTGAGCTAGCGCCCTAGGTACATGCCGTTGTGGTAGCCGGAGAGATCTTGGCACCCAGCTGGTGTGATGTCGTGGTCGTCGGAGGAGCGATGGAGCTTGGCGGAGGGACAGCTGTCGGAGCGGTTGAGTCCTTGCTGACGTCCTCTTGCTTTCGTAAGGGGGCTGAGAGCCGCCGTCGTCATAGAGCATGCGGGGCGCCATCATTGCCTATCTGGCGGAGCGAGCCAGATGGGACGCCGGTCTTGTTCCCTGCGGCCCGAGTCAGCTCGGGGTAGGGTGATGATGGCGCCTCCTGTTGACGTGGCTGGTCTGCGCCCTAGGTTGGGTGATGTGGAAGCTCCTCCGAAGCTGAGGTCGAGTCCGAGCCCCCGGGTCGGGCGAGGCGGAGATTGCCGGCTGGTGCTGGGGCGGAGTCCGAGCCCTGGGGTCGGGCGAAGCGGAGTTCGTCGTCTTTTGGGGCCGAGCCCAAGTCCGAGCCCTGGGTCGAGCGAGGCGGAGATCGTCGTCTTCTGGGGCCGAGCCCAAGTCCGAGCCCTGGGTCGGGCGAGGCGGAGATCGTCGTCTTCCGGGACTTAGCCCGAGTCCGAGCCCTAGGTCGGGCGGAGTTCGCCGTCTTCCAGGACTTAGCCCGAGTCCGAGCCCTGGGTCGGGCGGAGTTCACCGTCTTCCGGGACTTAGCCCGAGTCCGAGCCCTGGGTCGGGCGGAGCGGAGTTCGCCTTCTTCCAGGACTTAGCCCGAGTCCGAGCCCTGGGTCGGGCGGAGTTCGCCGTCTTCCAGGACTTAGCCCGAGTCCGAGCCCTGGGTCGGGCGGAGCGGAGCTTCCTATGGTGCCTTCGGTAGGGCCTGACTGCCTGTCAGTCTTACTCTGTCAAGTGGCACCGCAGTCGGAGTGGCGCAGGCGGCGCTGTCCTTCTGTCAGGCCGGTCAGTGGAGCGGCGAAGTGACGGCAGTCACTTTGGCTCTGCCGGCTGGGGGGCGCGCGTCAGGATAAGGGTGTCAGGCCACCTTTGCATTAAATGCTCCTGAGACTTGGTCGGTCGGTGCGGCGATTTGGTCAGGGTTGCTTCTTAGCGAAGGCAGGGCCTCGGGCGAGCCGGGAATATGTTCGCCGCTGAAGGGGGGCCTCGGGCGAGACGGAAATCCTCCGGGGTCGGCTGCCCTTGTCCGAGGCTAGGCTCGGGTGAGGCGTGATCGAGTCCCTTGAATGGACTGATCCCTGACTTAATCGCACCCATCAGGCCTTTGCAGCTTTGTGCTGATGGGGGTTACCAGCTGAGAATTAGGAGCCTTGAGGGTACCCCTAATTATGGTCCCCGACAGTAGCCCCCGAGCCTCGAAGGGAGTGTTTGCACTCGCTTGGAGGCTTTCGTCGCACTTTTTTGCAAGGGGACCAGCCTTTCTCGGTTGCACTTTTGTTCCAGTGGGTGCGCGCGAGCGCACCCGCCGGGTGTAGCCCCCGAGGCCTCGGAGGAGTGGTTTCACTCCTTCGAGGTCTTACTGCCTCACGTAGTGCTTCGGCTAGTCTGGTCGTTCCCTCATGCGAGCTGGCCGTAGCCTGGGTGTACGGTCGGGTCCCAAGTTCTCGGGCTGGTATGTTGACGCTGTCAACGGTTCGGCCGGAGCCGGGTTTGCGAGAGCAGCCCCCGAGCCTCTGCACAGAGCGAGAGGGCGGTCAGGGGTAGACTCGGCTTTTTTACATACGCCCCTGTGTCGCCTCTCCGCAAGGAGGAGGGGGGAAAGCGCCATGTTGCCCTCGATGGGCGCCAAACATGGTGTCTCCGATGAGCTGCAAGCGGGTAATCCGAGTGCACGTCCGTGCCCCGTTCGTTAGGGGTCGGCTAGGGGCCTAGAGGCATGCCCAAAAGTACCTGCGGGTGATCTGCCAGACCCGGTCCCCTGGCGACGGGGTCCGAGGGCTCGATGCCTCCCTCTGATGGGATTCTGTTACAAGATCGTTCCCGCTGGTCTCGGAAATGTCCTAGGGTTCCTCGGGAGCGCAGCCCGAGCCTCGGTTATGTATCGAACGTACCCATGGTCATCCCTCGCTCGGCGTCTGAGGCGGCTGTGAACCCTTCGGGGGCCAGCCTTCGAACCCCTGATCAGTAATGGGCACGGAGCCCGAGTAGCCTGAGGCGGCCGTGGAACCCTTTCGAGGGGCCGGCCTTCGAACCTCTGACCAGTTGTGGGTGTAGGGCCCACGCGATCTGAGGCGGCTGTTGAACCCTTCCGGGGGCCAGCCTTCGAACCTCTGATCAGTAGGGGGGCTCGGAGCCTGGTTCCTTCTCGGGGAAGGATCCTTTTCGGGGTATCCCCCTTTCTCGGTCCCTGTTGCAAGAGAGAGAAAGAGGAAAAAATGGAAAAGGATACGAAATTGAACGACGTGGCATACCTTTTTGGACGCGGTCGAAGGCGAAGCGTCGCCCGCTTCTCCTGCCAGAGGCGCCGCGTGTCTCACCGCGGAGTTAATGCGATGGGGCGAGTGGTTGGAGGGGCGACCGTTGCACGTGCGCGAGCCGTTCGAGGGACGGCTGTTTCGCTTTGCGTTTTTGAATCCCACATCCGGTCCGGGCGGAACGTTTGAACGGGTCGCGCCTTGGTCTTCATATACTCGGGAGAGGGTCTGGCGATGGTTCTTTGCTCCGCTTCCTGTCTCCCTCTTAGGCTTTTCGCAGCCTGAGAGACTTAGCCAGAGAAAAGGAAACCGCCTTCCCTGTCCTTTGCGCCGCCACCCCTTCCACTCGGCGATGGCTGACCGGGTGACCATCATCTCGCCGCGTGACCCATGGCCCTTCTCCACAGTGACGGCGAGTGATCTGGAGGATCTCGTTGGCGAGGGTTTACTTCGCCCTCTCACCGATGAGCAGCGACCGGAATGGATTCCCCCCGTGGGCGGAGCCGCCCCATCCCCACCGCCGGGGTACATCGTGAGCTTCGTCTCCTTCCACGAGTGGGGCTTTAGTGTGCCGGCGAGCCATTTCATGCGGGCGATCCTGCACCACTACGAGGTGGAGTTGCACAACCTCAGCCCCAACTCCATCTCGCAGGCCGCCATCTTCGTAGCGGTGTGCGAGCGGTACTTGGGGATTGCCCCCTATTGCGATCTGTGGACCCATCTCTTTTTCGTGGAGCTTTTTGCCTCACCGACGGGGGAGAGGAAGGTCCGCGCAGCGGTGCGGGCCGGCGGCTGCACCCTCCTGCTGAGGCAGTCACGGGTGTCGCTGTATATTCCCGCCATCCTCGCGTCCTCGAACAAGGGGTGGCAGCGCCGGTGGTTCTACCTCCGGAATGACGGCGAGTTGCTCCCGCCGTTCTCTCAGCGAGTAGTCACCACCGCCGCTGATGCTTGGCGCCACGGGACCCCTCACGAAAGACAGAAGAACCTCGAACCCCTCCTCAAGGCCTTAGAGGCGTTGCGGAAGGGGGGACTCACTGCTGCAGGGGTGATTGCCACCATCCACCGCCGGAGGGTGCTTCCCTTGGCGGAGCGACGGCTGCCGCTTTGGGAAATGACACCGGAGGCGGACTTGGAGGGCTCGCGGATGTCCTCTGATCCTCTTCCCCTCGACGTCCTCCACGGGCGGGTGTCCGTTGCGTTGGGGAAGCCGGACCCCAGCGCCTTCTCCCAGCCTT
Organism: Zea mays; assembly: GCF_902167145.1. Taxonomy (NCBI): domain Eukaryota; kingdom Viridiplantae; phylum Streptophyta; class Magnoliopsida; order Poales; family Poaceae; genus Zea; species Zea mays. Next base: position 8,931,039 of record NC_050099.1, read on the forward strand.
TCATGCGCCCTGACCAAGGGTGCGTGACTCTGGTGAGTGTCCACTTCTTTCTTCTTGCGTCGGATTGCCCCTGGTTTCTAAGGTCGGGATTTCCACCCGTCTTCAGGAGGTAGGGTGGCACAAGTCTTCCCTGCCACGGGTCCCACAAGATGCGGCGGACCGAGCAGCGCGGCGGGTCGCCGCGGAGGAGAAGAAGAAAAAGAAGGAGCAGAGAAGGCCCGGGCCTGCGAGCGGAGGCGGGCCCGAGACGGCTTGGAGAAGCTTCGTCGTCGGCAGGAGAGGGAGGGGCTCCTGAGGGAGCCGTCGCCGGAAACGCCCGACGACGACGATGATGATGAGGATGATGACGAGGAAGATGACATGGCTGCCCGCCTTGGCGTCAGCCCCGGCTTGGGGTTAGGCCAGGGGCCGTCAAGCCAGCCCCCGAGCGGGCTGATGCCGTCAGTCCCCGGAGTCGGGACGCCGGGTTCCCGGCCCGAGGGGCGGGGGCAACCCGAGAGGGTACTTGACCCCTCGGCTGGAGGAGCTGAGGCGACCCTGGGGAGCCAGGCCGAGGCATCCGCTCCCCGAGAGCCGCCGCCCGCGCCGGCAGCGCAGGGGAGCGACCCTCAGGTCGCCGTGGTAGCGCCTGGGCAGTCCGCCTCCCGGGCGTCCGAGGCGCCCAAAGCAAGGGTGGTGCCGAAGCTGCCGGCGAAGCGGACCTCGGCGGCGGTTCCGGGGGCCGAGATCCAAGAGACCTCCCCCCAGGCACGGTTGATCATGGCCCAGAGCGGGTAAGTATCTTGGAATGTCTTCGTCCTGGCGTTTCATTCACATGTCTCGGCCGTGATTTTTCTTTTTCCCTCAGCAAGCGAAGCCATGGCCTGACTGACCTGGCACCCCGGAAGGCCCTTAAGACGGCGCCGGCTTGCGTGGCCAGCGCCACTCCGGGCCTTGCCGTTCAGCTGACCTCCTCGCAAAGTGCTCCACAGCAGGGGGCTCAGGCGGCACCAGTCGCCGCGGAGCGGGTTCCCGAGGCTGGCTCTTCCGCTGAGGCGACCACTGTGATAGGGGAGACGGCTGACGCGGGCGTGGCCCCGTGTCCACCAGACGTGCCGACGATGTCGGCACCCGTCGCTACTGAAGTCGCCGCCGTCCCAGTCGGGGAGCGACCGGTCGCTGCCGACGCTGAGGCGGCTGAGACGTCGGCGCTCGGTGCCTCGGAAGAGAGGGGCATGGAGACGCGATCCGTCCTGCCGGGCGACAGCCTCGTCGCTGTGCGGCGGAGCTCCGAGGGCCGGCGCCAGTTGCTCCGGTTCCTGACCCATGAGGCCTCGGATCCTTTCTTCGTTCTGGACGATGAACGGGAGGACCAGTCCTGGGACGAGCTTCGCGAGTGTGCTGAAGCAACGGTGGGGTCGCTCCGGTCGTTGCTGGAGGTTTTCTGCAGGGACATCCCCAAAATCCTCCCGGTAATGGTTTCAGGCATACCTTTTTTCTCTTGTGACCAAGGCGTCTTTCGTGACGCCCTGCTTCTTTCCCTCAGGATCTGACGGATCGGAGCGCCGCCAAGTCGTTGTTCATTCGCCGCGAGGTCGACGTCTGGGGCTCGCTGCGATCCCTGAGGACCACGCTCGCCGGGGCTACTGCGCGCCTCTCTCAGCAGGGTGCCGAGGTGGCAGACCTTCGGTTGCTCTGCACCGATCTGAGAGCCGAGGCGGCAGCGGCACGCGCGGAGGCGGCCGCTGTGCGTGCGGAAGCCCAACGACAGCAGTCGGAGTTTGACCGGGTCGTCGAGGAGCGGGACCAATCTCGGGGCCGGGATTGACCAGCCGAGGCCTCGGGTCGGGCCGACGTCCTTGGAGGGTAGCTGGCCGAGGCCCCGGGGTGACCGGCCGAGCCGCCTGCTCGGGCCGGATTCCCGGAGAAGACCCTGGCGGCGATGGCCTAGGCGTGGTGATGACGTCGTCCTCCAGAGTGGAGATCCTCGGACCGCGCCACCGTCCGAGGCTAGGTCGGACCTCGCCGAAGGTGTCGTCGATGCCGAGGGTGATGCTGCTCCCTTCAGCTGTCAAGATCCGAGCCTGCAGGATCGGATCGTCTTGTAGCGTGTGTTTCCTGCGGCCGCCGAGGCCTAAACACACCCTCGCCGTGTTGTAAAGCTGCGTCTCTTTTCCTTTTGTTTCGAGTATCTGGACTTTTTTGTCGGTAACAGAAATATTTGTGCGAGCAAGAGTTGCTTCTCGCGGAAGGTGATGAGTGAGGTATCCGTATCCCGGAGGCGTAGGAGTCCCTCGGCTCGGTCGGCCTTGCCGCTTACGCACACTCTTACCCGTCCATGGGGCTCTGTCACCGACACAGTCGAGAAGGCTCGAAGGATCGCTTCGGCAGAAGAGCTTTCGAACATGAAGGCTTGTTCGGTCCGCAGAATCACTTATCCGAACGTGAGTTACTTATCGCAGAAGGTGATGAGTGAGGTATCCGTATCCCGGAGGCGTAGGAGTCCCTCGGCTCGGTCAGCCTTGGCTTCTTACATGTACTCCGTCATTTTCAGGATCCACTTTCGAAGTAGCCAAAAAGCGCGAAAGACATTCTGGCAGAAAAGATCTTTTTTCGAGAAAAATTTCGACGCAGAGGGGGTTCCCCCCTTTTAGCCCCCGAGGGAGGGTCGGGCTTTGCCGAGGCGAAGCCGACCCTTCCTTGATGACTAAACTTTGCGTGGGTGCGAGGTATATGATCAACTTGAAAACATCTTAAGGGTAGAAGCGACGTAGCTGTCGGATGTTCCAGGCATTGCCGTAGACCTCGCCTTGACTGTTGGCCAGCTTGTATGTTCTGGGCTTCAGAACCTTGGCGACGACGAATGGCCCCTCCCAGGGAGGCGTGAGCTTGTGCCGCCCTCGGGCGTCTTGTCGCAGCCGAAGCACCAGGTCGCCCACCTGGAGGTCTCGGGACCGGACCCCTCGGGCGTGGTAGCGTCGCAGGGACTGATGGTACCACGCCGAGTGTAGCAAAGCCTGGTCCCGAGCCTCCTCCAGCTGGTCCAGCGAGTTTTCTCGGCTGACTTGGTTGCTTTGGTCGGTGTAGGCCCTCGTCCTCGGGGAACCGTATTCTAAGTCTATGGGTAAGATGGCTTCGGCCCCATAGACTAGAAAGAACGGCGTGAAGCCCGTGGCTCGGCTCGGCGTTGTCCTCAGACTCCAGACCACCGAGGGGAGTTCCCTCATCCATCGCTTGCCGAACTTGTTGAGGTCGTTGTAGATCCGAGGCTTGAGCCCTTGTAGAATCATGCCGTTGGCACGCTCCACCTGCCCATTCGTCATGGGATGAGCCACGGCGGCCCAGTCCACCCGGATGTGGTGATCCTCGCAGAAGTCCAGGAACTTTCTACCGGTGAACTGGGTGCCGTTGTCGGTGATGATGGAGTTCGGGACTCCGAAGCGATGGATGATGTTGGTGAAGAACGCCACCGCCTGCTCGGACCTGATGCTGTTCAGGGGTCGGACCTCGATCCACTTGGAGAATTTATCGATGGCGACCAGCAGGTGCGTGTAGCCCCCGGGTGCCTTCTGCAAGGGGCCGACGAGGTCCAGACCCCACACCACAAAAGGCCAGGTGATGGGTATTGTCTGCAAAGCCTGAGCGGGCAGGTGGGTCTGCCTCGCGTAGAATTGACACCCTTCGCAGGTGCGGACGATTCTGGTTGCGTCGGCCACCGCCATCGGCCAGTAGAAGCCTTGCCGGAAAGCGTTCCCGACAAGGGCTCGAGGCGCTGCGTGATGGCCGCAAGCCCCCGAGTGTATCTCTCGCAGGAGTTCCCGACCTTCGGTGATGGAGATGCATCGCTGGAGGATGCCTGAGGGGCTGCGGTGGTAGAGCTCCTTCTCATCTCCCAGCGAGCGAACGACTTGGCGCGCCGCGCCACCCGCCGAGCCTCGGCTCGGTCGAGGGGTAGCTCTCCTCTGTGGAGATATTGCAGGTACGGGGTCTGCCAGTTTCGATTAGGCACGACCCCGCTTCGCTCCTCCTCGACGCGCAGTGCCTCACCCTCGGGGGCCGAGGGTACCTCGGACTGATCCGAGGGCGTCTCGGGCTGAGCTGAGGGTGCCTCGGGATAAGCCGAGGGTGCCTTGGACTGAGCCGAGGGCGCCTCGGGTTGAGCCGTGGGTGCCTCGGACTGGGCCGAGGGTACCTCGGGCTCGGACGTGTCGTCGATCTTGACGGAGGGTTGATGCAGGTCTCAGGAGAAGACGTCCGGGGGAACCGTCATTCGCCCCGAGGCTATTTTAGCCAGCTCGTCCGCAGTCTCGTTGTAGCGCCGAGCGATGTGGTTGAGCTCGAGCCCGTAGAACTTGTCTTCCAGGCGCCGAACCTCGTCGCAGTAGGCCTCCATCTTCGGGTCGCGGCAATGGGAGTTCTTCATGACTTGGTCGATGATGAGCTGCGAGTCACAGCGAGCGTCGAGGCGTCGGACCCCTAGCTCGATGGCGATCCACAACCTGTTGACCAGAGCCTCATATTCGGCCACATTGTTGGACGCCGGGAAGTGGAGGCGTAGCACGTAGCATAGATGCTTTCCGAGGGGTGAGATGAAGAGTAGGCCTGCGCCAGCTCCTGTCTTCATCAGCGACCCGTCGAAGAACATGGTCCAGAGCTCCGGTTGAATCGGAGCCGTTGGTAGCTAGGTGTCGACCCATTTAGCCACGAAGTCCGCCAAGACCTGGGACTTAATGGCCTTCCGGGGAGCGAACGAGATTGTCTCACTCATGATCTCCACCGCCCACTTTGCAATCCTACCCGAGGCCTCTCGGCACTGGATGATCTCTCCCAGGGGGAAGGATGACACCTGTAATACCCACTTCTTAAAAAAAATCAAAAAAGAGAAATTACATTCGTTTATGTATGTGTGTGCATCTCTATCTATCATCACATGTGCCTGATCATGATTAAAAATGAGTAAAACTCCACTAAGACAAAAAAATAAACCGTGGCATAATCTTGGATTTTTGTTTGTGCATAATAATGATATGAACAAAGATAAAATAATAATGGGAAGAAGAAGGGAGGAGAAATCACCGCCGTCCACCGTAGCACAAGCACCCTTAAGTCGACCACCATTAGATCCTCCTCGCTCTCCTCTCCGTTCTCCATGGTGCCGTATGCGGGTTTGGGGCATTGGGGGCTGACCGACCGTGTCACCGGTGGGCGCGCCGCTGGGGTGTTTTCTCTATCACCGTGGCTGGGGTTGGGGGATGAAGAAGGGCGCGTGACCATTGATCCGGGATCGGACGGATCTCGATTGCTGAACTGATGACCGTTGATTTCAGAACAAGCGATCCAGATTAGACTGCGTGCATACCCTTTGGTGATCGAATCCGTGCCGTTGGATTTTCTATGGATGGACCGGATGGGATGATCGGGTATTTTAATATGGGCCATGGATCTCCAATCTGACGGCCATAATAACATACCGATTCGCGTCGAAAATAGATTTAATCTACGCCTTCCATCTCAGATCCGACGGCAGATATCCATCCATACCCCTTCGGCAGTGGCAAAGTCTAAAAGAGCCCCTTATCTTATTCCAAATCAACCCGCCGTCCATATAGGGTTAAAGCTGTGTCTAGGTAATTTTACCCCGGGACCCCTGCACTTCTCTGTATTAGTGTGCCCAGTCCAGGAAGCTAAGATCTCAAATAAATGGAATTAGAAAATGATATTTAGTGCAAAAATAAATGCTAGAATGTGTTTAAATCATAGAAATTTCATATGATGTCCAAATTAGTTAATTCCAATTCCTATAATTCTATAATATTACTATTTATCCCATAGTGTCTCTGTTTTGACATGAATGTCACATTAAAATTTATTTCTTAATTAATCTGATGCCAAACACATAAAACCTTAGGAAATTCGTATCTCCTCCGTTTTAACTCCGATTTGATCCGTTCAAGTTGTGTTAGTCTCGTAGCAACGCATAGATTATTATTACGCAGTTTATGCTTATGTTTGGTGTGATGTTAATTTTGCATAAACTATGTTTGTTTGTATTGCTACGAATAGCAGTGAGGACACGTGTCACCTGAAGAGCAAGTTGGTACCTGGAATCTCAAGTCCCAGGCAAGTTGTGTCCTTGATCACTTCTTTTTACCTACTCATGTTCTGATTAATCATAATGATCTGCATAGGATAATTTTGATGGGACCCAATATGTTACCCTAGTTTGATTATCTTTATACCTTGTTTACCACTTAACTTTTTGGGTAGTACTTGCTAGTGCTTTATGTGGTTTTGGGTATGAAGATACATTACTCATGATTATACTCTTATTATCCGTTGTTATTTATCGTTCATGATAAGATCATTATGTTAATTGGAACATGGAGCGACCACCCGGGAAAACAGTGCTACCACAAGGGTATAATGGGACGCCCTTGGCTGATTAATTAGGAAAGCTAGTGGAGGACTACCTTACCCGAAAGGGGCAAGGGCAGTAGGGGAGTGGTCAGTGTAGGGAGGCCCTCGGGAGGATTTTGCTGTGATGGCGGTCCTGCAAGGGATTCCTGGGAAGGCCCTCGGGAGGATTTTGCTGTGATGGCGGTCCTGCAAGGGATTCCTGGGGAGGCCCTCGGGAGGATTTTGCTGTGATGGCGGTCCTGCAAGGGATTCCTGCATTGGAGCTTCCTATAAACTGTAGCGGGTTTTCTGAAGCTAGTGGAACTTTGTAAAGGCCTCGTAGTGTTACCCTGCCTCGCCTCCTCGGTAGAGGTGTATGGGAAGTCGCGATCCCTTGGCAGATGGGTAACATGACTTGTGGGTAAAGATGCGCAACCTCTGCAGAGTGTAAAACTGGTATACTAGCCGTGCTCACGGTCATGAGCAGCTCGGACCCTCACATGATTAATTTATGGAACTTAATTCAATTTGTCATATGCATTGCATAGCAGGTGATGTTGTTACTTCTGTTCTACTATTTAATTGGGTTGGTATTTACTTATACTTAGTAATTGCTAATAAAATTTTGACCAACTTTAAAAGCAATGCTCAGCTCTAACCATCCTCTTTGGTAAGCCTTACACTTCACGTGAGCTCCCACCTTTGGTGAGTTCATGCACATTATTCCCCACAACTTGTTGAGCGATGAACGTATGTGAGCTCACTCTTGCTGTCTCACACCCCCCACAGGTCGAGAACAGGTACCACAGGATGAGGCGCAAGGAGGATGCTGCGATGAGTTCGTGAGAGATCTAGGCCGTCGTCTCCCAGTCAACTTTGGGTTGCTGGACCGTTGTCTCCTTATAATGTAATTATTTATTTATTTTGTACAGAACTCTTATTATATAGTAAAGATGTGACATTCGATCCTGTGTCATGATTCATCATATGTGTGAGACTTGGTCCCAGCACACCTGGTGATTGTTCGCACCCGGGTCTTGGTGCCCCGAAATCCGGGTGTTACAGAAGTGGTATCAGAGGAATGTTGACTGTAGGACGAAACCTAGATAGAACTGAATAACCCTTATCTTCTTACCTCTGCCACTCTGATTCTTTTCTTAATCTTTTCTCATCTATTTCCGCTTTACTCTGATTATTATTACCTTTTCATTCTAAAGACAAATGTGGATTTCACACTTTGAAATCCTATGCCTAAAGTGACTTTAGGAATAGGAGACCTACTCTTAGAAACAAAAACAAAACTATTTTTATAGGTATTTGTATGCTTGAATGTTTGTTTTTATGATACTTGTTTGATTTGGATCTTTGATTGAGTGTGATTAGTTGTGGAGTAATGTCCACAATCACATCTGCATATACATATAGAAAAAAACGGTTATAAAAATATCTAAATGAACTAGGTTATCCCTCATCAAAGAATCTAGTCTAGCAAAATCCATCTTATCTTGAAAAAGTCTATCCTACACTCATAGATCCATCTTATGTGAAAAGATCCTAACTTATCCTAATTAAAATATATCTTATCTTAAAAGATTTTCTCTTATTAAGCATCTCATCTTAAAAGATTCTATCCTATCTTATCTTGTCATATCCTAAATACTTTGCTTATCTCGTACTAAGTGTAACAACTATGATCTATTCTAAAATAAGTAGATCTTAACTAGTCTAATCTAGTTATATCCAATCTGTCTATCCCCACCTAACATCAAACAAGATTTTGACCTACATCATGTAGTCTATCTCATCCATATCTATCTTAACCATATTCCCCAACCCCGATGATATACACTAACCTCGAATAAATGAGACCAAGACCAGAGAAGAGAAGATCGACCTCGACAAGGAAGGATAAAACAGTCAAAGTGAATCTCGAGATGAATCAAGACTTAAACATTGTTGGTGAAGTCTTTTCCTTGTCATAATCCTTCTTACCTCAACTTGTCCAGCTTATACCCTATATAATAGGTAACTAGATACCTAGGCTCTCCTAATCAACCCCTATTGACTATAAAAAAATGAGACTCCGGATTTTTGAACCAACTATAGACTAAAAGCGAAATTACAAACCAATTCTTTTGTATCCCTTTTCTTACAAATCTCGGGGACGAGATTATTTCTAAGGGGGTAGGATTTGTAATACCCACTTCTTAAAAAAATCAAAAAAGAGAAATTACATTCGTTTATGTATGTGTGTGCATCTCTATCTATCATCACATGTGCCTGATCATGATTAAAAATGAGTAAAACTCCACTAAGACAAAAAAATAAACCGTGGCATAATCTTGGATTTTTGTTTGTGCATAATAATGATATGAACAAAGATAAAATAATAATGGGAAGAAGAAGGGAGGAGAAATCACCGCCGTCCACCGTAGCACAAGCACCCTTAAGTCGACCACCATCAGATCCTCCTCGCTCTCCTCTCCGTTCTCCATGGTGCCGTATGCGGGTTTGGGGCATTGGGGGCTGACCGACCGTGTCACCGGTGGGCGCGCCGCCGGGGTGTTTTCTCTATCACCGTGGCTGGGGTTGGGGGATGAAGAAGGGCGCGTGACCATTGATCCGGGATCGGACGGATCTCGATTGCTGAACTGATGACCGTTGATTTCAGAACAAGCGATCCAGATTAGACTGCGTGCATACCCTTTGGTGATCGAATCCGTGCCGTTGGATTTTCTATGGATGGATCGGATGGGATGATCGGGTATTTTAATATGGGCCATGGATCTCCAATCTGACGGCCATAATAACATACCGATTCGCGTCGAAAATAGATTTAATCTACGCCTTCCATCTCAGATCCGACGGCAGATATCCATCCATACCCCTTCGGCAGTGGCAAAGTCTAAAAGAGCCCCTTATCTTATTCCAAATCAACCCGCCGTCCATATAGGGTTAAAGCTGTGTCTAGGTAATTTTACCCCGGGACCCCTGCACTTCTCTGTATTAGTGTGCCCAGTCCAGGAAGCTAAGATCTCAAATAAATGGAATTAGAAAATGATATTTAGTGCAAAAATAAATGCTAGAATGTGTTTAAATCATAGAAATTTCATATGATGTCCAAATTAGTTAATTCCAATTCCTATAATTCTATAATATTACTATTTATCCCATAGTGTCTCTGTTTTGACATGAATGTCACATTAAAATTTATTTCTTAATTAATCTGATGCCAAACACATAAAACCTTAGGAAATTCGTATCTCCTCCGTTTTAACTCCGATTTGATCCGTTCAAGTTGTGTTAGTCTCGTAGCAACGCATAGATTATTATTACGCAGTTTATGCTTATGTTTGGTGTGATGTTAATTTTGCATAAACTATGTTTGTTTGTATTGCTACGAATAGCAGTGAGGACACGTGTCACCTGAAGAGCAAGTTGGTACCTGGAATCTCAAGTCCCAGGCAAGTTGTGTCCTTGATCACTTCTTTTTACCTACTCATGTTCTGATTAATCATAATGATCTGCATAGGATAATTTTGATGGGACCCAATATGTTACCCTAGTTTGATTATCTTTATACCTTGTTTACCACTGAACTTTTTGGGTAGTACTTGCTAGTGCTTTATGTGGTTTTGGGTATGAAGATACATTACTCATGATTATACTCTTATTATCCGTTGTTATTTATCGTTCATGATAAGATCATTATGTTAATTGGAACATGGAGCGACCACCCGGGAAAACAGTGCTACCACAAGGGTATAATGGGACGCCCTTGGCTGATTAATTAGGAAAGCTAGTGGAGGACTACCTTACCCGAAAGGGGCAAGGGCAGTAGGGGAGTGGTCAGTGTAGGGAGGCCCTCGGGAGGATTTTGCTGTGATGGCGGTCCTGCAAGGGATTCCTGGGAAGGCCCTCGGGAGGATTTTGCTGTGATGGCGGTCCTGCAAGGGATTCCTGGGGAGGCCCTCGGGAGGATTTTGCTGTGATGGCGGTCCTGCAAGGGATTCCTGCATTGGAGCTTCCTATAAACTGTAGCGGGTTTTCTGAAGCTAGTGGAACTTTGTAAAGGCCTCGTAGTGTTACCCTGCCTCGCCTCCTCGGTAGAGGTGTATGGGAAGTCGCGATCCCTTGGCAGATGGGTAACATGACTTGTGGGTAAAGATGCGCAACCTCTACAGAGTGTAAAACTGGTATACTAGCCGTGCTCACGGTCATGAGCAGCTCGGACCCTCACATGATTAATTTATGGAACTTAAATTCAATTTGTCATATGCATTGCATAGCAGGTGATGTTGTTACTTCTGTTCTACTATTTAATTGGGTTGGTATTTACTTATACTTAGTAATTGCTAATAAAATTTTGACCAACTTTAAAAGCAATGCTCAGCTCTAACCATCCTCTTTGGTAAGCCTTACACTTCACGTGAGCTCCCACCTTTGGTGAGTTCATGCACATTATTCCCCACAACTTGTTGAGCGATGAACGTATGTGAGCTCACTCTTGCTGTCTCACACCCCCCACAGGTCGAGAACAGGTACCACAGGATGAGGCGCAAGGAGGATGCTGCGATGAGTTCGTGAGAGATCTAGGTCGTCGTCTCCCAGTCAACTTTGGGTTGCTGGACCGTTGTCTCCTTATAATGTAATTATTTATTTATTTTGTACAGAACTCTTATTATATAGTAAAGATGTGACATTCGATCCTGTGTCATGATTTATCATATGTGTGAGACTTGGTCCCAGCACACCTGGTGATTGTTCGCACCCGGGTCTTGGTGCCCCGAAATCCGGGTGTTACAACACCATAGTTACCGGATGAGACTCGAAGTAGTGTCGCAGCTTCCGTCGCGTTAGGATCACCGCGTACAGCAGCTTCTGAACTTGTGGGTAGCGGATCTTGGTTTCGGACAGTACCTCGCTGATGAAGTAGACTGGCCTCTGAACGAGCGACGTATGCCCCTCTTCTTGCCTCTCGACCACAATCGCGGCGCTAACCACCTGAGTGGTCGCGGCGACGTAGACCAGGAGGGCTTCTCCGGCAGCTGGGGGCACCAAGATAGGCGCCTTTGTGAGGAGCGCCTTCAGGTTCTCGAGGGCTTCCTCGGCCTCAGGGGTCCAAGTGAAGCACTCGGCCTTCCTTAAGAGGCGGTACAGAGGTAGACCTCTTTCGCCGAGGCGTGAGATGAAGCGGCTCAGAGCCGCGAGGCATCCCATGACCCTCTATACGCCTTTCAGGTCCTTGATGGGCCCATGCTGGTGATGGCTGCGATCTTCTCCGGGTTGGCTTCGATGCCCCGCACTGAGACGATGAACCCCAAGAGCATGCCTCGGGGCACCCCGAAGACACACTTTTCGGGATTGAGCTTGACGCCTTTCGCCTTGAGACATCGGAATGTCGTTTCAAGGTCGGAAAGGAGGTCAGAGGCTTTCCTCGTCTTGACTACAATGTCATCAACATAGGCCTCGACCGTGCGGCCAATGTGTTCGCCGAACACATGGTTCATGCACCGCTGGTACGTCGCGCCCGCATTCCTCAAGCCGAACGGCATGGTGACATAGCACTACATGCCGAAGGGTGTGATGAAAGAAGTCGCTAGCTGGTCGGACTCTTTCATCCTGATTTGATGATACCCTGAGTAGGCATCGAGGAAAGACAGGGTTTCGCACCCAGCAGTGGAATCCACGATTTGGTCGATGCGAGGCAGAGGGTAGGGAACCTTCGGACATGCTTTGTTGAGACCAGTGTAGTCTACACACATCTGCCATTTCCCCCCTTTCTTTCTCACAAGCACAGGGTTGGCAAGCCATTCGGGATGGAATACCTCTTTGATGAACCCTGCCGCCATTAGCTTGTGGATCTCCTCGCGTATGGCTCTATGCTTCTCCCCGTCGAATCGGCGCAGGGGCTGCTTGACGGGTCGGGCTCCGGCTCGGATGTCCAGCGAGTGCTCGGCGACATCCCTCGGTATGCCAGGCATGTCCGAGGGACTCCACGTGAAGACGTCGGCGTTCGCGCGGAGAAAGTCGATGAGCACTGCTTCCTATTTGGGATCGAGCCCGGAGCCGATCTAGATCTGCTTGGAGGCGTCGCCGCTGGGGTCGAGGGGGACGGACTTAACCGTCTCCGCTAGCTCAAAGTTGCCAGCATGACGCTTCACGTCTGGCACCTCCTTAGAGAGGTTCTCCAGGTCGGCGATGAGGGCCTTGGACTCGGCGAGGGCCTCGGCATACTCCACGCACTCCACGTCGCATTCGAATGCGTGTTTGTACGTGGGGCCGACGGTGATGACCCCGTTGGGGCCCGACATCTTGAGCTTCAGGTAGGTGTAGTTGGGGACGGCCATGAACTTCGCGTAGCATGGCCTCCCCAGCACCGCGTGGTAGGTTCCTCGGAACCCGACCACCTCGAACGTCAGGGTCTCCCTTCGGAAGTTGGAGGGTGTTTCGAAGCAGATGGGAAGGTCGAGCTGTCCGAGGGGTTGGACGCGCTTCCCGGGGATGATCCCATGGAAGGGCGCAGCGCCTGCCCGGACAGAGGACAGATCAACACGCAGGAGCCCGAGGGTCTCGGCGTAGATGATGTTCAGCCTGCTGCCTCCGTCCATGAGGACCTTGGTGAGCCTGACGTCGCCGATGATGGGGTCGACGACGAGCGGGTATTTCCCCGGGCTCGGCACATGGTCGGGGTGATCGTCTCGGTCGAAGGTGATGGGCTTGTCGGACTAGTCCAGATAGATTGGCGCCGCCACCTTGACCAAGCAGACCTCCCGGCGCTCTTGTTTGCAGTGCCGAGCCGAGGTGACGTTCGCCGCTTGCCCACCATAGATCATGAAGCAGTCGCGAACCTCGGGGAACTCTCCTGCCTGGTGATCTTCCTTCTTGTCGTCGTCGTGGGCCTTGCCACCCTCCGCGGGTGGCTCGGCCCTGTGGAAGTGGCGGCGAAGCATGACGCATTCCTCGAGGGTGTGCTTGACGGGTCCCTGGTGATAGGGGCACGGCTCCTTGAGCATCTTGTCGAAGAGGTTGGCACCTCCGGGGGGCTTCCGAGGGTTCTTGTACTCGGCGGCGGCGACAAGATCTGCGTCGGCGGCGTCGCGTTTCGCTTGCGACTTCTTCTTGCCCTTCTTCTTGGCGCCGCGCTGAGTTGACGCCTCGGGAGTACCTTCCGATGGGCGGCCCTGGGGCTGCTTGTTCTTTCGGAAGATAGCCTCGACCGCCTCCTGGCCAGAGGCGAACTTGGTGGCGATGTCCATCAGCTCGCTCGCCCTGGTGGGGGTCTTGCGGCCCAGCTTGCTCACCAGGTCGCGGCAGGTGGTGCCAGCGAGGAACGTGCCGATGACATCCGAGTCGGTGATGTTGGGCAACTCGGTGCGCTGCTTCGAGAATCGCTGGATGTAGTCTCGGAGAGACTCTCCCGGCTGCTGTCGGCAGCTTCGGAGGTCCCAGGAATTCCTGGGGCGCACATACGTGCCCTGGAAATTGCCGGCGAAAGCTTGGACTAGGTCGTCCCAGTTGGAGATCTGCCCCGGAGGCAGGTGCTCCAACCAGGCGCGAGCGGAGTCGGAGAGGAACAGGGGGAGGTTGCGGATGATGAGGTTGTCATCCTCCGTTCCACCCAGTTGGCAGGCCAGACGGTAGTCCGCGAGCCACAGTTCTGGTCTCGTCTCCCCCGAGTACTTTGTGATAGTAGTCGGGGGTCGGAACCGGGTCAGGAACGGCGCCCGTCGGATGGCTCGGCTGAAGGCTTGCGGACCGGGTGGTTCGGGCGAGGGACTCCGATCCTCCCCGCTGTCGTAGCGTCCCCCACGCCTGGGGTGGTAGCCTCGGCGCACCCTCTCGTCGAGGTGGGCCCGACGGTCGCGGTGGTGGTGCTCGTTGCCGAGGCGACCCAGGGCCGCAGGCGCGGTGTTGCGCGTGCGCCCGGTGTAGACCGAGGCTTCCCGCATGAATCGAGAAGTCGCGGCATGAGGTTCCGAGGGGTACCCCTGCCTTCGAGAGGCAGAGCTCTCGGCCCGTCGGACCGCGGCGCCTTCCAGGAGATTCTTAAGCTCTCCCTGGATTCGCCGCCCCTCGGTGGTTGATGGCTCTGGCATCAAGCGAAGAAGCATTACTGCTGCCGCTAGGTTCTGGCCGACCCCACTGGATGCGGGTGGTGGCCTGAGCCTGACGTCGTCGGTGATGCGGTGCTGGAAGCCCTGGGGTAGATGACGTATTTCTCCGGCCGGAGGTTGGCCCGCCCATGCCTGCCCGACGTCCCGACGGATCGGCTCAAGCGCTCCTGCTCCCTCGTCGAGCCTGGCCTGCACCCCGCGGATTTGCTCGAGCTGTGGGTCATGACCCCCCGCCTGAACGGGGACCACAGCTAGCTCCCGTGGGATGTCAACGCGAGGCACCGGCCTAGGGAGGTCACCGTCCTCCGGCACGCCGAGATGGTTGCCTTCGGGGGGACCCCCTAGATCGACGTGGAAGCATTAGCGACTTGGGCCGCGGTCCTCGTCGCCGAGGCTACGGCTACCATCGGAACAGTCGGAAAGGCAGTAGTCGCATGTGGTCATGAAGTCCCGCATGGCACTGGGGTTGCCAAGTCCAGAGAAATCCCAACAGATGCTGGGTTCGTCGTCTTCCTCGGACCCAGAGGGCCCGTAGGTCGAGACGTCCGTCAGCCGGTCCCAAGGTGACCGCATACGAAACCCCAGAGGGATTGGACTTGCCTCTACGAGAGCGCCCGCCAAAGTGAAGTCGCTAGACGGGTTGAGGCTGAATCCGAAAGACGCGGGATGGGAATCGATCGGTACCTTTTGGTCGACGGGCGGCGATAAGGTCGCGTCGGGGACAGACTGCGCCGTCGTCTCAGGTACGAGGGCGACGTCCAGCAAGCTTTTCGCGAGTGTGCTGGCGTCGTCCGCTTGCTCGGGGTTGGCGTGTCGCGGGGAGACGGCGCTCGCCTTCGTCTCAAACGCGAGGTCGACGCTTGGTGTGCCCCCTGTTGGGGTGCCGGGGCCGTCGACTCGCTCGACAGCCGACGAGGCGCTGTCTCCTACTTGGCCTTGGTTGCCCCGCCTCCTCCTCCGTCGGCGGGGGAGAGGACGGGGTGAGCTCGAAGGTTGCTCTTCCACCATGCGGGGAAGACGTCGCCGATTCCGCCGCCGGCAGGCGGGTTGTCGGCCGCCACTGTTGTTGTCGCATGGTGGTGGAAGGAGTATCATGTCGTAGCTGCCGTCGAGGGACATGAACTCAAGACTCCCGAAACGGAGCACCGTCCCGGGTTGGAGAGGTTGCTGAAGACTGCCCATCTGGAGCTTGACGGGAAGCTGTTCGTCAACACGCAGCAGGCCCCTACCTAGCGCGCCAACTGTCGGCGTTCCGAGACCGGGGGTCCCTGAGCCGACGAGTGAATGTCGCCGCGTGCCCCAGCCCAGATGGGTCGAGCACGAAGGGGGGGAGAGCGAGGCGGCCGGAGACCGGCGTGAGAGAGGTGGGAATCCCGCGGCCTTCGTGTTGGTCCCGCGCCCAGGTCGGGTGCGCTTGCAGTAGGGGGTTACAAGCGTCCACGCGGGAGAGGGAGCGAGCGGCCCCAAGCGAGCGCCTGTTCTCGTCCTCGTCCCCGCGCAGCCAACCCTCCCTAAGAGGGCCCTGGTCCTCCCTTTTATAGGCGTAAGGAGAGGATCCATGTGTACAATGGGGGGTGTAGCAGAGTGCTACGTGTCTAGCGGAGGTGAGCTAGCGCCCTAGGTACATGTCGTTGTGGCAGCCGGAGAGATCTTGGCACCCAGCTGGTGTGATGTCGTGGCCGTCGGAGGAGCGATGGAGCTTGGCGGAGGGACAGCTGTCGGAGCGGTTGAGTCCTTGCTGACATCCTCTTGCTTCCGTAAGGGGGCTGAGAGCCGCCGTCGTCATAGAGCATGCGGGGCGCCATCATTGCCTATCTGGCGGAGCGAGCCAGATGGGACGCCAGTCTTGTTCCCTGCGGCCCGAGTCAGCTCGGGGTAGGGTGATGATGGCGCCTCCTGTTGACGTGGCTGGTCTGCGCCCTAGGTTGGGCGATGTGGAAGCTCCTCCGAAGCCGAGGTCGAGTCCGAGCCCCCGGGGTCGGGCGAGGCGGAGATTGCCGGCTGGTGCTGGGGCGGAGTCCGAGCCCTGGGGTCGGGCGAAGCAGAGTTCGTCGTCTTCTGGGGCCGAGCCCAAGTTCGAGCCCTGGGTCGGGCGAGGCGGAGATCGTCGTCTTCTGGGGCCGAGCCCAAGTTCGAGCCCTGGGTCGGGCGAGGCGGAGATCGTCGTCTTCCGGGACTTAGCCCGAGTCCGAGCCCTGGGTCGGGCGGAGTTCGCCGTCTTCCGGGACTTAGCCCGATTCCGAGCCCTGGGTCGGGCGGAGTTCGCCGTCTTCCGGGACATAGCCCGAGTCCGAGCCCTAGGTCGGGCGGAGCGGAGTTCGCCGTCTTCTAAGACTTAGCCCGAGTCCGAGCCCTGGGTCGAGCGGAGTTCGCCGTCTTCCGGGACTTAGCCCGAGTCCAAGCCCTGGGTCGGGCGGAGCGGAGCTTCCTATGGTGCCTTCGACAGGGCCTGACTGCCTGTCAGTCTTACTCTATCAAGTGGCACCGCAGTCGGAGTGGCGCATGCGGCGCTGTCCTTCTGTCAGGCCGGTCAGTGGAGCGGCGAAGTGACGGCGGTCACTTCGGCTCTGCCGGCTGGGGGGCACGCGTCAGGATAAGGGTGTCAGGCCACCTTTGCATTAAATGCTCCTGAGACTTGGTCGGTCGGTGCGGCGATTTGGTCAGGGTTGCTTCTTAGCGAAGGCAGGGCCTCGGGCGAGCCGGGAATATGTTCGCCGCTGAAGGGGGGCCTCGGGCGAGACGGAAATCCTCCGGGGTCGGCTGCCCTTGTCCGAGGCTAGGCTCGGGTGAGGCGTGATCGAGTCCCTTGAATGGACTGATCCCTGACTTAATCGCACCCATCAGGCCTTTGCAGCTTTGTGCTGATGGGGGTTACCAGCTGAGAATTAGGAGCCTTGAGGGCACCCCTAATTATGGTCCCCGACACCACCGTCATCATAGGGAACAAGAGCAATGCAACTGGCGTCCCCATGAACATGACGGCGACAGTGAGTGAGTAAATATGGCGATCGATATTTCACTGTAGTTGAGTTGTCATGCATGCATATTGTAATCAGAACTATTAATTTGTTGCTGCTGCTGCAGATGCCTTGGGTCACGGCTTCATAGCACAGAACCTAACAAGCAGAAACATGGTAGGGCCGGAAAGGAGGTAGGACGTGGCGCTAAGGTCAAATTCGAACAAGTCGGTCGTCTACCGGTGCAGCATGGAAGGTCATGAGGACACCTTGTACACGGAGAACAAGATCTAGTTATACCTGAAGACCTTGATCTGGGGCACCGTGGACTTAATTTGTGTTTGGCAATGCCCAGGCCATATTCCAGAGCTGCCCGCTGCTGGTGCGCTGCCCACCGAAAGGCAAAGCATAATGTGCTGATGGAGTAGGACTGCTACAACGCCAGTCGCGAGTCCGATTTCTCGTTCCACATGTGCACTATGGAAGCGGCGTCGGGCGTGGACCTCGATGGCATGGAGACCTACCTTGGCTACCCCTATAGGAACTTCTCCCACGTCGCCTTCATCAAGAAGTCTCTCAGTCGCGTGGTCAGCCCCAACGGCTGGGTAGCGTGGAACATGAACAAGGTCGTCGAGGATACCACCCGAACCATCGTCTACCTGGAATACTGCAACGACAGCGCCGTTGCCGACACGTCCAGCCATGTCAAGTGGTTGGGCTTCCGCGTCCTAAACGCCACCGCCGAGGTGGCCGCGTACACGGCGGACATGTTCATCAATGCGAGCAAGTGGGTCCCTGAGCCTATCCAGTATGACCACACCCTCAGCGCGGCGCCGTCGCCGCGCGCCTGATAGTGCTCTGCTCGGCGTGCTTAATTTAGTACTGTACTACGCAGGCTGGCGTTCCGTTTCGAGATCCCACCACCTTATTACTATGACATTGTATGTCTCTAGTATCCATCCATGCATCATTGTATGAATTAAGGCATATTATGGCATGCATGACGTCGTATATATCGTGTATGCATGCATGTACCTGGACCTCTACCTCTATCTACCATTTCTCTGCTATTATTGTACGTACTCTCTCTGTATGTATGTCAATATTTATATATATATATATATACATATATAATATGTATCCTCAATCTATATAAATGGATTATATCTATCATTATTTCATATGAGCTAATACACACAAGTAATTGTTGATATAAGCTCTACACAAGTTGGTAATAGTACTGCTATATATAAGTAAGTCACCGGTCGGCTGACAAAATTTATACAATAACACAACTGTGCAAATAGATTTGAAAAAAAATATTTGCTAGTATGAATTTTGACTACATTGGTTGCTATGATTGGTCGCGGACACACAAATCGATCAGAATTCTTTTTGCAATGATAACATTTTAGTTTTATGCGGTGCATAGGACCCACAAAAAAAATCAAAGGCAACCTACAACGTTGTCTTCAAGAACGACGTGCTGCTATCAAAGCCAGGGGAAAAGAAAGGTGATGTACCAGCACTGCGAGTGATGGGAACAAAGGCAACCTTCTACAATTGCACCATCGAAGGCAGCTAGGGTGCTCTGTATGACCAGACGGGTCTGCACTACTTCAAGGCATGTGCCATCAAGGGAACCATAGACTTCATCTTCGGATCTGCCAAGTCATTTTATGAGGAATGCAAAATCGTTTCGGTGTTGAAGGAGGCGGTGGCATTGCCAATGGCGCCACCGGAGAAGGACCAGTCTAGAAATCCCATCAAAATTGCCCCAGGCAAGAGCAGGTTGGCATTCAAGACTTGCACAATCGAGGGGGAAGGAGAAAATAAACCCCACTATGCAGGCTTTGGTGTAAAGCAATCACCGTGCATCGTCATCTTCAACACACTCGAAAAAACTATATATATAGAATCCATAAATAAGAGACGAAAGAACCCATGCAGAAATCTTTTTAGTTTACTAAATCTTTCGGGGAAACTTTTTCTTTATTAAATCGTTTTGGGGGAACATTTTCCTTTACTAAATTACTAGGAGGTTGACATGAAGGGCCCTTCTTCCCTGATCCATTATTCTTGCCCCGCGCCGGCTTCTCGTCGTGGGCACATGCAGGCTTCTTCCTCGATCGGGCAGGGAGGGCCGGGACTATATATATGGGATGCTGCCGGTGTTAGCCAGCGAAGACGTGCACAATGGTAAGTGTGTAAGGTTAGGAGCCTGTAAGACCTCCACTGATCCCACACATTGGATGTTACCAAATACCCTTCCCACTAAACTTATGCAACACAAGAAACGAATTAAAGAGAGAAAGTATTGCACAATCCGGCAGCACCTCCCTTGAAAGAAGCATAACAAGGGGGGAACATGGAGTTCATACAGGATATAAAAGACAGATAATTCACGTAGTATAATCAAAATGCAAAAGTAGTAAAACACATTCATGACCAAATAAAAGGTTAGGTAACTCAGCCCACCCCAAAATTAGCTCAACTACCATGAAAGGCTAGAACATAATAATTCCCTAGACTTGACCGTCCCTGATTAACAACATTATTAAGCAGTGGTTCCTTTATTAAATGTGTAGTGGCCGTGCTGCTACAACCCTCCTTTTCCAAAGCAGAAATCAGGTGCCTGCATCAGACAATGCAAGAGTGAGATGACACATCTCAACAAGTAAACAGAGCAAACAACAATTGGACAATGTAAACCAACCATGCTTAAACAACCACGTAGTTCAAAACTTCTTCTTGAGTATTAATTTGCAGCAAATAATCAAGTAAGTAATTACTCAATGCCTAGATGAATCACAAGGTAAAGATCCACACTATCCACATCCACATAATAGATTCCACACCTCTCCCATGAATGCACATGGCTACAGATGCAGTAATGACTTCTGCCTTCATATCTCTAAGGATATGAAGCTGCATCATACCCCTTCTCGGGCAACATATGATGCTCATTGTACCGGTACGGTCGGAGCATAAGATCGCGACAAAACTTCAATGCAATGGATGATAAATGCATTATGCAAGACAACAACATGAATTCTTCCCAAATAAAATGTGCTAGACATATACTTCCACCGATTCCACTAAATAAACCACATGGGTACACGATCAAACCACAACCTCAACATATGTAATTAATAAAACATGAATAACTTAATATGATGGTACTCAATTGGAAATATGAATACGAGCACAAATAGCACAACATAAACAAGTATAAGGCTCGTCCATCGACAAACGGAATAACCATTACTGTTTTACTTGCCTTCAACGGAAGTTTGGGCAAATCCCTAAGTACGATTTGGAAGTCCACCACCTGTTTTGACACCCAACTTAGTGCACCAATTTCACATAAAAAGCCTCAAAAACAACGCCGCACCTACGCACAATCTCAGCGGTGCTGCTTAACAATTCCATAACTTTAAAATTAAGACAGCAGTGGTAACAAACAAAAACTCTAGAGGCATTTACATAAAATTCCCCACAAGTTTTGTATACAATTTATAATTAAATTCCAACATCTAATTAGCCCAAAACAGTCCACAAGATAAACCCTGTAATCTGTTTTTTTTTCTCTTCTGGACAGCGACATACCCGGATTCAAACATCGATACCTTTTAAAATATAATTCTAAATCAAGCGCATAAGTACTCATTGGAAAGATAAGACAAAGCCCTACATTGGAAAGATAAGAAATTCCCAGAAACTGCTAATACTACTGCTGTTCACCCACCTGAAAAATCTGTTTTTTTGGACAGCAACATACCCGAATTCAAACAACGATATCTCCTAAATTATAACTCCGAATCGAGCGCTTAAGTACTCGTTGGAAAGGTATGACAAAGATCTACATGATTATCCCACTAATTCCCACTAATTAATCCACGAAAATTCCCAGAAATCACTAGAACTACTGCTGCTCACCCACTCACAAAATTCCTGGACAGCACCTCTACCGATTCGCAAAGATAAACGCATAATCCAATTGATTGCAGCATAAAAACAACAAAAGTAAATCACAAATTCACCTTGGGTTCTTCCCTTCCTCCTTCCTTCTTTCTCCCTCCAATCTCCAATTGAGATCGCAGCCACATGACGAAGAACCACGCGGGAGGACTGCACCTTGGAGGGGGGAAAATGGGGGGGGGGGGCGGCTAGGGTTTTGGGTGGTGAGGGCTGCAAGGTTTGAGGAGGAAGAAGATGGTAGAGGCGGGAGGCAGCGTCCAAGAGGAAGGGGAGGGGAAGGGGGCGGCTGCAAAATCCCAAGGGGGAAAAGGGGGGGCGACTAGGGTTAGGGGAGGGTTAGTGGGCCGGATTGCGATTCACGGCCCAACTCGCTTGCACGACATCTCCCGACCAACCACTCTACTGTTATACTGGTGAATGTTTTCCACAAATTCCAAATCTCCAAAGCACAACACCCGAATGAGAGAAAAAACAAACAAAAAGAATAACCTCCAACTTCTCTTCCTTGCAAACCGGGTATCACAGAGCCAGTGTACCATCACATCAGATCAGATCGATCGCAGCTTATAGGGGATGGTAGGCGGTGTGAGGAGGTGCTGCCTAGGCCTGGCCATGGCGGTGGCCCTGCTGCTCGCTGTGCTGGTTGTCGTTGCAAGCGGCGGCCTGGAGACGAGGCAGAAGCTGCCTGCTGGCAGTGGCAACGACGAAGACCACGCAGCCGTTCTCAGCCGCCTGTCCAACGTCATTGATCCGCCAGGGAGCTGGCCTCCACGTGCGGATGCTATCGTAGTGAAGCGGTGCGGTGGCGTCGCTGCTCCGCCGCCTTGCTACACCAGCATCCAGGCAGCCCTGGATGACGCACCACAAGAAGCCAAGGAGGACATGTACATCGTGCATGTGCTCTCTGGCGTCTACGACAAGACCGTCAACATAACAAGAAGGAACGTGATGCTGATCGGCGATGGGGTCGGTGCCACCGTCATCATAGGGAACAAGAGCAATGCAACTGGCGTTCCCATGAACATGACGGTGATAGTGAGTGAGTAACTATGGCGATCGATATTTCACTGCAGTTGAGTTGTCATGCATGCATACTGTAAATCAGAACTATTAATTTGTTGTTGTTGCTGCAGATGCCTTGGGTCACGGCTTCATAGCACAGAACCTGACAATTAGAAACATGGCAGGGCCAGAAAGGAGGTAGGACGTGGCACTAAGGTCAAATTCAAACAAGTCGGTCGTCTACCGGTGCAGCATGGAAGGTCATGAGGACACCTTGTATGCGAAGAACGGGATCCAGTTCTACCTGCAGACCTTGATCTGGGGCACCGTGGACTTAATTTATGTTTGGCAATGCCCAGGCCATGTTCCAGAGCTGCCCACTGCTGGTGCGCCGCCCCCCGAAAGGCAAGCACAATGTGCTGACGGTGTAGGGCTGCAACAACGCCAGCCGCGAGTCTGACTTCTTGTTCCACATATGCACCATGGAAGCGGCGCCGGACGTGGACCTCGATGGCGTGGAGACCTACCTTGGCCGCCCCTATAGGAACTTCTCCCATGTCGCCTTCATCAAGAAGTCTCTCAGTCGTGTGTTCAGCCCCAACGGCTGGGTAGCGTGGAACATGAACAAGGTCGTCGAGGATACCACCTAGACTGTCGTCTACCTGGAATACGGCAACGACAGCGCCGTTGCCGACACGTCCAGCCACGTCAAGTGGCTGGGCTTTCGCGTCCTAAATGCCACCGCCGAGGCGGCCACGTACATGGCAGACACGTTCATCAACACGAGAAAGTGGGTCCCTGAGCCTATCCAGTACGACCACACCCTCAGCCCGGCGCCGCCGCCGCGCACCTGAAAGTGCTCCGCTCAGCGTGCTTAATTTAGTACTGTACTACGCAGGATGGCGTTCCGTTTTGAGATCCCACCACCTTATTACTACGGCATTGTATGTTTCTAGTATCCATCCATGCATCATTGTATGAAATAAGGCATATTATGGCATGCATGACGTCGTATATATCGTGTATGCATGCATGTACCTAGACCTCTACCTCTATCTACCATTTCTCTACCGTTATTGTACGTACTCTCTCTGTATGTCTATATATATATATATATATATATATATATATATATATATATATATATATATATATATTGATCGGAACGGGGGTGCCCGATCTTCCGTCAGGTGAAGGTAACTATCGATTTGGTGGAGATGTCACACAGACGATCCGGCTTGCAATCAACACGACTAGAACCCCGCAATCGCAGCACCACTTCTCCTCTGGTTATCAACCGTGCACTGCGCGATTGACCTCGCCATGAGGGCTAATTCCTGCCTGAGAATCAAAGACACAAGCAAGAACAAGAAAGAACACAATCCGGAATTTTGCGGATGGATGATTAAGATCACAAGTTGGGGTCTCACAAACCGATCGAGCGGCGAACTGTTCTTGACAGAATGACTTAAGCAAAACCCGAACCCTAATGTGGTGGCGGCTACTGATTATATGAGGGTTAGGATCGTGACTCCCTCCTTGGACACGCGCTAATTGTAACATCCTAGGTGTACTTAAGGCCTTAACTCCATAACATACACTTTTGCATTGTTATCACATGTGTTTAAGTGGAGGAAAAGGAGCACCAAAAACCTGGGAAACATGGGGATTAACTAAAGAAGGGTTTATGACAAGAGCATCACCCAAGCATTTATGCAATTATCCCCTTTGAGTAAGAAGGTCAAACCCTAGACCCCTTTTTGAGCCCTTAACTCCCAAATACTGAATAGATTAAGAGAAGATTAAGCAAATGCACAATTCATAACTTAAACTCCTAACCAAAGTTAAGTATACTATTTTGTCTACAAATTTCAGTGGGGAAACATTACAAAAAGGTCCATGAAAGACCCCAAATTAAATCATTAAGTAGAGAGCACACTAGAGCTCTCCACTTTTTCCCTAAGTCAACTTTTAACCTAATCTAATGATCAGATGTGTTCACTTAGTAGATGGCGCCAAAACCACTTGGTCTGAATACCAAAAAGGTGCCAAACCACCTAAGGCACCCACTGGAAAAATTTGAACCCAAGCCAAATTCGTTTGACAAGATTTGGCATCTCTTTTGTCGTGAGGTGGACAGTGGGACAAGTCAGTTTTGGCATCTGCAAATCTCCCTACCTAGGGCATATCTGCCATTGGAACTCACATACAAAAGACAGCCCTAGGTGCCAGGAGGAGGCCTGCGCCGGATTTTTGCCAAGATTCGCATGTTTGCGATCTCGACAAGCTTTTGAACAAGGGCAGAAGAACACTTCCATGTGTTCGACGCGCCCTGGACGCGCCAGAGCACGCCCAGCGCCCGACCCCGCGCGCCCCGCGCCGCGCCGAGCCACGCCCGTGTCCCCTGCCTGCGCCTGCGCCTATAAAGCCAGCCAAGGCTTCGATCGTACTCCCCCACGCGCTCTCGACCTCACCGGAGCACGAGACCACCGGAGTTTGCCCTGCACACGGCGTGCCAGCAGCCGCCCGAGCACTCGCCACCATAGACCAGCTAGCAGAGCCATTCCTAGCCCCATCCAACCCTCAGAGTAGACTCTACGTGCCTCGATGAAGCTCCCCGAGCGAGGAATTGGACTCTACCTCACCGGAGACGCCGGATCAAGGTCACCAGACTTCACCCGAGCGCCGGCGTACGTGGACCGAGTTCCACAGTGAGTTATTTTTCGATTCCTTGCACGAATCAACTCATTAGCACCCTGTGAAGCTTCTCGTGCCCTTGGACTGACCTGTATCGCCGTGGATAGGCCGGAGCACTCGCCGCAAACGAGCTCGCCCGCCTGCGCACGTGGACCGGCCGATTCCGACCATCACCAACGGCAAGCCATACCTCGACGTGGCTGCAGAGACTTCCCGGAGCCAACCCCGCCCTTCGCCGGACCTCCCTCGCCGCCAGTAAGCCGCGCCGCCCTAATTACTTCCGCGGGTACTGTTCAAAGGGGGGGAGGGGCCTCGAGGAAGAAGGAAAGAAAGTCAGGGGGGTTTTGATGTGTCAGCGACTCAAATGAATAGTGGCGCAAGGGTATAAGTTGAAGGATTGGTTTAGGAAAAGCCCAGGGTCCTCGGTGTAAACTGGTTTTTCAAGAAAACCTTTAAACATTTCTAAAATTAATACAAACAGAGCTTGTAAAATTCATAACTTCAGTTTTATTTAACCAAATGGGGTCAAACTAATTTTGTCTGGCTCTAAATAATGTGAACTATCTAGGAAAAATACAAAACCCCCTTAGTATTACAGAGGAATTTAAAGTTTGGAATTGAATAATGATTTGGCCAAAAGCTAAATAATAAAGGGAAAAACAGTTACACTGTTAGACTGAGGTTAAGAAAAATCAGAGAAGTACTTAACCACTCCTTACTCTGTTTAAAAATGATACACCCCTTAGTACACCAATTAAGGAAGGGATTGCCATTTAAACTCATTCTTGGCTCAAAGTTAAGGAAAATAGAAAAGGTAACTTAAAATGAGAACCAGGAGGCAACCATATTTTTGCTAGCTCACCTATTTAGTATAGTTCACTGTAATATTTTGTTAGACCCTTTGTCAGTACAAAAGAAAGGAAATATCTTTTATTTCATGAAAATAATGAAAACTTAGAAAAACCTTAGAAAAATAATCTTAAGGAGAACCCACCCCAAACCTTGGGATAACTAATAATATGTTATTATGAACCTAGGAAAAATGTAAGTTCTGTTGTTTGATATTTTTTCAAATAACAAGTTAGTTGTAAGTACCTTTTTGTCCTTAAACTTTAGAAAACCACAACTAAATATACAGTAGGTCTTTTTCTGTGATATTTAACATAGAGGCCTATTATCACCTATGGATATTAACAAAAATAAAAATTGGTACAAAAGCCTCACCCAAATTAGAGCTATAGTGTGAAGTGCCCTTTTACCCTTACTTTTGTTAATTTTGCACAAGGAGCATCTGAATTGATTTCCACCTAAGAATTTTAGGAGAACCCACAAATGTCAATATTTACTCACTATAGTTTTTTTCACATTTTTGGAAAATGTTAACTAACCCTCATAGTTCAAAATGCTTAATAAGAAGCACAATAAGAAGAAAAAGGGAAACTTTGGGAAAATTAGATGAAAGTACAAAACCCTTAAGAATATCCAAAAGAAACCCTGGAGGACCACTAAAGCTAATACTGTTTTACTATGCATTACCTTTCCAAATTTTAATATCACTTTTATGCATACATCTTACTCATTGCATTCGATAGATTGTAATCTCGCTGACGGGGAGTACATCCTCGTGCCGGAGCAAGGAGTTGCTCAGGAGGTAGCACCAGATCCAGAACCAGAGCCTGCCATTGAGGATCTGCCTGCCCCAGCTTTGGAAGGCAAGCCCCGGTTTTATGCATAACCGTTATATATGCTATTTTACTACACTTAATGTTTGTATGCTTGTACTGTGCACTTAAGTGTAGGAGTAGTCTGAAACCCTAGTTGCATGAACTCAGGATTCCTTTTTGAGATGGATACTAGTATGCTAGGTCGAGTAGCTGCTTTACTAATTAGGGATCTCGGTAGAAGTCGAGTGATTTTTCTAGCACTCGCGCGAGGTCAGGAATTGATTGTATCCATTTTTATATCGGAATGATGATGGTCTGTGGACAACGATCCATGGGGATGCGTTGTCTACGAGATAGAAATTGGAATAAGGATTAAGGTGTGGTACCGTGTGTCAAGCATTTGAACGTACTAAACACATACCGAGAAATATGGTAAATCGGTAAGCCTAGTACCTGAGTGAACCTGCCCGCGGACTTTACCCCTCAAGCGACCTGAGACGTGGTCTCCCATTCCGGTTATGGTGGTTACAAGTGCGGTCACTGCACGACGGCAGTCGGGGTCAGTGAGGCATTGTACGCCAAGGCGGTGAGCCTTAATCTATTGCCAGGGAATCGATGGGGACGGTTGATGTGTGTGGAGACGAAGTGCCTCGCCGCGTCGTGTGTTTAGGTTTACCTTGCAAGGTTTAAAAACTCGATTCGAATCGTCTGCTTCTCACAGCTAATGAGACTGCTTGATCCATGCTGCTACATTGAGTAACAAGTGGAAATGTGTTGATTTGGCAAAAGATGTTGATTGCTAAATTGCTTGATACCATGAATGATTAGATAGTACACATTTAGTCTTAAGAGAGTCACACTTAAACTTGAAAAGCTAAAACTTGATTTTAGACTCAGCTAGTGCTTTTGGCAAACCAAACCCCTCAGCCAAACAACTGCATGTCTAGAGGTAGAGGAGTAGACTCCTCACACCGGGTAAGTCTAGCTGAGTATTAGTATACTCAGCCTTGCTTGTGGCATAATTTTACAGGTTCTCTGGAGGACATGGTTGTTGGATTGACTTGGCCGTCCACCTTGCCACCGGGTTGGACAGTCGAGTGGGACCCTACCTCGGCTGAGAAGGAGCATGAGGAGTGATGGGACGGGCTTCCCCATCCCTCCATTTGTTTATCGTTAGTTTTATTCTGCTGCATTTCGAACAATGACCGCTACTTTGGCTAAAACTCTGATGATGTTGTAATAAATTTAATACTCCTTCATGTTGGTTTTATGCTTTATTGTATTTGCTCTATGCCTCACCATCGAGTGAGTACGTGGTACTTGATCCTGTTAGTGGCCTCGTCGGACTAGATCCGAGGGACTGACGTTTTATTCCTATTTAAGTGTGGTCTAGCCTTTAAGGTGAGACTTAGGCACTTAAGTCAGAATAATTCGGGGGGTTCCGCCACAGCTGGTATCAGAGCTTGTACCACCATAGAGGAATCAGTAAATCATAAATACCAGCCTTTTCAAAAGTAAAACTTGATAGAAACTGTGATACCCAGTTTGCAAAGAAGAGAAGTTGGAGTTTATTCTTTCCTTGTTTCTTTTTTCCTTCTTTCTTTCGGGTGGTACGCTTTTGGGGTTGGGAATTTTTGGGGAAGCATTCACCAGTAAAATAGTAGAATTTTGGTTAGACTCATGCGCTAGGGGGGGGGGGGTCGGGGGTTGACGTGTGAACGAGTTGGGCCGTGGTTCTTGATCCGGCCCACTAGTTCCCCTAACCCTAGCCGCCCCTCCCTTAATCCCTTGGGATTTTTTTCAGCCACCCCCTCCCCTTTTCTCTTGTGCAGCCACCCCCCCTCTCTCTAGGTTTGGAGGACGCCCCTCTCACTCCTCCACCCATTTGCAGCCGCCACCCCACCTCCCCCATCAAACCCTAGCCGCCCCCTCCTCAAGCCCTTCTCTCCAAGGTGCCATTCCTTTCCCGCTCGGATCTACGTCGCGTTGGTGCATGTCTCCAATTGGATTTTGGTGGAGGGAAGAAGAAGGGAGGAAAGGGGGAGGATTCAAGGTGATTTTGAGATTGTATCTTGTTTAATTGTGTTGTAATCAAATTGATTATATGTTTACCTATCCGAATCGGTAGAGGTGCTGTCCTGAAATTTTGTGGGTGGGCGAACAGCAGTAGTTCTAGAGATTTCTGGGAACTTTTCGTGGGTAATTAGTGGGGATCAGTGGGTGAATCATGTAGAGCTTTGTCATACCTTTCCAACGGGTACTTATGCGCTCGATTCGGAGTTATAATTTAGGAGATATCGTTGTTTGAATCCGGTTATGTTGCTGTCCAAAAAAACAGATTTTTCAGGTGGGTGAACAGCAGTAGTATTAGCAGTTTCTGGGCATTTTTCGTGGGTAATTAGTGTTAACCAGTATGATAATAATGTAGGGCTTTGTCTTATCTTTCCAATGAGTACTTATGCGCTTGATTTGGAATTATATTTTAAAAGATATCGCTGTTTGAATCCGGGTATGTCGCTGTCCAAAAGACAAAAAAACAGATTACAGGGTTCATCTTGTGGACTGTTTTAGGCTAATTAGATGTCGGAAATTAATTATAAATTGTGTACAAAACTTGTGGGGAATTTTATGTAGATTCCTCTGGAGTTTTTGTTTGTTACCACTGCTGTCATAATTTTAAAGTTATGAAATTATTAAGCACCCCCGCTGCAGTTTGGTGGGTGTGGGGAGAGATGTAACCCGCGGCGGGGTTTGAGTTTGTGCGTAGGTGCGGCGTCACTTATGAGCCTGATTATGTGAAATTGGTGCACTAAGTTGTGTGTCAAAAACAGGTGGTGGACTTCCGGATCGTACTTAGGGATTTGCCCGAACTTCCGGTAAAGGCAAGTAAATATAGTGGTGGTTGCTACCGTTTGGTTTGCATCCTATTCCCTGTCATTGAGTATGCATAAGTTTTAATTATGTTAATCATTGAATTCTATGATAAAGTTTATTTGTTTGGAAGTATTAAGTCTCAATTGTCTAATATTGTGGATGATCATAATTTGTTAATGATATATGTGGTTGATTCCCATCTTGTATGAAGTTGAAGTATCTTTTTGAATCACGTTATATGAAGTGTTGTAGGCATGACATGCACATCGCATCATCCATCTTGCATTTTGAAGTTATGTCGTGATCTTATGGTCCGACCGTACAGGTACATTTTTAGCATCGTACGTTGCCCGAGGAGGGGTACGATGCGGCTTCATATCCTTAGAGGTATGAAGGCAGAAGTCATCCTTGCATTTGCAGACATTTGCACTCATGAGGTATATATATATGAAGTGTGACATTACTATGTTACTATTGTGGTTTCTACCTGCGAGGTGTGGTGACTAGGTGTGTTGTACGTTGTATATGTGCTGCACCTTCGTAATAAGAAGGTTGTGGAATCAAGTGGTGGTAAAACAATGTTCTTATGTGGTTAAAGAGTTTGAAATTATTTTACTTGTTGAGATGTGTCATCTCACTCTTGCATTACTCAATGCAGGTACTTGATACATGTTGGGAATGAGGGGAGTAGCAGCACGTCCACTTTCACTCTCACAATAGCGCTGCCGAGGTGCAGCCATGATTTAATTAGAAATTTATTGTCAAAGGAAGTTTGTTTTTTTAACTAGTCGTGCGCACTAGTTAATTCAGTTCATGTCATATGTTTAACTTCTCTTTGCTAGCCGATTAATAATACTTAGTATGTTTTTGTCATGATATATGTTTATACACTGTTGCCCCCTCGTTTATGCAATTTTGCAAAGGGGATGCTGCCGAAATTTTATATATAGATGGCAGAAGTGTTGTTTAGTAGCATTCCGGGGTGTTTGTGGACCCTCGGGGTGTTACAGTTGGTATCAGAGGATAGGCTTTAGATTCTACGCAATTTGAAGATAAATTTGACACGCTTGCACATATAGGAAGGGTATGGGTTCGTATATCTTTCATATTAGTATTTTATTGTATAGATGACTAAAATGTTCTTATTCCAAATCCCTTTATGGTTTGATGGGGTATGTCGTTAACGACGTAATGCTTGATATGATATGTTACTTCTATCTAATATTGGTTTCTTGATGTGGTTGTTATTTAAGTTATTATTCAAGTGAAGCTACTAATGTACTTGTTTTATATTCATATCGTCATGATGTTTTTTGGATGCAATGTTTTCAAATCTCTGAGCTATTACTATCATATATTTCTATATGCTTGACTGTGGATGTTTTTTTCCAAAAGGATTCTTGGGTTCTAGTACTTGTAGGACCGATTGTTTATTGAGCTTGTGTATAGTGGGTCTAATCCGACTTGGTGTAGTGTGAAAACACTATATAATGTAGTTTTATGGTGTTGTTGAGTTTGATTGACTGTTGGGTTACAACCCAACTTATCAATGTAATATTTCCGTGGGTGCAATGCTTTGCGCCTCATCTTTTTTTGGCTAGTATGGCTACTTGCTAACTTGATCTTAGTATAAAATTGGTTTGTCTCTATAGAGCAAAGGCAACATTGTAATGTCTATGAAATCTTGAGACTGGTAGAACTCAAGTGAATTTGTAAGATGACGTAGATTGATAAGTCCAACCATGTTTACCTGATGGGTTTTCTTATTATGTGCAACCTTATTTTTGAAAAATAAATAGGGTGGTTTCAAGTGGATTTTATGTCGTGCATGTTTTCCTTCTACGGCTTGTTTCAATAGCCATAAAGGCTATGCATAATTTTTAGTTGTTGCAGGCTAGTCATGTGGACGATATTGACAATCCGTTTTATATTTTTTTTATTTGCCAACGTTGTATGGTAGTTTGATTTTTTTTATGATCAGTTTCTCTATGCATGCTTGTTGAATCATTATTTAGACCGCTTTATCTTAAACGAAGTCAATGCTTAACTGGGAGTTGCTTATGTTTGTTAGTCATCTATCTCTTTAATGATGGGGTTGTTGCATCGGATTGAGATTTTTTTTTATGAATGATGGTTTGATAGATCAGGTATGTCTACTACTTTGAATGCATCCTGTGATATCACGAGGTACAAATTGTTCAAGTGCAGTAATAGTAGGTTTTGTTGTATGTGAGGTTAATCAAGGTAGTTTGGTTATGTGGATTGTCTTATTGAAGTCCAATTACTACTGTTGAGCATAGTATCGTGTTATTATTTTAGTATTGAAAGTAATATTTATGAAGCTTTTGCATGAGTCTGTGTCAAGAAGTATATTAGTTTTCTTGTTGTTATCCCTCCATTGCTTTATGAGTATTGTAAATTTTATCTCTTTTGAGAGGAGAAAAAGACGTTATATGATGTGAGCACCATTTGCTTCACGTCAACAGAATAGTTGTGGAGAGCTCTAGTAGTGGGATTCTAGTGTAATAACAACCATGTTTTATAGTGCTAGAGACGGGTATGCCAGTTGTTTCATACATTGTCGATACATGGATGTTTGACCTTAGTGGCATTAACAAACGAGGTTGTTGAATCCGTTGATTGTTGTGCTTAGTGTTCTAACCTATTAGGTAAAGTGTTGTTTAATGGCTTTGGGGAGTTGCATCCCCATTTGGTAGTGGAAAATCCTAGTGTTGATTGCACCTGCCAATGCCTTGGGTTTTATTTTATATTGTTTTTTTATGGGTAAGGTGTTGTTTGGTTTTGGGAGTCATCTTAACTTAGTTGGAGGCTGAATCAGGCTTCACTTATCTAGAATGTTTTGTAGTAGGTTTCTTCATCTTTGCATAGGATGCTTAATCACCCAGTTTGGTCTAAACATTTGAGAGTTATGGGTTTCCTATAGCAGCCTTAATTTTGTATGGAAGTATAGACATTGAAGACGGTAAATTTTGGTCTTTGCTGGATTATGAAAGTTTTAGTAATTTCATGATCTTTCCAAAGAGTATTGGTTTGTAATTTTCATTGCATATAATTGGAGTTAGGCTACTCTAAAGTTGTTGCACCGTTGTGTCTGAACTTTAGGTGTCGTTAAAACCACCAATAAATCGACCGCGTTTTGATAGTTTCAGAGCCCAAATTTGGGAATTCTCTTTAACCCAAACTTTTAGTTTTTCTCAGTATCTTTTAATGGGTATTTACTTGTAATTGTCTGTTAAATAGATTGGGTGACGTGGTTGTCCGGATATAAGTCGAATCTCCAATGTGCAGTATCTCGGGCTGAGTTTAGCTGTAGGTCATGTAGATTTGAGGGCTATAAAGATAAATTTGGGTGCAAGTTTATTGCAAAAGTCGTGGACAATTTCCAAACTTTTCCAACGCGTGATCGTTGTAGTTTTAAGTTGAGTATAGCAGGAGTTATAGGATTTTGAATTTTAGTTGTCCATTGTTTCTATCATATCAGTTTTGCAACAAAGCAGTTTGCATTGTTTTATCGGTTTGGAAACCAATTCCGAGACACTCATTATAATAAAAGTTTTAGGGAATGTTATAATCTTTCCAATGAGTTTATATTTGCAAAATTTTGTTAGATGCAGAGAGTTATGAGGTTTTGAATTTATGGGTCATGCTCCGTCAGGTTCTGGTGGCAGATCTTGTATGTCGCCTTACAAGTCAAATTAAAAATGGGAGATAAAATAAAACCTTGTTTATCCTTTGAATACAAAAGTTGTAGATCATGAAGTTTAGATGATTTTACAATATTTCTTTGTTATCATTGCTTTTATAGTGAAAGAGGTAGAAACAGAATGAACATTTTTGTTGTTGATTGTCAATTTTCTATTTAGGGATATTTCCATGGAAGTTTGGGTTATAGTGAGCTCTTTCGCAATCCATGTTAATTACGTTGTATGGTGGGAGGGAATAGACGTAGTGGTTGTGATAGTTATCTTGTTTATGTATATGCGGAGCGTGGGCTGAAACATAGAGATAGCGAGGGACATTTGAATAGGCCAGTACGTATTGTTGTGAAGCCATGTTTTCTGGTCTTGGCGTGATTGCGTAAGTATGAAATAGTTACGTCGTGTGAAGTCTAGGTTGAGATGGAGATTGTGTGAGTTATTGGATGGATATATATGCATAGTATAATTAAAAAAAGAGAGTTCTTCGATGGGATGATATAATGTATAGAATGTGCTTGGATGGATATATGGGCATGCATAGTATGGTTAAATCGATTCTTGCTTGCATGATGTGAGATCAGGCTTAAAATGATTTAAAAAGTTAGCATATTGCTTCTATCCTTATGTTGGATCTAAGTGTCTCGTAATGAAGAACCTAAAGTTATTAGTCCTTCGATGAACGCTTAATCTTAGAAGAGTATAGAACCTGAATAAATCTATTGCTTGTTGTTTGGGACTGTATGACCAGTTTTGGTTATGCAGCTAGTTCAATGAATTAAACCATGTTTTCTGTAGAGGTGTTGTATATAAAAGTCGTAGCAAACTTCTTCATCTTACTTGTGTAAACATTTCATGACCATAGGTATAGAAGCTTGGGAGTTATGATTTTCTCAAGTCTAGTCTTGGAATCTGTCCAGATTCTGTACAGATTTCGAAACTGACCTTGTTTGTCTAAGTTAAACTTCGAATCAGTTCTTATAAATTATAAAGAAGTAGTAGTACTTTCCTTAAGCTTTCCAACAAATTTTGGATCACCCTTTTTGGTGACCTATAAGTTAAGCTACAACTGTTTTAAGTGGAATCTTTGAATCTATCCAAATTTGGACAGCAAAGCCTTTCTTATGTCTTTTGATCTTGATATGCACTGAATTAACCTAATATGTTTATAAATGAAATATAGACAATTTTACTAGCTTCCTAAAAAGTCTAGGAGCGCCTCAATTGCATGACTGAGACTCCAATTATGGATTTTTGAAGTGAGTAGTTGAATTCTGTCCAAGTCTGGACAAAATTTACGTTTTGCATTGTTTGGCCTTTCTAAGTGTCAAATCTTGTGCTGATGATAATACCAAGGGTATAGTGGACTTTGTAAGCTTTCCATAAAGTCCTAGTTTACTACTTTTGGATGCATATTTTGTGAGTTATGAGCAAAACAATTAACTGTTGTGCTGCTGTCTAGAAATATGCAAGCATTAAATTGGTCTTTTGAAGTTACTCTTGTTTGAATAGGTTTGGTTTAGGCTATAGGAGCACCGTATGTATTGCATTAATATATATATTCATTGAAGTACTTGCATGTGTCAAGGTTGATTTGGTGTCAGGAAAGCTTTGTCCGAGGTATATAGGACCGTCTACTATCTTAGCGTGAG
This sequence comes from Zea mays, assembly GCF_902167145.1. Taxonomy (NCBI): domain Eukaryota; kingdom Viridiplantae; phylum Streptophyta; class Magnoliopsida; order Poales; family Poaceae; genus Zea; species Zea mays. The sequence goes on from NC_050099.1 coordinate 8,966,074, forward strand.
TTGGTAGCTTGGTTTAGCACATGCAATTGTCGGAGTCTATGATCAGTGTACACCATGTATTCCATGTCTCTATGTTGAGAAAGTATTTGCAGAATCCATATCAATAAATCGAGCTAGAGTCGATTCCCATGTAGCAAGACCTGACTCTAGAGTGTCGTCTGCTGCGTATCCTAGAATCCTTGGAGCTCGAGGAGCTGATGCGGCAGAAGTACCCCGAACTTTTTGGTATGGGGTGAGTTTTTGTCGTCGCTGATCTTTCCTTTGGTCGTTCTGATAGAAGCGTCAGAATTCGAGGTCGAATTCTTTTCAAGGGGGGTAGAGTGTGATACCTAGTTTGCAAAGAAGAGAAGTTGGAGTTTATTCTTTCCTTGTTTCTTTTTTCCTTCTTTCTTTCGGGTGGTACGCTTTTGGGGTTGGGAATTTTTGGGGAAGCATTCACCAGTAAAATAGTAGAATTTTGGTTAGACTCATGCGCTAGGGGGGGTCGGGGGTTGATGTGTGAACGAGTTGGGTCGTGGTTCTTGATCCGGCCCACTAGTTCCCCTAACCCTAGCCGCCCCTCCCTTAATCCCTTGGGATTTTTTTCAGCCACCCCCCTCCCCTTTTCTCTTGTGCAGCCGCCCCCCCTCTCTCTAGGTTTGGAGGACGCCCCTCTCACTACTCCACCCATTTGCAGCCGCCACCCCACCTCCCCCATCAAACCCTAGCCGCCCCCTCCTCAAGCCCTTCTCTCCAAGGTGTCATTCCTTTCCCGCTCGGATCTACGTCGCGTTGGTGCATGTCTCCAATTGGATTTGGGTGGAAGGAAGAAGAAGGGAGGAAAGGGGGAGGATTCAAGGTGATTTTGAGATTGTATCTTGTTTAATTGTGTTGTAATCAAATTGATTATATGTTTACCTATCCGAATCGGTAGAGGTGCTGTCCTGAAATTTTGTGGGTGGGCGAACAGCAGTAGTTCTAGGGATTTCTGGGAATTTTTCGTGGGTAATTAGTGGGGATCAGTGGGTGAATCATGTAGAGCTTTGTCATACCTTTCCAACGGGTACTTATGCGCTCGATTCGGAGTTATAATTTAGGAGATATCGTTGTTTGAATCTGGTTATGTTGCTGTCCAAAAAAACAGATTTTTCAGGTGGGTGAACAGCAGTAGTATTAGCAGTTTCTGGGCATTTTTCGTGGGTAATTAGTGTTAACCAGTATGATAATAATGTAGGGCTTTGTCTTATCTTTCCAATGAGTACTTATGCGCTTGATTTGGAATTATATTTTAAAAGATATCGCTGTTTGAATCCGGGTATGTCGCTGCCCAAAAGACAAAAAAACAGATTACAGGGTTCATCTTGTGGACTGTTTTGGGCTAATTAGATGTTGGAATTTAATTATAAATTGTGTACAAAACTTGTGGGGAATTTTATGTAGATTCCTCTGGAGTTTTTGTTTGTTACCACTGCTGTCATATTTTAAAGTTATGAAATTATTAAGCAGCCCCGCTGCAGTTTGGTGGGTGTGGGGAGAGATGTAACCCGCGGCGGGGTTTGAGTTTGTGCGTAGGTGCGGCGTCGCTTATGAGCCTGATTATGTGAAATTAGTGCACTAAGTTGTGTGTCAAAAACAGGTGGTGGACTTCCGGATCGTACTTAGTGATTTGCCCGAACTTCCGGTAAAGGCAAGTAAATACAGTGGTGGTTGCTACCGTTTGGTTTGCATCCTCACTCTTGCATTACTCAATGCAGGTACTTGATACATGTTGGGAATGAGGGGAGTAGCAGCACGTCCACTTTCACTCTCACAATAGCGCTGCCGAGGTACAGCCATGATTTAATTAGAAATTTATTGTCAAAGGAAGTTTGTTTTTTTAACTAGTCGTGCGCACTAGTTAATTCAGTTCATGTCGTATGTTTAACTTCTCTTTGCTAGCCGATTAATAATACTTAGTATGTTTTTGTCATGATATATGTTTATACACTGTTGCCCCCTCGTTTATGCAATTTTGCAAAGGGGATGCTACCAAAATTTTATATATAGATGGCAGAAGTGTTGTTTAGTAGCATTCCGGGGTGTTTGTGGACCCTCGGGGTGTTACAGAAACAATTGTTGGATAGATCGGTATGGCGATAAGGATGAACATAGAGCGTGAAGCCTTAAGATTATAGAGGGGTAGTTAGGTGGCTAATTGAGTGAGCCCTACAGGCTACTATAAGGGATGGGAATTTTTCCCTACTCCCTATAAGTTAATGTGAGGTCGTTTAGGACGAGCATGCATGCATCGTTTAATCAAACTACTTGGTAATTAGCTAAGAGCTTTAAAATGCTATGAGAAATGACAACAAAAGATTAAGTACACTCCATGACCTCAACACAACCTTAGAAAAGCCAGGCATTAATTCCTTTTTATTTTTGTAATTCTTTTTATTTTTCACTTACGATTAAACGTACTCAGATGACTTCTCACAGATCCTCGGACGAAGGGAACGCACATTCCCAGACGGACAGACTTGCACGAGAAGGCTTTCCTCGCATCTTGTGGGAGGTACTTCAGGGAGCCGGATATACGACACCTCCCCAGTACGCGGTGCAGCTGTTCGAGAAGCATCGGGTACCCCGCTGTAGGGTGAGGATGACCCTGGAGCCTCATCCCTTGCAGCCAGGCTGGTGTTCATTGGACTCCGAGTCTTTCGGATATCGGGCTGAAGACACTATCGAGGCCATTGCTCTCCACGGGCTGACGACCTTCTGTGGCTTTCACCCCTTGGAGCTGTCGACTCACCCCATTGGCTTGTTCCCCGCTGATAATGAGGACGACCCAATGTGGAAAGATCGAGTGGAGCATGCCAAGGACATATGGGCTCTTTACCCAGGGCAGACTGCTCACCTCACGGTACGATGCATGAATGCCCTATATCGTCTGCAAGTGATGCGAGGAGAGGCGATGTCTCATTTAATGGTGTTGTTGGAGGCTACCAAGATTACCTTGGATAAGAGAGAGGAACTTGTGGTAGACCTGTCCACAGAGTTGGTGGAAAAGGACCTGCAGGTGGAACAAATGTCCAACGAGATCCAAGAGCTTGAGGAGCTAGTGGGAACCAGGGAGAACACCATTGAGGTTCTCGAGGATCAACTTGTCAACACTCAGCAGCAACTTGCGGAGGCTAACCAACATTTGGATATGCACCACCAGGAGATCCAGGGCATGGAGGCCAACGAGGATGTCGACATCGAGGGAGGAGAGGAGCCGAAGCCTGCCTCCAGCTTGGACACTGCTGGCTCAGGCAGACCACCTTCCCTCGAGTCGAGCATTGCCTTGTTTGCTCACTAGGTCACAGGGATAGAGTTAGAAGAGTGTGGCGGTAGAACTCCTCAAGGCTAGCTTAGATTTTGCACCCTTGGGGTACTAGGCTAGACAGAGTTGAGTCTTTTGGATCACTGATGTAATCATAACAAACTCTTTCGGAAGTATGGATGATGAATGATGTCAGCTTAATTTGTGAGGGAAGGTTTTATGCCATGTAGTACCTTTTATGAATTATGCAAGAAAGTGTTAGCCTTGTCCTTTCAAATCTGTTCCCACATATGAATCCTGACATCCGAAATATGATATTGAGAGCATCCTTAATTTTTCAGATGGCAGGAAGTGCGCGTCGTGGACAGAATGAGCGCATTCCTCCTCCACCACCACCGCCTCCTACCATGCAAGAGCTGATGGCTCAGCAGAATCAGATTCTGCGACAGTTGGCTCAGCGTCAGCCGCCACCTCAGCACTATGGTGGTGGTGACCATCATCAGGGTCCCCCAGCGGTAGCCACTTATCAGGAGTTCCTCAGCACTCAGCCACCGTTGTTCACTCGGGCAGAGGATACACTTGATGCTGATGTGTGGATCAGGGTAGTGGAATCCAAATTCCCACTACTCAATGGAGTTTGTTCAGATGTGGCTAAGGTTTGATTCGCCACCCAGTAGCTTCGCGGACCCGCGCGAACATGGTGGGATCACTTTCTCGCTATGCAGCCAGATGGCCACGTGGTGGAATGGAGAGAATTCAAGGCAGCTTTCAGAGGGCATCATATACCAGCAGGCATTATGGATCGCAAGCTCAATGAGTTTTTGGCCCTCACTTAGGGGAACCAGACAGTGTTGCAGTATGCTCAGGCCTTCAATGACCTGTGTCAGTATGCTGGATACCACGCAGACACTGATGAGAAGAAGAGGGATAGGTTCAGGAGGGGGCTCAGCACTAAGCTCCGCGACCGTCTCAACACCGTCAGGGCCAACAGTTACAATGAGTTAGTCAACATGGCCATTTCCCAGGAGGACTGCATCATAGCCCGTCAGGCCGAAAAGAAGAGAAAGACCCCTGTGACAGGATCATCAGCTCAGCCACAGCGCTTCAGGATTGTATCTGACACTTAGAACAGGGGACGTCAGCAGCAACAAGGACGTTGGGTAATCCGACCACAGCAGCAGCAGCAGGCACCCAACCGTTCCTAGCCCCCAGTTCAGAGGAACAACAATCAGCCACAACAGTAGTACCGCCAGGCAAATGACAACAGGTGTTTCACTTGTGGCAGCACAGGGCACTATGCAAAGAATTGCCCTAAGAACCAGCAAAGGCAGGGGCAGAGTTCTAATCAGAATCAAGGCAAGAGGCAGAAGGTGCAAGTTAGACAAGGCAGGCTGAACTTCACCACCATGGCTGACATTCCGGAGGGAGCACCTATCTTGACTGGTATCTTTTCCGTTTTGAATTATCCTGCAATCATTCTTTTTGATTCTGGTGCATCGCACAGTTTTATCAGTGCAAAATTTAGTGTCAAATGCCAGTTACCTTTCCATCACACAAATGGGGGTATTACCATTTCAACACCAGGAGGCAGGGTTGCCACCTATCAAATCAACACGCATGTGCCTATAAAGTTTGGTAGTCTAATAATTAAAACCACCCTCCTCATCTTGGGATTGGATAGTGTGGACATCATTTTAGGTACTGACTGGTTATCAAGGCATCAGGCAGTAATTGACATTGCAGCAAGGGCCATTCAGATTCACTCCCCTACTTGTGGTGGGACAACATTATATTTGCCTAACCAGGGTTGTACCCATTCCTGTGCCTTTACCATGATAAAGTCACTTGTAGAGAAAATTCCGGTGGTCTGTGAGTACCCCGATGTTTTCCCTGACGAATTGCCAGGGATGCCACCCGATAGAGACATAGAGTTTGCAATTGAGTTGCAACCCAGAACCGCACCTATATCCAAGAGACCCTATAGGATGCCCCCAGCAGAGTTGACAGAATTGAAAAAGCAGTTACAGGAATTGCTGGACAAGGGATTCATTTGCCCAAGTACTTCACCATGGGGATGTCCCGCCTTATTCGTAAAGAAGAAAGATGAGAGTTTGAGGTTGTGCGTTGACTACCGCCCTCTCAATGCGGTGACCATCAAGAACAAGTATCCGTTGCCCCGCATTGATGTATTGTTTGATCAGTTGGTGGGAGCCAAAGTATTCTCCAAGATAGATCTTCGCTCTGGCTATCATCAGATAAAAATCAGGGCCAGTGATATTCCCAAGACGGCCTTCTCTACCAGATATGGGCTTTATGAGTACCTGGTGATGTCCTTTGGGCTGACCAATGCCTCGGCTTATTTCACGTATTTAATGAACTCAGTTTTTATGCCAGAGCTGGACAAGTTTGTGGTAGTCTTCATCGATGATATATTGGTCTATTTGATGAATGAAGCCGAACATACTAAGCATTTGCATATAGTACTTCAGAGGCTGCGTGATCATTAGTTGTATGCTAAGTTGTCCAAATGTGATTTCTGGTTGAGGGAGATCAAATTTTTGGGTCACACTAATTCTCAGGAGGGGATATCGGTTGATCCAGAGAAGGTGCAAGAAGTGATGAATTGGAAACCTCCTACCACAGTACGACAAATCCGTAGTTTCCTGGGATTGGCAGGGTATTATCAATGATTTATTCTGGATTTCTCCCGTATTGCCAAACCCATGACTGAATTGTTGAAGAAAGGAGTCAAATATGAATGGAGCCAGAAATGTGAGGATGCCTTTCACACACTAAGGCAACATTTGATGATAGCACCCGTGCTAGCTCAGCCTGACAACACCAGATCGTTTGAGGTTTATTGCGATGCTTCCGGTACTGGATTGGGATGTGTCTTGATGCAAGATAACAGAGTCATTGCTTATGCCTCCCAAGCACTCAGGCCTCATGCATGAGCAGAACTACCCACGCATGATTTGGAATTGGCTGCTGTAGTTCATGCTCTCAAGATTTGGAGACATTACTTAATGGGAGCTCATTGTAATATCTATACTGATCACAAGAGTCTCAAATATATCTTCACTCAGGCTGATCTTAATATGAGGCAGAGAAGATGGTTGGAATTAATCAAGGACTATGATTTGGAAGTGCATTACCATCTGGGCAAGGCAAATGTTGTGGCAGATGCCTTAAGCCAGAAGGCCAAGTGCAACTGTGTAACGATGGACTCCAAGATTGCCACCCTGTGTGATGAGTTGTGCAAGTTGAGCATAGAAGTTGTTTCCTCAGGGACTTTGGAGTATATCTCAGTGGAACCCACGTTGCATGAGCAGATAGTCATGGCTCAAATTGGTGACAAGGGTGTTCAAGTCATTAAGGAAATGCTTGAGCAGAAGGTAGATAAGTACAAATGCTTCCGTCTGGATAGCAAGGGAGTTCTATGGTTTGGAGACCGATTGGTTGTTCCTAAGAATCTCGTGCTCAGAAAGAAAATCTTGGATGAAGCTCACCTCTCCAAATTCTCCATGCACCCCGGCAGTAACAAGATGTATCATGATCTTAGATCCTTGTATTGGTGGACCAGAATGAAGAGGGAAATTGCTAAGTATGTCTCAGAATGCGACACTTGCCAGAGAGTCAAAGCTAGTCATTTGAAGGTAGTGGGTACCTTACAGCCCCTTCCCATACCATCTTGGAAATGGGAGGATCTCAACATGGACTTTATTGTGGGATTGCCCAATACCTCCCGGCACCACGATTCTATTTGGGTCATTGTGGATAGGTTGACTAAGACACCTCATTTCTTGCCAGTGCATACCACCCACAGGGCAGAAAAGTATGCAAAAATGTATATTGACCAGATAGTTCGTTTGCATGGAATACCAATGATTATTGTGTCTAACAGAGGAGCACCATTTGTAGCACGTTTCTGGGAGCAAATGCAAGAGTCACTTGGGACCCATGTAATAAGAAGCTCAGCATACCATCCTCAGACAGATGGGCAGACGGAGAGAGTGAACCAGATTCTTGAGGACATGTTTTGAGCTTGTGTGCTACACAATGGGAAGAATTGGGACAAGTGTCTTTCCTTGGTAGAATTCTCTTATAATAACAGCTACCAGTCCAGTTTAAAGATGGCACCGTTCGAAGCCTTGTATGGGAGAAGGTGTACGACACCGCTAAATTGGTCACAAGCTGGAGAGAGGGAAATATTTGGACCTGACCTGGTACTTGAAGTAGAGGAGAAAGCCAGAATCATTAAGAAGAACCTAGATGCTGCTCAGGCCAGGCAAAAGAGCTATGATGACAAGAGAAGGAAACCTCTACAATTCGAAGTGGGAGATCATGTTTATCTTAAGGTGTCACCCACCAAAGGTGTTCAGAATTTGGAATCAAGGGCAAGTTAACTCCTCGCTACATTGGACCCTATGAGATCAAGGAAACTTGTGGGCCTATAGCATATCAATTGAAGTTGCCACCCCACATGTCAGTAGTTCATGATGTGTTCCACGTATCTCAGCTACGAAAGTGTGTCCGTTTACCCACAGAAGTGGTACCTGAACCAGAGTTGGAGATAGAACCAGACTTGTCCTATTAAGAGCACCCCGTCAAGGTACTGGACCAAAAGGAGAGATCAACTCGGGCAAGGTCGATCAGGATGTATAAGATTTAGTGGAGTCACCATTCAGTAGAAGAGGCTACATGGGAGACTGAGGAGTTTCTACGTTCTCGCTTCCCCGACTTTCTGCCCAAAGGAGTCGGTACGTAATCCCAAAACCCCCACCCCCACCTGCCCTTTGAATCTAAATATGAGAAAAACCTAGTGGTTAAGAGTAGAGAAAATTGTGGAAAGAAATCAAAGAGGACTTCCTTCTGAAGTTGCAAAGAGGATGACATTCGAAGAGCAGTTAATTAGAGAAACTTGGCTTAAAGAATCAACATCACCCAACCCATCTTCTTGGCACCACTCTAAAGGATTCCTACCCAAATCTCGGGATGAGATTCCATTAAGGGGGGAGGGCTGTAACACCCTAGGTGTACTTAAGGCCTTAACTCCATAACATACACTTGTGCATTGTTATCACATGTGTTTAAGTGGAGGAAAAGGAGCACCAAAAACCTGGGAAACATGGGGATTAACTAAAAAAGGGTTTATGACAAGAGCATCACCCAAGCATTTATGCAATTATCCCCTTTGAGTAAGAAGGTCAAACCCTAGACCCCTTTTTGAGCCCTTAACTCCCAAATACTGAATAGATTAAGAGAAAGATTAAGCAAATGCACATTTCATAACTTAAACTCCTAACCAAAGTTAAGTATACTTTTTTGTCTACAAATTTCAGTGGGGAAACATTACAAAAAGGCCCATGAAAGACCCCAAATTAAATCATTAAGTAGAGAGCACACTAGAGCTCTCCACTTTTTCCCTAAGTCATCTTTTAACCAAATCTAATGATTAGATGTGTTCACTTAGTAGATGGCGCCAAAACCACTTGGTCTGAATACCAAAAAGGTGTCAAACCACCTAAGGCACCCACTGGAAAAATTTGAACCCAAGCCAAATTCGTTTGACAAGATTTGGCATCTCTTTTGTCGCGAGGTGGACAGTGGGACAAGCTAGTTTTGGCGTCCGCAAATCTCCCTACCTAGGGCATATCTGCCATTGGAACTCACATACAAGAGACAGCCCTAGGTGCCAGGAGGAGGCCTGCGCCGGATTTTGCCAAGATTTGCACGTTTGCGATCTCGGCGAGCTTTTGAACAAGGGCAGAAGAACACTTCCACGTGTTCGACGCGCCCTGGACGCGCCAGAGCACGCCTAGTGCCCGACCCCGCGCGCCCCGCGCCGCGTTGAGCCACGCCCGTGTCCCCTGCCTGCGCCCGTGCCTATAAAGCCAGCCAAGGCTTCGACCGTACTCCCCCACGCGCTCTCGACCTCAGCGGAGCACGAGACCGCCAGAGTTTGCCCTGCACACGACGTGCTAGCGGCCACCCAAGCACCTGCCACCATAGACCGGCCAGTAGAGCCATTCCCAGCCCCATCCAACCCTCAGAGTAGACTCTGTGTGCCTCGGTGAAGCTCCTCGAGCGAGGAATTGGACTCTACCTCACCGGAGACGCCGGATCAAGGTCGTAGGACTTCACCCGAGCGCTGGCGTACGTGGACCGAGCTCCACAGTGAGTTATTTTTCGATTCCTTACACGAATCGACTCATTAGCACCCCGTTAAGCTTCCCGTGCCCTCGGATTGACCTGTATCACCGTGGATAGGTCGGAGCACTCGCCGTCGACGAGCTCGCCCACCTGCGCACGTGGACCGACTAATTCCGACCATCACCAATGGCAAGCCGTACCTCGACGTGACCGCAGAGACTTCCCGGAGCCAACCCCACCCTTCGCCGGACCTCCCTCGCCGCTGGTAAGCCACGCCGGCCTAATTACTTCCGCGAGTACTGTTAAAAGGGGGAGGGGCCTCGGGGAAGAAGGAAAGAAAGTCAGGGGGGGTTTTGATGTGTCAGCGACTCAAATGAACAGTGGCGCAAGGGTATAAGTTGAAGGATTGGTTTAGGAAAAGCCAGGGTCCTCGGTGTAAACTGGTTTTTCCAGAAAACCTTTAAACATTTCTAAAATTAATACAAATAGAGCTTGTAAAAATTCATAACTTCAGTTTTATTGAACCAAATGGGGTCAAACCAATTTTGTTTGACTCTAAATAATGTGAACTACCTAGGAAAAATACAAAACCCCCTTAGTAATACAGAGGAATTTAAAGTTTAGAATTGAATAATGATTTGGCCAAAAGCTAAATAATAATGGGAAAAATAGTTACACTGTTAGACTGAGGTTAAGAAAAATCAGAGAAGTACTTAACCACTCCTTACTCTGTTTAAAAATGATACACCCCTTAGTACACCAATTAAGGAAGGGTTTACCATTTAAACTCATTCTTGGCTCAAAGTTAAGGAAAATAGAAAAGGTAAGTTAAAATGAGAACCAGGAGGCAACCATATTTTTGCTAGCTCACCTATTTAGTATAGTTCACTGTAAAATTTTGTTAGACCCTTTGTCAGTACAAAAGAAATGAAATACCTTTTATTTCATGAAAACAATGAAAACTTAGAAAAACCTTAGAAAAATAATCTTAAGGAGAACCCACCCCAAACCTTGGGATAACTAATAATATGTTATTATGAACCTAGGAAAAATGTAAGTTCTGTTGTTTGATATTTTTCAAATAACAAGTTAGTTGCAAGTACCTTTTTGTCCTTAAACTTTAGAAAACCACAACTAAATATACGTTAGGTCTTTTTCTATGACATTTAACATAGAGGCCTATTATCACCTATGGATATTAACAAAAGTAAAATTTAGTACAGAAGCCTCACCCAAATTAGAGCTATAGTGTAAAGTGCCCTTTTACCCTTACTTTTTTTAATTTTGCACAAGGAGCATCTGAATTGATTTCCACCTAAGAATTTTAGGAGAACCCACAAATGGCAATATTTACTCACTATAATTTTTATAACATTTTTGAAAAATGTTAACTAACCCTCATAGTTCAAAATGCTTAATAAGAAGCACAATAAGAAGAAAAAGGGAAACTTTGGGAAAATTAGATGAAAGTACAAAACCCTTAAGAATATCCAAAAGAAGCCCTGGAAGACCAGTAAAGCTAATACTGTTTTACTATGCATAACCTTTTCAAATTTTAATATCACTTTTATGCATACATCTTACTCATTGCATTCGATAGATTGTAATCTCGTTGACGGGGAGTACATCATCGTGCCGGAGCAAGGAGTTGCTCAGGAGGTAGCACCGGATCCAGCACCAGAGCCTGCCATCGAGGATCTGCCTACCCCAGCTTTGGAAGGCAAGCCCCGGTTTTATGCATAACTGTTATATATGCTATTTTACTACACTTAATGTTTGTAGGCTTGTACTGTGCACTTAAGTATAGGAGTTGTCTGAAACCCTAGTTGCATGAACTCAGGATTCCTTTTTGAGATGGATACTAGTATGCTAGGTCGAGTAGCTGCTTTACTAATTAGGGATCTTGGTAAAAGTCGAGTGATTTTTCTAGCACTCGCGCGAGGTCAGGAATTGATTGTATCCATTTTTATATCGGAATGATGATGGTCTGTGGACAACGATCCATGGGGATGCGTTGTCTATGAGACGGAAATTGGAATAAGGATTAAGGTGTAGTACCATGTGTCATGCATTTGAACGTACTAAACACATACCGAGAAATATGGTAAATCGGTAAGCCTAGTACCTGAGTGAACCTGCCCGCAGACTTTACCCCTCACGTGACCTGATACGTGGTCTCCCATTCTGGTTATGGTGGGTACAAGTACGGTCACTGCATGACAGCAGTCGGCGTTAGTGAGGCATTATACGCCAAGGCGGTGAGCCCTGATCTGTTGCCAGGGAATCGATGGGGACGGTTGATGTGTGTGGGGATGGAGTGCCTCGCCGTGTCGTGTGTTTAGGTTTACCTTGCAAGGTTCAAAAACTCGATTTGAGTCGTCTACTTCTCACAGCTAATGAGACTGCTTGATCCATGCTGCTACATTGAGTAACAAGTGGAAATGTGTTGATTTGGCAAAAGATGTTGATTGCTAAATTGCTTGATACCTTGAATGATTAGATAGTACACATTTAGTCTTAAGAGAGTCGCACTAAAACTTGAAAAGCTAAAACTTGATTTAAGACTCAGCTAGTGCTTTTGGCAAACCAAACCCCTCAGCCAAACAGGTGCATGTCTAGAGGTAGAGGAGTAGACTCCTCACACCGGGTAAGTCTAGCTGAGTATTAGTATACTCAGCCTTGCTTGTGGCATAAATTTACAGGTTCTCTGGAGGACATGGTTGCTGGAGTGACTTGGCCGTCCACCTTGCCACCGGGTTGGACAGTCGAGTGGGACCCTACCTCGGCTGAGGAGGAGCATGAGGAGTGATGGGACAGGCTTCCCCATCCCTCCATTTATTTATCGTTAGTTTTATTCCGCTGCATTTCGAACAATGACCGTTACTTTGGCTAAAACTCTGATGATGTTGTAATAAATTTAATACTCCTTCATGTTGGTTTTATGCTTTATTGTATTTGCTCTGTGCCTCACCATCGAGTGAGTATGTGGTACTTGATCCTGTTAGTGGCCTTGTCGGACTAGATTTGAGGGAATGACGTTTTATTCCTATTTAAGTGTGGTCTAGCCTTTAAGGTGAGACTTAGGAACTTAAGTCGGAATAATTCGGGCGGTTCCGCCACACTAATGGGCCCAACAAAGATACACGACCCAAAGGCCAATTAAGATGTCACAGCACCGAGCAGATTATGGACGTCATCTTGTTTCGACGATTCTGAATGACTTGGATGGAATTTTGAGGTGGGACCAGTGCCATTGGAAGCTCTATGAAATTCTGGTTCCACCCATATAAAGAACATCCAAAACTGACTCCATATGTGACCTGAGTGTCCGTTTTACGATGGGCTATTCCTGGAGTCCGAAACTGAAACGAAGTCGAATCGGTTTGGACCTCCACCTTGATCCGTACGTCCTTGCTGGCCTTCCACACCTCCAAGTCCTTCACCATGTCCTTGCTGGTCCTTTCCTTCATTCCTAAGTACAATTAATTCATTAGGTAGCACACTATTCTCAAATGCACAAGAATAAGTACATAGGCACGAGCTCACCTGCAAATTCAATTCTCTTGCACGTGAGCGAGTAATCGGACCTTGAACATCAACTAGGGGAGTGTTGTTTGTATCCATGAGAGTGATGTCCTAATCATCCTCCCCCTCTTGAGGTGGAGTCGTCCTCGACTCAAGCTCATCTTTTCCCCCCAAATATGGTTTCAAATATGCAATGTTAAATGTAGGACTAACCCGGAACTCGGGAGGCAACTCAAGTTTATATGCATTATCATTTATTTTCTCCAAAATCTTATATGGACCAGCAGCACGTGGCATCAATTTAGACTTTCTTAACTCTGGAAATCTATCTTTTCTCAAGCGCAGCCACACTAAATCACCCACTTCAAGCTTAACTGGTTTTCTACCTTGACTACCAGCAATTCTATATTTTTCAGTCATCTTTTCAATGTTGGTTTTAGTTGAAGCATGGAGTTTCAAAATAAAGTCAGCACGCTCCTTAGCATCACTATGTACTTGCTCGGTAGTAGGTAGAGGCAAAAGATCAATAGGAGCACGAGGGTTAAAGCCATACACTACCTAAAAAGGACTTACCTTGGTGGTAGAGTGTTCCGCCCGATTATATGCAAACTCCACATGCGGCAAACATTCTTCCCACATTTTCAAGTTTTTCTTCAATATTGCTCGCAGCATTGCAGACAATGTTCTATTCACAACTTCTGTTTGTCCATCAGTTTGGGGATGACAAGTAGTAGAAAACAACAATTTTGTCCCCAATTTGTTCCATAGAGTACGCTAAAAATGACTCAAGAATTTTACATCACGATCTGAAACAATAGTAGAAGGCATACCATGCAAATGAACAATCTCTTTGAAAAAGAGGTTAGCAATATGAATGGCATCATCCGTTTTGTGACAAGGTATAAAATGTGCCATCTTAGAAAAATGATCAACCACAACAAAAACACTATCGCTCCCCCTCTTCGTCCTAGGCAATCCCAAAACAAAATCCATAGAAATATCCGCCCATGGAACTGAAGGAATAGGAAGAGGCATATACAAACCATGTGGGTTCAATCGTGACTTAGCTTTTTGACACATCGTGCATCTTGCTACAAAGCGCTCAACGTCACTCCGCATTCGAAGCCAAAAGAAGTGTGTGGACAGCACAGCCTCTGTCTTCTTTGCACCAAAGTGACCCATCAAACCACCACCATGCGCTTCCTGCAACAACAAAAGACAAACCAAACCAACTGGAATGCATAGGCGATTAGCTCTAAACAAGTATCCATCATTTAGCACAAATTTATTTCATGTATGGCCCTCTTTACAATTTAATGCAACCTCTTTAAAATCATCATCAAAAGCATATTGTCCCTTAATTGTTTCAAGTCCAAAAATACGACAATCAAGTTGAGACAACATAGCATAGCGTCTAGACAAAGCATCGGCAATCACATTATCATTCCCCTTTTTATGTTTAATGATGTAAGGAAAAGTTTCAAGAAATTCTACCCACTTAGCATGTCTATGGTTCAGATTTGTTTGACTATGAAGATGCTTAAGTGACTCATGATCAGAATGAATAACAAATTCCTTAGACCACAAATAATGTTTCCATGTTTGCAAAGATCGTATGTGAGCATATAATTCTTTATCATAAGTGGAATAATTAAGAACAGGGTCATTCAATTTCTCACTAAAATATGCAACGGGTTTACCTCCTTGCATCAAAACAGCACCAATGCCAACTCCACTTGCATCACATTCGAGTTCAAAAGTTTTACCAAAGTCAGGAAGTTGGAGTAGTGGCGCGTGAGTAAGCTTCTCTTTTAAAAGAGCAGAAGAATCCTCTTGTGACTGCCCCCAATTAAATGAAACACCCTTCTTGGTCAACTCATGTAATGGGGCAGCGATGGTGCTGAAATCCTTCACGAAACGACGATAAAATCCTGCAAGTCCAAGAAAACTCCGCACTTGTGTCACCATCGATGGCGTTGGCCAACTCTGAATCGCATGCACCTTAGCCTCATCAACCTCAATACCCTGTGGATTGACAACATAGCCAAGAAACAATACTCGTTCGGTGCAAAAGGTGCATTTCTCATGGTTAGCAAATAAGCGCACGACGCGCAAAGCATCAAAAACAACACGTAGATGGTCATGATGTTCAGATAAACAAGATGTTGTAGATCAAGATATCATCAAAATAAACCACCACAAATTTTCCAATAAATGGGTGCAAAACCTCGTTCATCAAATGCATAAAAGTACTAGGGGCATTAGTTAATCCAAAAGGCATCACTAACCACTCATACAAGCCGAACTTGGTTTTAAAAGCAGTTTTCCATTCATCGCCTAATTTCATTCTAATTTGGTGGTACCCACTGCGCAAATCAATCTTAGAAAATATTTTAGAACCACTTAACTCATCAAGCATATCATCTAATCGAGGAATAGGATGACAGTACCGGATAGTGATGTTGTTAATGGCTCTACAATCTACACACATGCGCCAACAACCATCTTTCTTTGGAACCAAAATGACAGGAACAGAACAAGGACTAAGGCTCTCACGTACATATCCACGGTCCAAAAGGTCTTGGACTTGGCGCTGAATCTCCTTAGTCTCCTCAGAGTTTGCTCGATATGCAGCACGGTTGGGCAAGCTCGCTCCAGGAATCAAATCAATTTGGTGCTCAATCCCATGAATGGGAGGAAGTCCTAGAGGTAACTCAGTGGGAAAAACATCTTGGAATTGCTGAAAAAGGTCAGTCACAGATGCAGGCAAAGTGCTAGGAATATCATCAATAGAAAAGAAAGCATCTTTGCAAACCAAGGCATAGCAACAAGCATCAGTAGCATGAGTTTCAAGAAGATCAGATTTAGTAGCAAGCATGACAGGAGCTTTCAATTTAATTTGTTGCTGAATTTTTGTCTCATTAGTTGGTTCCTTATGGGTACTTGCAGCTCTATCTTTGTCAGCTTGTACAATTTCAGCAAGAGTCAAAGGTAGCAAAGTAATGTTTTTATCTTTATGCCTAAAAGTGTATGTATTACTCCTACCACGGTGACATGCATTAGTATCATATTCCCATGGTCTACCCAACAAAAGAGAACAAGCTTCCATAGGTACTACATCGCAATCCACATAATCAGAATACATACCAATGGAGAAATGCACTCGTACTGTTGGGAGTCTGCTTCGTCGCCGAAGGTCCTTTAAGAAAAAACACCTTCGAAAGATCAACACAGAAGCAAGCATAGCGTGAAGATACATATTGAAGCCACTTTCCAGGGAGCTTCGGCATCGCGACACGCCTTGATACGAAGTGTTGGGTTTATGCTTCGTCGCCGAAGGTCTTATAAGAAGAAGTGGTCCTCGGCTGAAGCTGTTTGTATAAGATAGCCGAAGGTTCTTCTTCGTGAAGCTTCGGCATTATAAACCGACTTAAAGATAGAATGACCTTTTAGTCCATAAAGGTCTGAGTCAATGTTGTAAGTTTTTATAAGGGGCATACTTGTAATTCCTCACAGGCTGTGTCCTGTGCCTATAAATAGTGAACAGTATTCCGTTACTGTTCACGCATTTTTTGACGATTGCAATCGCATCTCTCGGAATTCAATCTTTGCCAAGGCATAGGTATTATGGTATTTGATGATTCAATATAGTAAATAAATGTAATATAATTAGTATATGATTTATTTACACATATTATACCTTTCCGTATTATCTTATAAATGCCTATTGAAATATGATTACGAAGGTTCAACTTCGTAATCATGCTCTTATTAACCTTCGTCCAAGATTCATTATCCCGAAGGGAATAATGTTTTAAGGACGAAGGGCGTTATTATTTAACATTTTATGTTGCCTTGCTCTTGATTTATAGCATTTGAGAGCAAGTCTCCAACATTGGCGCCCACCGTGGGGTGAACTCACTTCCACTTTTTGAGCTGATGGCTTCGTTCAACAACCAAGCTGGAGCTGCTTCGGACCCGAAGCTGGTGCTCCCGATCACAGGTGGCTCGTCCTCAGAGCCAGCTAACAAGAAACAGAAGAAGGAGGCACAGAGAAGAGTACAGCATGTTGGGGTGCAAGGACCCTTCATCAAGTCAAGATGATCTCACATTCCTATTACCTTCTCCCAAGAGGACCTTCAGCTCAAAGATTGACAGGAAGATTGGCATCTCTCAATAGATTCATATCCAGATCAGCAGAGAGAAACTTACCATTCTTCGAAGTGCTGAAGTCGGCCGAAGTCTTTCAATGGGGACCACTCCAGCAGAAGGCCTTCGAAGAGCTGAAACAGTATTTAATAGATCTAACCACATTGACTCCACCAATGCCAGGGGCTCCTTTATTATTATATGTGGCAGCTTCGCACTCAGCGGTAAGTGCAGCGCTTGTCCAGGAGAAGCTTGATGGTCAAGTCAAAAGGCAGGCCCCAATATATTTTGTTTCCGAGGTTCTTAGTTTATCAAAGAAAAATTATACAGAGTTGGAGAAGGTACTGTATGCTGTCTTGATGGCCTCCAGGAAGCTTCGGCACTATTTCCAAGCTTACAACATAATTGTTCCTTCATCACAACCTCTGAAGGATATTATGAGGAACCGAGAAGCTACTGGAAGGATTGGAAAATGGGCTGTAGAGCTCAATGAATTTTGTATTGAATATGTTCATAGATCTTCGATTCAGTCACAGGCGCTGGCAGACTTTATTGCTGATTGGACGCCAGGGGCTCAGGATAAGGAAACGAATAAAGACAATGAAGCCTGGACAGTGTTTTGTGATGGATCTTGGGGAACCTTCGGAGCAGGAGCGGCTGCTGTGTTGGTTTCACCTTCAAAAGTCAAAACTTGTTATGCGGCAAAACTTGATTTTAATTGCACAAATAACATTGCCGAGTACGAAGCATTGATTCTAGGTCTTCGGAAGTTAAAAGCAATGGGAATCAGAAGGGCCATACTTAAAACTGATTCCCAGGTTGTTTCGGGTCATATTGACAAGAGTTGCAAGGCTAAGGATCCGAAGCTTGAAAAATATCTGGATATGGTTCGAAGAGTTGAAGCTTCCTTCGAAGGATTTTCTGTCAAAAATATCCCTCGAGGACAAAATGAGCACGCCGATTTGCTGGCTAAGTCAGCAGCACAGGGGCTGCCTTTACCTTCGGATGTGTTCTTCGAAACAATAAAAGCACCTTCGGTGGAACTTCTTGAAAGAGCAGTCCTTAACATATCTCCTGTTTTTAGCGAAGATTGGAGAACCGAGATCATCTCTTATCTTCAGGGTAAATTCCTTTCAGATGACGAAGCTTATAACAAGAGGATAGAGGCAAGAGCTCGTCCATATGTCATGATAGAAGGGGAGCTGTACAAACATGGAGTTTGTGCTCCACTGCTCAAATGTTTATCCAGAACCGAAGGTATAGAGTTAATGAAAGAAATACATGCAGGCCTGTGTGGATCTCACATCGGATCTAGGCCGTTGCTTGGAAAAATTTTCCGTCAAGGGTTTTATTGGCCGAAGGCAGCTTCGGATGCAGCAGAATTGGTTCAAAAGTGCGAAGGTTGTCAGAAATGTGCAAGGGATCAAAAACAACCTTCGTCCTTAACACAGCTCATACAACCCAGTTGGCCATTGCAAAGGTGGGGTCTTGACTTGTTAGGTCCGTTACCACCGGCCCAAGGGAACCTGAGATATGTTGTAGTAGCTGTGGAATATTTTTCTAAATGGATTGAGGCGAAGCCCTTAGCCACAATAACTTCGGCCACTGTCCAAAAGTTTTTCTGGCAGAATATTGTTTGTCGTTTCGGGGTGCCAAAGGCTATCACTGTGGACAATGGAACACAGTTTGACTCCGAAGCATTCAGGGATTTCTGTGACCAAATTGGTACGAAGATCCATTTTGCATCAATCAGGCACCCGGAGTCAAATGGACTCGTTGAAAGAGCCAACGGCATTATAATGACAGGAATAATGAAGTTAATCTTCAATCAACCCAGAGGAAAATGGCCAGATCAGTTAACCAAAGTGGTGTGGAGCCACAACACGACAACATCAAGGTCTACAGGCTTCACTCCATTCAAGTTGTTATTCGGTGACGAAGCAATAACTCCAGAGGAAGCTAAAACCGGATCAATAAGGATAGTAGCTTCGGCAGAATCAGATTCCGAAGCTGCTTATGCTATAGAAAAAGATGCTTTAGAAGGGATCAGACTGCAAGCCGTGGAGAATATCAATAAATATCAAGCCGAAACAGTCAAATGGCGGGATAGAAAGGTTCGGCTAAAAAATATTGAGCCAGGGCACTTGGTGCTTCGGAGAGTGGCCAACCCAGAAACAGTGGGCAAATTGCAGTTGAAATGGGACGGACCTTTCTTAGTAGCATCTTCGTCAAGACCCGGTTCATACAGATTGAAGGATATGGACGGCAACGACATTCCTAGGTCTTGGAATGCGGATGAGCTTCGGCGATATTATGTATAATTCGATGTAATTTTTCATATTTTTTTATTTTTTCTTTCATGGCACCCTTTTCCTTTCCAAAGGGGGAGAAAGGTTTTTAATGGGGCCAGCATATGTAATTTTCTTTTTTAGTTCTATAAGAGCAAAATCCCCCAAAGAATGTAAATGTAAAAGCTGAGAGCGCACCATCGAGTGCCAAAAAGTAAAGGCGAAGAAGCTCCAAAGTCGTTCCTAAGGGAATGCAGAGCTTACAGCGAAAAGTCAACGCTGATTCCACCAAAAGTAAAGGCGAAGAAGCTCCAAAGTCGTTCCTAAGGGAATGCAGAGCTTACAGCGAAAAGTCAACGCTGATTCCGCCAAAAGTAAAGGCGAAGAAGCTCCAAAGTCGTTCCTAAGGGAATGCAGAGCTGAGGTGTGATTGTTTTTAAGAAAATAATGGCTATGAATATGGCTTCGGATACGTGTTTGGCCAATCATTTGCACATCACATTACATCATAGCATTTGCATTCATAAACATTCATCTAGGCATATGTAGGATAATCATCTTCATCGCATAAATGGTTGCTTCGGCAAAAAGAGAAAAAAGAAAGGGAAAAAAGAGCTTCGTGCACAAAGAAGAAAGGAAAATGTTGTTTTCTATGCTTCGCTGCGTACGAAAAGAAGGGAAGGTGTTTTTTCGCCTTCGGCTCAAAAGAAAATTTCGTCCACATCAAAGCATTTCTCATACACCAATGGAAGGATAAGGGTATATACCAAGGTATGAACAGAATTCATTAAAGACAAGTTTTGGCTACATTTACAAAAGTTATCTCAAAAGTTTTTCAAGTATTGTCTACAGTCTACTATCTAAATCTCCAAGGAGCTTCGGCTTCGGCGTTATTTTTAATCATCAGCTTCGGCTTCGTCATCCTACATGAATAAGGTCGTTGGAAGTCAAAATCAAGTTTACAGGAAAAGGTAAGCGCAAGGTATGGTTTCTTACTGGTTCAAGGTGACTACGAGCTTCGTCTCCAGCCTTCTCTCGCCCTCCTTTTGTCCATATCATTTTTACAAATCTGTTCGATATACTTCGGGCAAGATCGGGAATGTCGTCCAGGATTGATGGTGATAAAGTGAAATTTGGCCTGTTGACAATCTTCCCATGATCACAGCCAGCCTTCAGGAAAGCTGCAGCAGTCCCTCGAGAAGCCACCCAGGCACAGAAGTCACCGTGCCCAGCTATGACTTCGTCGAGCTCGTCAATTTCCCCCTCAATATGTTCGAAGGTCTTCGGTAAATCTTCAGCTGAGGGGGTGAATTTTTCACTGCTGGCTCCAACTGAGTAAAAAATCTTTCTTAATCGTTGAATGCACTTGTTGCTAAATTCCAAGCATTTTTCTTGAAGACTTGTCAGTAGTTTTCTCAAATCTGAATTTTGCTGAGCTTCGGCTTCAAGTTTTGCATTAAGATCTTGTTTTTCTTGTTCGAACTGCTCAGATTGACGGAGAAGCTTCGTGTTCAGTTCTGATATTTTTGCTTCAGCTTCCGCCAATAAACCTTCGGTTGCCTGGAGCTCAAAGTTCTTTTTCTCGAAAGCATCTGATTGCTCCTTTATTTTGTTTTCCAAATTTCCAATTATAACTTCATGCTTTTTATCTTCAAGATCTTGCTGCATTTGCAAGGCTTTACTCAACAGCATACTCTACACGAACACAACCTTCGTCAGACATGTTTTTATTAGAAGCAATAAAAGTTAAGGGACAAGTTATTCACCTTGAAGTTGGAGTAAAATAAACTACCAACGACATGTTGTCGTCGGTAGAGGCTGATGTCTGCTTCTAGCTTCGGGAATCCAATATTCTTGGACAGAGTACTGATAACTTTGGCCCCTGTTTGGTCTCGAATACACTCTAATTTCTCATCATCAACGCCTCCGAAGAGGAGTGCCCCAGGTTTGTATCCGCAAGATTTGGCATACTCTTTATTTCTTCTACTTCAGCTTTGGATAGATGTTCTCCAACCAAGTTTTGGAACGCGAAGGCTTCGTCTTCTGAAGCTTCATCAGCAACTTCTTTTCCTTTCTTTGACGCTGCGGTCACGACCTCTTCGGCAGCAGTGGTAGCTTCTTCTGCAGCCATGTCTAACAGTATTTGGTCAATATGTTCAATTGTGCTCTCCAAATTCAAATCTTCAACTGAGGCAGCTTCGGCAGCTGCGGCCTCCGAAGGTGCAATTTCAATATCTGCCCCCTCTGCAGCCGTTTGTGTTTTTTGGGCCGAAGCTCTTGGCGGCGTCTTGTCAATCACCTCTGTCACAGTGATAATTCTTTGTTTCTTTGCCCTGATTGTTTTCTTCGATTTCTCGGGCTCCTTGTCCTTCTGAAAAAACTTTGTCAGTTGACGACCCAGTGGACTTAGCTTCGCAGGTAAGGAATCAGTCATTACCTTCAGAATTTCCTCAACGTCAGCAACAGCAGGTGATGCGGGGGTTTCTTCTGCTTCGGATATTTGTTGCTTCGGAGACGTTTTCCCCTTCTTCGGAATTTTCTTCTTTAATGGTTCTTTTTCTTCATTCACGGCCTCAGTTATCCTTTTTCTTTTTTGACCCCCAGCACCTTTGTTCAGGTTTTCATAGTCAGGGTAATCAAAGCCCAAGGCATCCAACACTCGATTTAGCCTTCGTTTCGGACGGGTTCCGAAGGCTGCGGTCATCAATTGATCTTCTTTCTTGGAATAGTTGCCAAGTATTTCATTGCACATTGCTTCAATTGTTTCCAACCACTCTTGGCAAGGTGTTTTAAAGTATTTCTTAAATTTAAAATAGTAAGGCAAGCGCACAAGTTCACCTTCTTTCTTTTTCCCCTTCAGCTTCGGCATTTCCCATTCTTTTAAACTAGGAAAGACTTGGAAAGCCAAGAACTCCTGAACCAGGTCTCTTGTACTAATATGCTCTGCAACAATTCTGAATTCATCCATTGCTTTTTGTGTGGTACCGTCTACTGACATGTTGCAGAGAGGCTGGGTTTCTCCGAAGATTAGTTCAAGTGGACTTTGCACGAGTTTCTCCTTGTCATCATTAACCTTAACATAAAACCACTCAGACTTCCACCCTGCTGCCCATTTACTCCGATAGCTGATTACAGGAAACTTCGTAGTCTTCCGATAAGCAAAGTTGTAGCAACCAAAATTATCATGCAAGCCATCCTTTCTAGCCTTCGTCTGATAATGCAGTTCGTGAACCCGGCAGAAGCTGTCCGCAAATGGCTCCACTGCTTGGCTTCGGAGTGCCCAGATATAAACACTGAGCCTAACGATAGCGTTAGGGGTCAACTGGTGAAAATAGATACCGAACCTCTTCAGCACCTCTGCAATAATCCCTTGAAGGGGGAATCTTAATCCAGCCTTTAAAAAGCTCTTAAAAATGACAATTTCATCCTTTTCCGGCTTCGGGGTAGTCTCTTCTCCCCCGAAGCGTAGTAGCTTCTTCTGATCCTCATTGAAAAAGCCTGACTTTACCATTTTGGAGAGATCAGCCTTCGAAACGGTGGATTTTCCAAAGTCCAAGTGGCTGGGCTTACTTGGCATGGCAATACGATAATCGTCCTCAGGATCAGTTTCCTCAATAACTTCTTCTTCTACTCCGGCAACTGCTTGTTGTGTTTGTTCTGCACCCTCACCAGGAATATCTTCAGAAACTACCAGCCCGGATCGTTGCATGGCTTCGGAGATGGGAACAGTCTCCGAAGCTTCAGTTTCGCCTCCCTCACGCTCAACCCTGGCAGTAGAACGCACTCTGGCCATTTAACTATGAACTTGCGAAACTTTAATACTTTCTTCCTCCGAAGCAGGTTTCAAAGCTGGAGCTTCGTTCGATTCCGACGGACAAGCTTCGGCGATGGTTAAAAATTTTGGCAGCAAAACAGTACAAATAGCAATGAATGCTGTGGTAACTTCACACCTACTCGTCTGTTTATATAGTGCTGCAGGTAAGAAGGCGAAGCGCCAGAATTTTTACACCAGGCGGACACCCGCTCGCACTCGCTGCATGGTGGACCGCAGAGACCGAACAGTAACTCTGCAAGGTGGGGCCGTTACACGCTGGGAGATTGAATCGTTTCTCGACAACGAGCTCAGGGAAGGTGTTTTTTAGACCTTCGGCGCTCCGAAGCTTAAGAGACTTTTTTCACGGATCAAGCTCGTTACGAAAAACGATCTAGCACCGCGAAAGGGCTACTGTTGGGTTTATGCTTCGTCGCCGAAGGTCTTATAAGAAGAAGTGGTCCTCGGCTGAAGCTGTTTGTATAAGATAGCCGAAGGTTCTTCTTCGTGAAGCTTCGGCATTATAAACCGACTTAAAGATAGAATGACCTTTTAGTCCATAAAGGTCTGAGTCAATGTTGTAAGTTTTTATAAGGGGCATACTTGTAATTCCTCACAGGCTGTGTCCTGTGCCTATAAATAGTGAACAGTATTCCGTTACTGTTCACGCATTTTTTGACGATTGCAATCGCATCTCTCGGAATTCAATCTTTGCCAAGGCATAGGTATTATGGTATTTGATGATTCAATATAGTAAATAAATGTAATATAATTAGTATATGATTTATTTACACATATTATACCTTTCCGTATTATCTTATAAATGCCTATTGAAATATGATTACGAAGGTTCAACTTCGTAATCATGCTCTTATTAACCTTCGTCCAAGATTCATTATCCCGAAGGGAATAATGTTTTAAGGATGAAGGGCGTTATTATTTAACATTTTATGTTGCCTTGCTCTTGATTTATAGCATTTGAGAGCAAGTCTCCAACACGAAGGGTTGCACCGACTTAAAGATGAAATGACCAACCGGCACCCATGGTAATTTGTGTCATGATTGTGATAAGTTGTAAAGGATATATATGTAATTTTGACCGGGCTACGTCCCGTGCTTATAAATAGGTAAAAAGTACCCCTGTACTGTTCACGCTGATTGATACTCGCTCGTGCGTCATGCTTGTATCTTTGCGTTCTACCAAGCCGAATGTACAAATGTAATTTAATGTTGCTCTTATTCATTAATAATTATATAATAATAAGATATATTAACAGCATTATACAATTATTCATGTTATTTCCCATGTTCCATATGCTTCGTCTTTCATTGATATACACTGTGATGATGAAGGTACGTCCTTCATGACCTTCGTTCCAAGATCGTTATATCCTTAGGGAAATAATGCTCCAAAGGATGAAGGTCTTTAACCATTAACTTCTTTTTGTGTTGCCTTGTTCTTAATTCATAGCATTCGAGAAAAAGTCTCCAGCATTGGTGCCCACCTCCGGTGAACTCATTTCCACTTTTGAGCTGATGGCTTCGTTCAGCAACCAAGTTGTAGCACCTTCGGCTACGAAGCTGGTGCTCCCGATAACAGGCGGTTCAAGCTCAGAGCCAGCCAACAAGAAGCAGAAGAAAGAAGTGCAGAGATGGGTGTAGCATGTTGGGGTGCAGGGAGCCTTCATCAAGTCCAAATGGTCCCACATCCCAATTACCTTCTCCCAAGAGGATCTTCAGCTCAAGGATTACCCCCACAATGATGCTATGGTCATATCTTGTGTCATCAAGGGGTTTCTGGTCCATAATGTTCTGGTTGACACAGGCAGTGCAACGAATATCATATTTGCTAAGGCCTTCAGACAAATGCAAGAGCCAGAGGATAAGATTCATGATGCTACACACCCTCTTTGTGGCTTCGGAGGAAGGCAGATTGTAGCACTCGGCAAAATCATAATGCCAGTAACCTTTGGCTTCATTCATAACACAAGGACTGAACAAGTTGTTTTTGATATTGTTGACATGGAGTACCCATACAATGCAATCATTGGCCGAGGGACACTCAATGCTTTTGAAGCTATACTTCATCCAGCATATTTATGCATGAAGATACCTTCGGAGCAAGGGCCTATTGCTATCCATGGAAGTCAAGAGGCTTCTAAAAAGGCTGAAGGGAATTGGACAGATTCAAAGGCAATCCATAATATAGATGGAGCCGAAGTCTGTGAGCAATATAAGTACAAAAGAGAGAAGGCTGCTTCAGCAGATCAGCCGAAGCCTATGCTCCTATGTGAAGACATAGCAGAACAAAGGGTATTGCTGGGGTCTCAGCTATCTGAAGAACAAGAGAAGACTTTACTAAGATTCTTATTCAACAATAAAGATGTCTTTGCCTGGTCCGCCAATGATCTCTGTGGAGTCAACAGAGATATTATTAAACATTCACTCAACGTGGATCCATCCTTCAGGCCAAGAAAACAAAGGCTTCGGAAAATGTATAAAGACAAAGCTGAAGGTGCTCGAAACTAAGTGAAGAGACTTCTTAGTGCTCGTGTTATCAGAGAGGTGAAATACCTAGAATGGCTAGCCAACACTGTTATGGTGAAGAAGGACAATGGTAAATGGAGAATGTGCATTGATTTTATAGATCTTAACAAGGCTTATCCGAAGGACGATTTCCCATTGCCAAGAATAGACTCCCTAGTAGATGCAGCAGCTTCTTCGGAGCTCATGAGTCTACTGGATTGTTACTCAGGCTATCACCAAATATGGATGAAGAAGGAAGATGAGCCCAAGACTAGCTTCATAACCCCTAGTGGCACATATTGTTATCTTCGGATGCCTGAGGGGCTCAAGAATGCTGGAGGAAGCTTCAGCAGAATGACAGCCAAGGTCCTTCATTCTCAAATAGGCAGGAATATACTGACCTATGTTGATGATATCATAGTGAAAAGCACGAAGCAAGAAAATCACATTGCTGATTTATAAGAGACATTTGCTAACTTCAGGCAAGCTGGCCTAAAGTTGAATCCAGAAAAGTGTGTTTCTGGGGTAAAGAAGGGCAAGTTCCTTGGCTGTTTGGTGTCAACTAAAGGAATTGAAGCCAACCCAAGCAAGATTGAGGCTATTCTTCAGATGGAGCCACCAAGCACAAAGAAGGGGGCACAATGGCTGGCAGGAAGGCTAGCATCATTAAATAGATTCATATCCAAATCAGCAGAAAGAAATCTACCATTCTTTGAAATACTGAAGTCAGTCGAAGTTTTCAATGGGGTCCGGCCTAGAAAAAAGCTTTTGAAATGCTAAAACAATACTTGATCGATCTAACAACACTAACTCCACCTTCGCTAGGGGCTCCATTGCTCTTATATGTGGCAGCTTCGCACTATGCAGTTAGTGCGGCTCTGGTACAGGAGAAGCTAGATGGCCAAATCAAAAAATAGGCTCTAGTCTATTTTGTCTCTGAAGTTTTAAGTTTGTCAAAGAAAAATTATACAGAATTAGAAAAGGTGTTGTATGCTGTGTTGATGGCCTCTAGGAAGCTTTAGCATTATTTTCAAGCATATCATATAATTGTTCCTTTGTCACAGCCTCTGAAGGACATAATGAGAAACAGAGAGGCTACTGGAAGGATTGGAAAATGGGCTGCGGAGCTTAACGAATTTACTATTGACTATGTGCATAGATCCTCAATTCAGTCCCAGGCGTTAGCAGACTTCATCGCTGATTGGATGCCAGGGGCTCAGGAAGAAGAAATAAACAAAGACTCCGAAGCTTGGACAGTGTTTTGCGATGGTTCTTGGGGAACCTTCGGTGCAGGAGCGGCTGCTGTCCTAGTTGCGCCTTTGAAAGTAAAAACATGTTATGCAGCAAGGCTTGACTTCAGTTGCACAAACAATATTGCTGAATACGAAGCACTTCTGTTGGGACTTCGGAAGTTGAAGGCAATGGGAATAAGAAGGGCCATTCTTAAAACTAATTCTTAAGTCATTTCTGGTCATGTTGACAAAAGTAGCAAGGCTAGAGACCCAAAGCTTGAAAGATATTTACACACGGTTCGAAGGCTCGAAGCTTCTTTTGAAGGATTTTCAGTCAAAAATATTCAAGAGGGGAAATGAGCATGCTGATTTGCTAGCCAAGTCAGCGGCACAGGGGCTCCTATTACCTTCAGAAGTATTTTTTGAGACAATAAAAGCACCTTCGGTTGAACTTATGGAGAGAGCAGTGCTTACAATTTCCCCAGTACATAGTGAAGATTGAAGGACTGAAATTATATCTTTCCTCCAAGGGAATTATCTTTCAGATGATGAAGCTTATAATAAGAGAATGGAAGCAAGGACAAGACCGTATGTGATAATAGAAGGGGAATTGTATAAACATGGAGTCTGTTCCCCACTTCTTAAGTGTTTATCCAGAGCTGAAGGTATTGAATTGATGAAAGAGACACATGCAGGTCTATGTGGATCACATATTGGATCCAGGCCCTTGCTGGGAAAGGTATTTAGACAGGGATTCTACTGGCCGAAGGCAGCTTCAGATGCGGCAGAGTTAGTACAAAAATGTGAAAATTGTCAAAAATGTGCAAGGGACCAAAAACAACCTTCGTCTCTCACCCAGCTAATACAGCCTACTTGGCCATTGCAAAGATGGGGCCTGGATTTATTACGCCCACTTCCACCAGCGCAAGGTAATTTGAAATATGTTGTGGTGGCTATGGAATATTTTTTCCAAGTGGATTGAAGCGAAGCCTTTGGCTACAATAACTTCGGTTACAATCCAGAAATTCTTCTGGCAAAATATTGTTTGTCGCTTTGGCGTGCCGAAGGCTATAACTATGGACAATGGAACATAGTTTGATGCTGAAACGTTCAAGGATTTCTGTGACCAAATTGGCACAAAGATTCATTTTGCGTCAGTTAGGCATCCGGAGTCAAACGGGCTGGTGGAAAGAGCAAATAGCATTATTATGACGGGAATAATGAAGCTAATCTTCAATCAACCCAGAGGAAAGTGGCCAGATGAGTTGATTAAAGTGGTGTGGAGCCACAATACAACCATATCAAGATCAACATGATTCACACCCTTCAAGCTATTATTTGGTGACGAAGCTATAACTCCAGAAGAAGCTAAAGCATGGTCAATAAGAACAGCAGCTTCGGCAGAAGACGAAGCTGATTATCACGTTGCAAAAGATACTATAGAAGGGACTAGACTTCAGGCTGTGGAGAACATCAATAAATATCAAGCCAAGACAATAAAATGGCGCGACAGAAAAGTTCGGTTGAAAAATATTAAGCCAGGGCATTTGGTGCTTCAAAGAGGGGCCAATCCAGGCACAGTAGGCAAATTGCAACTGAAGTGGGAAGGACCTTTTCTCGTAGTATCTTCGTCGAGACCCGGTTCTTATAGATTGAAGGACATGGATGGCAACGGCATTACTAGATCTTGGAATGCGGATGAGCTTCGGCGATATTATGTGTAATTTAATGTAATCTTTTTCATTTTATCTATGGCACCCTTTTCCTTTCCAAAGGGGGAGAAATGTTTTTAATGGGGCCATAGCTTGTAATTTTTTTCCATCTTATTTAGCTCCACGAGAGCCAAAATCCCCCAAAAAAATGTAAAATGTAAAATCTGAGCATGTACCATCGAGTGCAGAAAAAGGAAAAAAGCAGGGAGAAGCTCGAAAGTCGTCCCCAAGGGGATGCAGAGCACGACGAAGCTACAAAAAGTCATTTCTAAAGGAGTGCAGCGTAAGTTTTCTGCTCAAAAGTCATTCCTAAGGGAATGCAGAGCCAAATACCGCCGAAATAGAAGGCGAAGAAGTTCAAAAGATGTTCCTAAGGGGATGTAGAACTTATACCACCGAAATAGAAGGCGAAGAAGTTCAAAAGACGTTCCTAAGGGGATGTAGAATTTACACCGAAAAATAAACGGTGAACACCGAAAAATAAACGGTGAAGAAGCTCAAAAGACGTTTCTAAGGGGATGCAGAGCTTAAATACTGAAAAGATGTTTCTAAGCAGATGTAGAGTTCGGATGTGGCTTCATATGCGTGTGTTTGGACATTCATTTGCACATTTCATCACATCATTCATTGCATTTATACACATTCATTTAGGCATTCGAAGGACCATCATCATAATAGAGTATAAACAGATGATTCGGCTTTGATGACAAGGCTTCGATGAGTATAAAGAAGTAAAGATATGCTTCGTTGTGTACGAAAAAGTAGGGAAGGTGTTTTTTGCCTTCGGCTCAAAAGATACAAGTTTCGTCCACATCAAAGCAATTCACACACGGATGAAAAAGGTAAAAACATATTACAAGGTATGGACAAATTTACAGACTAGTGTTTTCATTCCTAAATTACAATATCTTTTACAAAGATAATTCAAATTTCTCTAGAGCTTTTTGCAGTGGCTTCATCAGTATAGATCAAGCTTCGAATCATTGACTTTCGGCCTCGTCATCCTATATATAACAAACCGGTGTAAGGTAAAAAGAAATCTCAAGAGAAGGTAAGCAACAGGTACAAGTTTAATACTGGCTTGAGATGACTCCGAGCTTCATCACCAGCTAAGTTTCGTCCACCCTTCGTCCAAATTTGTGTTATAAACCTATTTCCAATGCTTCAGGCCAGGCTAGGGATGTCATTCAAGTCTGCTGGTGATAGGCTAAAGTTTGGCCTGTTTACGATCTTCCCATGCGTGCAACCAGTCTTCATGAAAGCTACAGCTGTGCCGCGAGAAGCTAGCAGGGCACAGAAGTCACCATGCCTAGCTATAACTTTGTCGAGCGCCTCAACTTCGCCCTCAATATGATCAAAGGTGCTTGGCAGGTCTTCAGCCGAAGGTTCAAATTTTTCAGAACTAGCACCAACTGAGTTGAAAACCTGCTTCAGCCATTGCATGCACCGGTTGCCAAAGCTTAGGCATTTATCCTGAAGCTCTTTCAAGGATTTCTGCAAATTCGAACTTTTTTCAACTTTGGCTTCAAGATTCATGTTAAAATTCTTCCTTTCTTGCTCGAAGCTTTCGGATTTTAGGAAGAGTTCACTATTTAATCTGGCAATCTCGGCTTGGGCTTCTGCCAGTGAACCCTCCATTGTTTGAAGAACAAAATCTTTCTTTTCAAGAGCAGCTTCATGATCTTTGATTTTACTTTCCAAGCCTTCAATAATAACCTTATTTTTCTTATCTTCGAGGTTCTGTTGCATCCTCAAGGCTTTACTTAGTAGCATACTCTGTGCAAAATAACCTTCATCAGAAATCACCTTCATCGCAAAAACAATAAAAAGTTGTGGAAAAAATTTTACCTTGAAATTAGCATAGAATAAGCTGCCAGCGATATGTTGTTGTCGGTAGCTGCTGATGTCAGCTTCGAGCTTTGGAAAACCAACACTCTTTGATAGAGTGCTGATAATCTTTGCTCCAGTTCGATCTCAAATACATCCTAAAGCTTCTTCTTTAACTCTACCGAAGAGCATGGCTCCTGGCTGGTAGCCACATGATATAGCGTACTCTTGCAACTCCTCTTTTTCAGCTTGGGATAATTCTTGACCAATTAAATTTTGAAAGTAGAAGCCTTGATCCTCCAAAGTATCTTCAGCAATTTCTTTTCCCTTTCCAGGCACTGCGGCCATGGTTTTTTCTGTGACTGCAGCAGTTTCTTCTGAAGCCTGGACTCCCTCTGCAGCTGCGGCAGCCTCTCCACAGCCAAATCCAAGAGCACTCTATCGATATCAGATAATGTACTTTCTAGGTTGGTAGCTTCGGCAGAGGCAGCAACTTCGGTAGCTGGCGTTGTCTTTTGACGCTGAGTGCTGCGGTGGCGTTTCTTCAATAGCTTGCATAACAGTAACAATCCTTCACCTTTTTTGCCCAACCACCTTCTTCGCTGCCGAAGACTCGTCCTTCTTCTGTAAAAGCTACGTCAGCTGTGGCCTCAGTGGACTTAGCAGCTTGATAGGTAGGGATTCGGTCATTACCTTTAAAACCTCTTCTACTTCGGTAGCAGAAGGTGTCGAAGGAGCTCCCTCTTCAATCTCAGCCACCTTTGGCTCTGGAGTTGCAGTCTTTCTTTTCTTCGAAGTAACCACTTTCGGCTCAGGACTGGATTTTCTCTTTTTCAAAGCTTTTTCGTCCTCCTTTACCATCCTTGCAGCTTGTCTGCTCATAACACTAACAATCCTTTTTCTCTTTGGTCCTTCGGCACCCTTGTTTAGTCGTTCATAGTCATGGTATTCAAAGTTCAAAGCATCCATTACCCAATTCAACCTTCATTTTGTTCGGGTGCCGAAGGCCGCAGTCATCAGTTGATCTTCTTTTTTCGTATAATTGCCCAGAATTTCGTTGCACATAGTTTCAATTATTTCTAGCCATTCCGGGCAGGGCTCTTTGAATTGTTTCTCAAATTTGAAGCAATAGGGCAATCGAACAAGTTCACCCTTCTTCTTTGATCCTTTCAACTTCGGCATGCTCCAACCACACAATGTTGGAGATACCCTATTCGCTAGGTATTCCTGCACTAGATCCCTAGTACTGATATGTTTAGCCACCACTCTGAATTCTGCCTCAGCTAGCTAGCATGGTAACCCTAGCTTCATGTTGCACAGGGGTATGGTCATCCCGAAGCTTAGGCTCAGTGGGCTCATGACCAACTTCTTCAGCTTCTCCCTTTTCTTTTCGTTAGCCTTGATATAAAACCACTCACTTTTCCAGCCAGTTGGCCATTTGGTCCGATAGCTCAGGACCGGGGCCTTCGTATCCTTGCGATAGGTGAAGTTATAACAGCCAAAATTTTCGTGGAGCCCGTCTTCTCTGGCCTTCGTCTGGTAATGTAGCTCATGCACTTGGCAAAAAAGCTTCGGCATTTGGGTCCATCCCCTGGCTTCGGAGGGCCCAGATGAAAATACTGAGTCTAACGATGGCGTTAGGGGTCAGCTGATGAAGAAATATTTCATAATTATCCAAAATTTCTCCAATTATCTCGTTCAGTGGAAACCGTAGTCCTGCTCTGAAAAACTTTTAAAAACTACCACTTCATCATCTTTCAGTGTCAGAGTGGTTTCTTCCCCAGCAAAGCGAATCAGCTTCCTCTCGGCTTGTCCGAAGTAGCCCAGCTTCATCATCATGGGCATATCAGCTTCATAAATAGTAGATTTTTCAAAATCCATGTGGCTGGGTTTTGACGGGATCAAAACTATAATCCTCCTCTTCTTCATCAGCGATTCCTTCCTCATCTTGTTCAGTTTCGGCAGCAGGTGCACCTTCTTCAATGGCTCCATTTATCACAACTAGTCTCGATTGTCTCATTACTTCGGAGATCGAAGCAGTCTCGGTGGCTTCGGCCTACTCTCCATCATGGTCACCCTCGCAGTCGAGCGCACTCTGGCCATCTGATATTGAATTTCTTACAGTTCTTACGATGTTGATGTTTTTTCAAAGTGTTTGACGAAGCTCCCTCTTTTGCCGAAGCTAATCCAAAATGATGGCTTGCTCAAAAATGCAGTGAAAAAGCTTTGGCTATAGTTAAAATTTTCAACAGCACAAAAGTGCAATGGCAATGAATGCTGTGATAACTTCACACCTACCCGTCTGTTTATATAGTGCCGCAGGTGGGAAGGTGAATCGCCAAGTTGCCCGCACCCGCTGAACAGTTACTCGCACCCGCTGAACGCTGAACCACCCGGCGCTTGGGAGGAGAACTGTCAGACCATGCGTACCCGCCGCTTGGTGGGCCACCTCGCGCCTGGAATATTTTAATTGTTTCTCGGCAACAAGCTCAGGAAATGTGTTTTTCGGACCTTCGGCATTCGGAAGCTTTGGAGATATTTTCACGGATCAAGCTCGTTAAGAAAAACGATCTAGCACCGCGAAGGGGCTACTGTTGGGGGTCTGCTTCGTCGCTGAAGTTCCTTTGAGAAAAAACACCTTCCAAAGATCAACACAGAAGCAAGCATAGTGCGAAGATACACACTGAAGCCACTTTCCAGGGAGCTTCGGCATAGCGACACGCCTTGATACGAAGGGTTTCACCGACTTAAAGATGAAATGACCAATTAGCCCATGGTAATTTGTGTCATGATTATGATAAGTTGTAAAGGACATATATGTAATTTTGACCGGGCTACGTCCCGTGCCTATAAATAGGTAAACAGTACCCCTGTACTGTTCACGCTGATTGATACTCGCTCGTGCGTCATGCTTGTATCTTTGCCTTCTACCAAGCCGAAGGTACAAATGTAATTTAATGTTGCTCTTATTCATTAATAATTATATAATAATAAGATATATTAACAGCATTATACAATTATTCATGTTATTTCCCATGTTCTATATGCTTCGTCTTTCATTGATATGCGCTGTGATGATGAAGGTACGTCCTTCATGACCTTCGTTCGAAGATCATTATATCCTTAGGGAAATAATGCTCCGAAGGACAAAGGTCATTAACCATTAACTTCTTTTTGTGTTGCCTTGTTCTTAATTCATAGCATTCGAGAACAAGTCTCCAACACATACCATGTGTGTTACCTTAACCTTGCCTGAATCATTGATCCACTGAATGTGGTATGGATGTGGCCGTGGACGTGTGGTCAGGCCAAGCTTCTTGACCAAATCTGAACTCACTAAATTATTGTAGCTTCCACCATCAATAATAACACGTGCACGCCGATTCTCGATGGCAAAGAAAGTCTAGAACAAATTATGGCATTGCTGCTTCTCTGATGATTCAGGCTGAGAACTAAGAACACGCTGCACCATGATGCTTCGAAGGTTCACCGTAGCATCAGCACCAAGCATGGCATCATCATTAGCAGCAACATCACTAGAGTCATCATCATCATCCTCACCGTCAGAAGCACTAATGTAACCATCATCCGTAGCAATGTATGTTCGCTGACTCGGGCAATCCTTCTTCATGTGACGAATCCCATGACAGTGGTGGCAAACAATACCCGAAGAACGACCACAGGAAGGTGCTGCAGGTGCTGGTGAATTCTATTTCTTGGCGGGTACCTGCAAAGGAAGTTTACCAACATGTGCAGCAGGTGTCAAGGGAGGTCGCATGGATGCTGGAGTGGTCAAAGGTGTATGGCTCGAGGCGGGTGTGTGCGTCCGTGATGTAGAGGAGGCGCCAAAAGTAGCCCTAGGTCGATGTTGGCATCCCAGCAATTCCTTCTCTGCAAGCATAGCAAACTGGAACAACTTATTGACAGTGTTAAATTCTTTGTAATCCACAATGTCCTGAATGTCGCGTGGCAAACCTGAATAAAATGGCAAAGAGCGTCCTCATGTCCCTCTACTATCCCACAACGCTGCAATCCCTTCTGAAGCTCAGCATAATAATCTTGAACAGATTTATCCCCTTGCTCTAAACACATCAATTTCTTACGCAATTCTCTATGATAAGATGGGGGAACAAATCTATCGCGCATAGCTACCTTAAGATCTTCCCAAGTCGTAGGTGCTCTACCATCCCCAACTAGACTAGTCCACCAGACAATAGCAAAATCTTTAAATTCACTAGTGGCTTGTCTAACTTGATGTCGTTCAGGTACAAGGTGGGCAGCAAATTTCTGTTCTATCGTCATCTCCCAATGAAGATATCCCTCCGCATCATAATGACCCGAAAAAGATGGTATAGTAAATTTAATCTTAGCATAAGGGTCGTTAGGAGCACGATTGTTATTACCTTGCTGGTGGTGTGGCATACCTTCTGTGTTTTGATGAAGACAGCGACGTAGGCGCAAATCTCTGGTGGCTGCTTCATCATAATAACCTTCTGCATCAAACACCGCATCATCAGGAAGACGTGGACGAGGAGGTTGTGGTGGCGGTGCTTGTTGTTGCGTCTCCAACACAGCAAGTCTATCGACGATCTCGAACAATCGACGATCTAGCCTCTCGTAAGTCTTGCCATGGTCCATGCCAATGAAGGCATCATGCACTGACTTGTGGACCGTCTCCTCCATTTGCTCCTTTAGGAGCTTGTTGTTTGCCTCAAGATCTTGGCGGCTAACACATTCATCGAAGTCTGTAGGGATCCTTGCTTCTTCTTCGTCGCCTGCCATCGAAACACAAAAACAGGAAACAAACGGTGAAGGTTATCCCTAATAATTTCACTACACACTCCTCTCAGGTGGAACACAGGAACACGCTCTAATGTATCTTACTAAGCTCTTACAAGTGTCTGACGAAATACAAAGCAAAGGATGGTACAATCAGAGGCTGGTTCGTGATACTTACCAAGAGGGAGTGAAACCGCGATTGCAAGGTCAAAGATGTATTGATCAGAAGAAAGTACGTGGAGCTTGGGAGGCCAAAAATTAATATCAAGGATTAGCAAAAATCAAGTGCAGATTAGCGAAGTTCAATAAGTGTCCAAAGCACAAGTCACAATTGTTGGCTAAGCCGTGTCCTATCGAAGCACAACAAGGTAAAGGCAATAAGGAACGATGGACAAAAACTTAAAGAACTAGCAGAATGGCAGTTCTGTAAATAGAACAGATTTTTCAGCATTAGTAGAAATCAAAGGCGCGTTTCTAAAGGAGTACCAGCAAAAGAGCTCGAAATATTCTGAATTTTTTACCACTGATCCAAAAACACCAAAGATGGAAGCACACATAATTTCACTTAAAACAGAGTTGTATTCTGACCTAGAGAAAATCGCAAAGGATCTCTGAAATTCTTGAAAACACTTAAACAATTTTTTTAATTATCTTACCGATTTTTTTTTAATTTTTTGACCAAACCAAACAGGCCGAAGGCAAGTTTGGGTCACCCCAGAATGGAGTCAGGAATCTGCTGTAAAAAATTGAGCTTAAATGGAGCACCGAGCGAAAAGTTATGCCCGTTTTATGTAAGGTACCTCAAGTTATGGTTTTCAAAGGCACAAATTGGCAAGAACCGTGACGGTGGCTATGGAGCACAGGGGCACAAACCTCCCTGGTATAAGCAATAGGTAAGCGCCAGATGATGAAACAAGGAGGGGCTGCAATGCAAGGCGGCTTGCAACCTAATCTAGGGCTAGCGTGGCGAGAGTTCACACAAGGCGGCTAGCGAGGGCAAATCGAGTAATGTGGTGTCTCGACTTGTAACCTGGGAAAGGTGGATGGGATAGCGGCAGAAACAAATAACAGCGACAGAGCAGTTGAACTAAGATGACGACACGACCTAAACCAGCAACAAGACTCGAACACGGACACAAACTCAACAAAGCAATCTGAAACGAAATTGCAAGGCTAAACAGGGTTGTAGGACAACAGAATTTTTTTGTTTGGCAATTTTCTGGAGTTATTTGATGAAAAACATAAACTAAACTAGGGTTAACCTGACAGTAATACCTGAGTTTTTGAATACCACTTGATAGGAATGGGGGTGCCCGATCTTCCGTCAGGTGAAGGTAACTATCGATTTGGTGGAGATGTCACACAGACGATCCAGCTTCCAATCAACATGACTAGAACCCCGCAATCGCAGCACCACTTCTCCTTTGGTTATCAACTGTGCACTGCACGATTGACCTCGCCACGAGGGCTAATTCCTGCCTGAGAATCAAAGACACAAGCAAGAACAAGAAAGAACACAATCTGGAATATTGTGGATGGATGATTAAGCTCACAAGTTGGGGTCTCACAAACCGATAGAGCGGCGAACTGTTCTTGACAGAATGACTTAAGCAAAACCCGAACCCTAATGTGGTGGCGGCTACTGATTATATGAGGGTTAGGAGCGTGACTCCCTCCCTGGACGCGCCCAAATGGGCCCAACAAAGATACACGGCCCAAAGGCCAATTACGGTGTCGCGGCACCAAGACAGATTATGGATGTCATCTTGTTTCAATGATTCTGAACGACTTGGATGGAATTTTGAGGTGGGACCAGTGCCATTGGAAGCTCTATGAAATTCTGGTTCCACCCATATAAAGAACATCCAAAACCGACTCCGTATGCGACCTGAATGTCCGTTTTATGATGGGCTGTTCCTAGAGTCTGAAACTGAAACGAAGTCGAATCGGTTTGGACCTCCACCTTGATCGGAACGTCCTTGCTGGCCTTCCACACCTCCAAGTCCTTCACCATGTCCTTGCTGGTCCTTTCCTTCATTCCTAAGTACAATTAATTCATTAGGTAGCACACTATTATCAAATGCACAAGAATAAGTACATAGGAACGAGCTCACCTGCAAATTCAATTCTCTTGCGCGTGAGCGAGTAATTGGACATTGAACATCAACTAGGGGAGTGTTGTTTGTATCCATGGGAGTGATGTCCTCATCATATATATATATATATATATAATATGTATCCTCGATCTATATAAATGGATTATATCTATCATTATTTCATATGAGCTAATACACACAAGTAATTGTTGATATAAGCTCTACACAAGTTGGTAATAGTACTGCTATATATAAGTAAGTCACCGGCCGACCAACAAAATTTATACAATTACACAATTGTGCAAATAGATTTGAAAAAAATATTTGCTAGTATGAATTTTGACTACGTTGGTTGCTGTGATTGGCCGCGAACACACAAATCGATCAGAATTCTTTTTGCAATGATAACATTTTAGTTTTATGTAGTGCATAGGACCCACAAAAAAATCAAAGGCAACCTACAACGTTGTCTTCAAGAACGATGTGCCGCTACCAAAGCCAGGGGAAAAGAAAGGTGAGGCACCAGCACTGCGAGTGATGGGAACAAAGGCAACCTTCTACAATTGCACCATCGAAGGCGGCCTGGGTGCTCTGTACGACCAGACATGTCTGCACTACTTCAAGACATGTGCCATCAAGGGAACCATAGACTTCATCTTGGATCTGCCAAGTCATTTTATGAGGAATGCAAAATCGTTTCGGTGTTGAAGGAGGTGGTGGCATTGCCAATGGCGCCACCAGAGCAGGAACGATCTAGAAATCCCATCAAAATCGCCCCAGGCAAGAGCGGGTTGGCATACAAGACTTGCACAATCGAGGGGGAAGGAGAAAAAATTTACTTGGGTAGGGTGGGCACGATTGTGATCTACTCCTACACCGATATAGGTAAGGAGATTGTAGGCATAATATCTGATCGTCAGGACGTCCAGACTGTCGAGAGGTACCACTCCTACATTCATTACATCCTCTCCTTTGTTTCTTTATGATTGTGTGATTAAAGGTGTTGTTGATTATGTATACTGATGAAAGGTGTTGTTGGGTTGCATTCTTTTTTTATAGGGGGTACTATTGCGCCACTTTCAAGTGTTACGGGCCTGGGATGTCTCCAATGGTAACCTCAACTCTGACCTATGTATAGGCAATACCCTTTATCGGGATACACTACATCTCGGGAGAGTCGTGGATCCCGTCCCTACCACCCTCTTTAGAATAAGCTATTGCAAGAAGCATTTAGAGTCATATATGCTACTAGGAGCACCCCTAAAGTCAAAACAAGAAAGTTGTTTTGTCAGACATGAATTCTGTAGTACTAATTAAATTATCCACATTTGTTGGACATGATTTTTAATTTGTATTACACCATCCACATTATTTATCAAGGGTTTGGTCTACATATATAAATTGTATATCATCTTTGACTTTTTCATGTGCATAGTTTTTTTTACCGTGCACGTAAATATAGTGTATGCCTCGCTCTCTTTGGTGCGCGCGTGCCGGAGGAGAGCCAGAGCAGAGGTCGTAGCATGCAGTGTTGATAGGTAGGCCGGCCATAGGTGGCATAGGCAGCAGCCACCGCAATGTCGATGGACAGAGCGATGCAGGCCAGCCCGCCCATCCGATGATCTAGTGCTCGATTGAGATGCAATAGCAAGATATGGTTGGGTATAGCTAGAGCGCAGTTGGCCGGCCAAAACAATGCTAGGCGAGAGAGGGAAGTGGTGGTGATAGGAATGTGAGAGGAGAGGGATTGTTATCTGTTAGGTCTTATGAATATGGAGGACCGGCCGACATCTGTTAAAAAAGTGAACACTCATCATAGCTATTGTTGGGCAGGGATTCTTTTCCATCTCGTGTCCTCTGGTTGAGAGATATATATGTCTGCTGCTCTCGCTATATAGAGGGTTGGCCTGCCCTGCTAGCTAGCTAGTTGAAGTTCTAGGCACGGATCGGATCGGATCGATCAACATTAATTTAATTACTTAATTATTAGTTCCCGACGAAATTAATATATGTTAAACAAAGACTTTAATTTTTATTATATCCTTATATATATTATATAGTCATTATCAGTTTTGTACGTACTCTCTCTGGACGTGTGTCTATATAATATATATGTA
Organism: Zea mays; assembly: GCF_902167145.1. NCBI lineage: Eukaryota > Viridiplantae > Streptophyta > Magnoliopsida > Poales > Poaceae > Zea > Zea mays. The sequence goes on from NC_050099.1 coordinate 9,005,569, forward strand.
TCCTCGATCTATATAAATGGATTATATCTATAATTATTTCATATGAGCTGATACAAACACGTAATTATGATACAAGCCCTACACAAGTTGGTAATAGTACTGCTATATATAAGTAAGTCACCGACCGGCCGACAAAATTTGTACAATAACACAACTATGCAAATAGATTTGAAAACAAATATTTGCTAGTATAAATTTTGACTATGTTGGTTGCTGTGATTGGCCGCGCGGACACACAAATCGATCAGAATTCTTTTTGCAGTGATAACATTTTAGTTTTATGCGGTGCATAGGACCCACAAAAAATCAAATTTACTACCACATCATATCCACCTTCTCTCATATATATATATATATATATATATATATATATATATATATATATATATATATATATATATATATATATATATATATATATATATGTGGTTGGCAAGAGCTAATTAAATGTGCAAAGCCAGCTAGACTGCCTATGGTTGCATTGGATGAAATGCCACCCGCTGTAGCATGAATGCATGCATGATGGAGCTTCTCTAACCAGCAGAGTTTCTGGCCGGGGGCTGAGTAGGTATGAAGCTAGGATAGTAGTAACGTGTAGTGCTCCAGCGCTTTCTGAAAGCTGTACGTGTCATCGATCTGTTGGCACGGGCACACACACACGTACGTATGTAGAAATGCATGACAAGCTAGCCAACAGTCTTGGCAACTCCATTGGCCACCACGAGGTTCTCGGTTGTTGTGCCTAAGCAGTACATAGAGTTCTCTCTACACTCACAATGAACCTTACAAATATTTTAGAAAATTAGGAAAAAGTAGGCAATGTGCTCAAACCTTGAATCAGCAATTAATGTATATTAGTTTGAATGCACCCGCTTTTAACTTGGATCTGCTGCTGTTGTTTCGGCCAGGATAAGGACCGACAAAAGTGATTAATTCCCTGTTACCGGGCCCACACACTAATCTCGTTGATATTTATTCTTGTGGGTAGTTGAAGAGGCCAATGAGGGTTATTTAATCCCTATCGGCTGGTTGACTTCTTGGCAAGGATGATGGAAATTAACTTAAGTCGGCTTTGCCACTAAAAAAATAGCACTGATGGTTGATAACGGAATCCGTCTGTAAAAAAATGCAGCCCACTGTGCAGGTTTTGGTGTAAAGCAATCCCCGTGCATCGTCGTCATCAACACACTCGGGAAAACTATATATAGAATCCATAAATGAGAGGGGAAAGAACCCGTGCAGAAATCTTTTTAATTTACTGAATCTTTCTGGGAAACTTTTTCTTTACTAAATCGATTTGGGGGGGACATTTTCCTTTACTAAACTACTAGGAGGCTAACATGAAGGGCCCTTCTTCCCTGATCCATTCTTCTTGCCCCACGCTGGCCCCTGGGGTGGTCGATCTCGTCGTGGGCACATGGCTGGCTCGATCGGGCAGGGCGGGGCGGGCCTATATAACTACAAGAAACTGATAAATGTTCGTGGGTAAAATTAAGAACGTGGGTACCCACGTTCTTACTTGAGTTAAGTTCATGGGTTAATTTAAGAACGTGGGTACCCACGTTTTTAAGTTAAGTTCGTGGGCCGTGGATAAAACCATCGAACTTAATGCTTTAGGAACGTGGGTACCCACGTTTTTAAATTAAGTTCGTCGGGCTCGTGAATACCGTCGAACTTAACTGTGAAAACCTAAACCCACTCATCCCACGCGCGCGCGTCTCTCTCTCACTCTGTCTCCTCCCACGCGCCCACACGTACGCGCTCCTCCTCCCTCACCAATTCACCGCGCCACCACCGCGCCACCACCGGGAGCCCGCGCCGCCACCGCCGGGAGCCCGCGCCGCCACCGCCCGGAGCCCACGCCGCCACCGCCCGGAGCCCGCGCCGTCACCGCGACCGGGCCGCGCCGCCGCCGCGCCGCCGTGAGCGGGCTGCGCCACCGCGAGCGGGCCGCGCCGCCGCCCCATCTCGCCAGCTCGGCACTGACCGCCCCGGCTCGCCCACCCCGCGCTCCTACTCGTCAATAGAAGGTGCTGCAGTTTTCTCGATTCGTCAACTATAAAGGTGTCAGTTCTTCAATATCACAGTTTACAAAATTTAATCCTCTAATCTGAAAGCCTCTGAAGTCGAGATTGAAGCTCACGTGCCTATGTGGTTAAAATAGCTTTCTCGCCAAAAACCTCGCCAGCATGCTGTAGATAGAACAAATGTCAGATATCATGTACCATGACCCTAGGCAGATCAAAAGGTTTTATAAAATGATGATTGAATAGATATTAGGTCAGAGGGTAAGACCATATCATTTGTAACTTGTGATATTGTAAACTGACACCTTAATCCATATTTCTGATCACATATTGTCATTTCATTCTTGTGCTTTTGATATGCAGAATGAACCATAAGTTCATTCTTGTGCTTTTGAAGAATGAACCATACGTTCATTCTTGTGCTTTATAGTTGAAGAAATATGGCCACAAGAACTGACACTTTAACCCACATTGTGAATCATTATGCATATCAATAGCACAAGAATGAACCACCAACCTCAACAACAATATGGCCACATATGGTTCTTTAGCAGTACAGCAGTATGTGAAGCATTTTTAATTTCAGCAGGAGTGTACAACCCAATATAACTGGATATGTATATATAGGATCTGGAATATTAATTATAATGATCACTGCATATGTTCTTTTAATGTTTATTATAGCTCATTCATCATTTTGCTTAGTGGTACGGTCATAAAACTAAACAAAATACAGAAAGCCAAGAAAATTGATCAAGGGGAATCAGCTGGTAATAATAACTACGCACATATGATTATGGGAAATACTGGGAAACATTATATTCCAGACTAATTATGATTTTGAGTAGACAGCTAAGTGCATATATAAGTATTGCATGATTTTGATTACTAATAGTGACTTTGATGATCTTTCTTTTGAAGACGGTCTAACATATAAGCGCATGATTTAGATGAACGAAATTACTTAATGATGTTTATATGCTTAATGATGTTTATTTACACTTTTTTATACATTGGGTTATTTAGTTTTGCAAATGGATGACAATAGAAGAAGGGCGATGTATGATGGATTCAATAGCGTGACTCTAGGTCACTCAAAGGAATGGGTTAGGGTTGCAAAACAATTCGTGGATCTCGCATTTTCTGGTGGACCTCGTGTGGTGAAGTGTCCATGTACCAAGTGTCGGAATTTTAAGTATGTGAGAAAGATCGAAGAACTGGAGCATCACCTTTGCAAGAATGGGTTTATGCCTAACTATCTTGTGTGGCGCTCACATGGAGAAGTAGAGCAGAATATCACAGAGTCAGAAATAATTGATGATGAGGAGGAGGATCGGATGGATGACTTGGTGGCTGATATTAGTAGAGAGTATCCAACATTGGCCTCAGAACAGGATACACCAAATGAAGTGCAGGAGTTTTACAAGCTTCTTCACGCGTCAAAGGAAAAAGTGCATGACGACACCACTGTGACTGTGTTGCAGGTGGTTACACGTCTTATGGCAATGAAGGCAAAGTATAACTTCTCGAATAATTGCTATAACGATATAATCAATCTGATTATTGATCTCATCCCATCGAACCATAAGATGCCAAAAGACTTATACCAGTCTAAAAAGATTGTGTCCGGTCTTGGGATGAAGTATAAGAAGATTGATGTGTGCGAAGATAATTGCATGTTGTTCTGGAAGGAATATGAAGCGTGCACCCATTGTCAGAAATGCGGTAAATCAAGATATGCGGAGGTACTAAAAGAGGATGGAGCTACTTTTGGTACAAAAGTGGCAGTTAAACAACTTCGATATATGCCCATCACTCCAAGGCTTAAACGTCTGTTTTTAACCCCAGAAACTGCGAAGCTAATGTTGTGGCATAAGGAAGGAGAACGTGAGATCCAAGACCTAGACATTATGATGCATCCATCAGATGGCGATGCTTGGAAGGCTCTGGATCGTTTTGACCCAGAATTTGGAAGAGACGCTAGTAGTGTTCGTCTAGGCTTGTCCACTGTTGGTTTCACTCCTTACGACAACAGTTCAACTTCATACTCTTGTTGGCCGGTTTTCATCATGCCCTACAACCCCCCTCCCAACAAATGCATGAAAGAAGGGTTCATATTTCTTGCCCTTATTATTCCAGGGCCTAAACATCCTGGAAAGAAGATCAATGTATTCATGCAACCGTTGATTGAAGAGTTCAAAGAGCTATGGGTAGGGGTAAAGGCTTATGATGGTCATCTAAAACGTGAATTTACCTTACGTGCGGCATATTTGTGGTCAATTCATGATTTGCCTGCATATGGTATTTGGTCTGGCTGGTGTGTTCACGGTCGACTGTGTTGTCCCATATGCATGGGGGACACACAAGCATATCGATTGGAGCATGGTAAAAAGGTCTCATTCTTTGATTGTCATCGACGGTTTCTTCCATCCAATCATCTGTTTCGAAATGATACGAAGTCATTTAGAAGAGGCATAAAAGTTAAAGACGGTCCACCAAAACGTTTAATGGGAGAAGATATCATGATACAACATCGTGCCCTTCAAAGGGCTGCAGAAGGTCATGAGTTTGAAGGCTATGGTCAAGATCACAACTGGACTCATATTTCTTTTCTCTGGGAACTTCCGTATGCGAAGGTATTGATTTTACCACACAACATAGATTTGATGCACCAAGAGCGCAATGTTGCTGAAAGCATCATAAGCATGTGTCTAAACATTAAGGGTAAAACAAAAGACAACATCAATGCCAGGAAAGATTTAGCTAATCTTTGCGATCGCCCTAGCCTTGAGGTCAAATTAAATCCTAATGGAAAGGAGAGGACACCACGAGCTCCATACTGTCTAAAGCCGGAAGAGCGAAAAGAAGTATTTCGATGGTTGAAAATGTTGAAGTTTCCAGACCGCTATGCAGCTAACATAAAACATACTGTTAACCTCGACACTAATAAATTAAATGGTTTGAAGGCTCACGATTACCATATTTTGATGGAAAGACTTATGCCGGTAATGTTCCGTGGCTATTTGAAGCCTCCTTTGTGGAAGATGATTGCTGAACTTAGTTACATATATAGACATATATGTGCTAAGCATATCTCAAAGAAATTGATGATTCAATTTGAGAAACAAATCGCGGTGCTTGTATGCAAGATGGAAAAAGTATTTCCGCCTGGATTTATGAATGTGATGCAACAATTGCTAGTGCACTTACCTTATGAAGCATTGGTAGGAGGACCAGTGCAGTTCCGATGGATGTACAGTCAAGAAAGAGAATTGAAAAAACATAGAGCTACTGTGCGGAACAAAGCAAGGGTTGAGGGGTGTATCGCAGAGGCCTTTGCAGCTAAAGAGATCACAATCTTCTCAAGTCAGTATTTATCACACACTAACAACGTGAATGCTCAGTCAACACGGTATCATACTGAAGAAGAAGGTCCTTCGACCGACCTTAGTGTTTTTCTCTGGAAGGGGAAAGGGGTCGGGGCTTCTACTGCACATTATGTTGACATAAGAGAGCGTAATTTCACCATGCTCTACTTGTACACCAACATGGAGGAACTTGATCCATACTTTGAAATGTTTGATTCCATATATTTAGCTGGCCACAAACCTACACCAAAGGAACTGGATAATCTACGTATGAAAGGGATGAATGGAGGTCCATGTTTCGTTGAATGGTTCCACGAGCATGTAATTATCTCTTTATAATTTTCCTTTGTGTACTTAGTTTGCACATATGACTTGCTATTTACCTATATCTTTTTTTCTGCTCTATGTAGTGTAAGAAACTTGACTCTCTAGTCTCGGATGATTTGCGACAGATATCACATGGTTAGTTGAAAGCAAGAAAATATAGCCGCTATGATATTAATGGATACCGTTTTCGAACATCAAAATTAGAAAAAATCCGCCCGCAGGCAGCCACAACAAACAGTGGAGTAGTAGCAACTGCCACAAATGCAGACGGAGGCACTCATGACTATTATGGTGTTCTTCAAGACATAACGGAGTACACTCTTGGTGGGGCCAAAGAGTTCATGTTTGTGTTATTTGATTGTGAATGGTTTGATCCGCAACAAACGCGAGAGGATGAATTTGGAATTGTGGAGGTAAAGCATGAATCACGGTTTAAAGGCAGCGATTATAGCAATGTTGTGCTTGCACATCAAGCGCAACAGGTGTACTATCTAACATATCCTCATGAAAACTTGAAGTCTTGTTGGGTTGTATACAAAATTAATCCTGAAGTCCATCCGTTACGATATGATTATTACAACACAAATAACGAAGATGATGATTCTGTTGATATTTATCAAGAAGATGGCGATCAGTCAGAAAATAGAGAATTTACTATATCTAAGGATTTAGGGCTCAATGAAGTAGCTAGTATTGCCATAGATTTGATGGCAGAAGAACCAGGTCCTTCTAGGGCAAGGACTCGTAAGTCACAGAGAATTCTTGAAAAACAACAAAGACTTGAAATAATTGAGCAGCGTGTTGCTGAAGCAGATTCTGATGCCGATGATTTTTGAAAAGTATATAAATTTAAATTCTTGTATATGCATTCCTATTTCAATACTAAAAGTATATATATTTAAATTCTTGTAATGAAATTTGTGCAGATGATGAGGGTCATGGACAAGCTCAAAGGGAAGAAGCGCGGAGACCGTGGTGACTCCTCGAGGTCACGGTCGACTAGGGGTTCAGGTGGTGGGGATACATCCTCTATGTTGTTCCAGGTATTTAATTTGTTTTATTTTCTTTTCTTCTACGTATACATCGAGTACTTGATATATCTCATTGTTGATTATGTTTGTAGGGCTCTACAGCGTCAAGGCAACGGCTAGAGCAGCTCCTTGGTTGCATGGAGGAGCAGGGGCGCGAAGTGGGAAGCCATAGTGCACTTGGGCACGAGCGCGAGGTGGCAGGCCATAGTGCACCTGGGCAAGAGCGCGATGTGGCAGGCCACAATGCACTTGAGCCAGAGCGTGAGGCGATAGGCTCAAGTGGACCTATGCTAGAGCAGGACCACAATGCATTTGAGCAAGCGCGCGAGGCGGCAGAGCACAATGCACCTAGGCAGGAGGACGAGCTGGCACGCCAAGATTCACCGATGCGTGATGATGATGACTATGGGGAGGACTACGATGGAGAGGCCGATGGAGAGGCTGATGACGAGGTTGTTACAACGACACAGGCAACGAACTTCAGGTAATTTTATTTTGACGAGGAGTTCCATTTTTGTTGGATTGATATTATTACCAGTGCACAATTTACAATTTTGTAGGTTTCGGCGGTCCCTTAGAGTTCCACCGACACAACCCTTGGACCAACGTAGGGTCATAAACCCTGCAGGAGAGAGGAGTTGGGTGGAGGTGGCATGGAGTGGCAAGGGTCATCGGACACCAGTTAACACAGTGCTGGGATCTATAGCTCGTTTTCACTATCCAGGGGTGGTACAACTCAACGGGGCAGAGATAGGGGTGTATCACTGGGCTCACTGGGGCCTCAAACCATATGGACCCGACCGTACTCACCAAGATGCAGTGTGGTCATCGTTTTGGGTGAGTTTATTATGTCTTTTAAATTTACTTATCGTGGGCGTCTATAAATGAATTTAATTGCTTCTTCATTTTGCAGGAATAATTTAGATTGGACGAAACAGCGAACGAAGAACATGCAAAACGTGTATTCCACAATGCTGCTAGAAAAGTTATAAATGGTTCAATGTCAGATGCACGGGTCAAAGCTATTACCGTGTACTTCAAGAAAGTGAAGGGTCAAAGAATGACCAACAAGCAGGCATGTGAAATCCACTTGACAGCTGAGGAGTACAAACAAAGTGAAGTGGACTGGCTCACTGCTCATCCTGAAGCTTGGGTCAAGCTCTGCGAGTACTGGTCCTCAGATGAGTACAAAGTGAAGTCAGATAGAAATCGTTTGAACCGGAAGAGCAAACCGGGCCTCCATCAATTTGGAGCAGATGGATTTATTGGGAAATCACAACGAATGGTATGACGAGCTAAGTAACATTTAGTATTTTTCCCTCAGACAAATTTGTATATTTTATTATGTCTCTTACTGCAGGAGGCTCGTGATGGTGTTGAACCCCGATTCATTGACGTTTACATGGAGGGACACCGAGGTCCAGATCCAGATCATCCAGAAGTTTTATGTGACGAAAGCGCGACAGAAAAGCTGGTAGGTGTAAATAATTACTATCTATTCTTAATTAACTTGTGACTCATTTATAATTAACATAAATTGTTTTGTAGACTCGTTATGCTGAGGAGGTTAGGAGGAAAGCAGGAGACGATGATCTAGATTGGAGGGAGGCACCTTTCGATCCGGATGCAGCATATGTTGCCGGTGGTGGGCTACCACATGGGAGGTATGATAAGATCAAAGTTGTGATATATAAACACTATATTATCATAACTTGTGATGTTTCTAGGTTGGGGATCGGCGATGGGGTTGTGAGTCGCGATAGCTTTGGTCGTCGGTCAGTTTCCTCGGCGGGGAGTAGATCTCGAACTTCAACTTCGAGGGAATCAGAGCTTGATGAGCAACTAAGACAACAACAACAACAAGTTCAACATCTATCTCAACAAGTTCAGATGATGCAGGGAATGCTGATGCAGGTAATAATGTTATTAATCCGCTCAGAATCTGCCCATATTTTTTTTATCTAAATCGCTCTGAGCCTTAGACAGCCTAAAATCGGTCTGGTCAATTGTTGAGTGATTTCTGCATTTATTAGGAGGTTGTCACAGCCTGTGATATGAACATACCCTTAACTGCACAAGCACAACCACTTCAGATTCAGGATGTGATTAGTTGAATCTAGGCTAAGTGAGACAATGTCAATCCCTTAACATTAGCCAAGCAACCTGGGGGCAAATTCAAAGAATTAAAGAACATCGACACACTTGTCTAACGCCAAGCTGCCATGGGCTTTCTACAAGAAAGTTCTCAGCTGCTCTGGTTCCAGAATTAGTTGCACACACTGATCAGCTGCTCTGGTTCTCAGCTGCTCTGGTTCCAGAATTAGTTGAACATCATCTGCCTCAAATAGACTGTTGTAGTGTTTATTCAGGGCAGGCCATTGCCCGTGAATCTCTATCTCGATCTGGGCAGCTGGTAGGAGTTTTCAAAAGAAAGAGAGGATATTTCGATCCTAGGAGAGGCCATAGGTTTTCTGAGGATAGCGAAGCATATTGCTGCGTGCATCTGATAGCAGCAAAGATCTCTCCAGTGCAAAGGTTCTTTGCTTTTGAAGCCCTCCTTCAATCCTCTCTCTCTCAACAAACAGAAACAAACAAGAAAGGGACGCCGTCCTCATAGCCCATAGAAAAGGCATCCACGGCAAGCTCATCAAAAGACTGGACCCAATCCCAACTTCCCAAGTGCACTTAGAAAGAAGCTGGGTGAACCAAAAACTGCGTACTTATTACGTCTTATTCTCTCTATCGATCTGTAGCCTCAAAAAGTTTAGCCAAGCTCAAATGCTACAATACAGCGAAATGTGGAAACCATTTGAGCTCCCCCCCTAACGCTTCGTTTGTTTGACACTGATGGGTGATTCTGCTCGCTGCTCAGGGCCGCCCAGCCGCTAGGAGCTAGTATTTCATCCTCGCCATCTTTCCTGCAACAGATGCACGCCCACAGCTCGCAGTGTCCGTGGGTGTAGCCCTTCCCCTCGACGCCCAGGCACTCGTCGATGCATCTCTTGTTCTTCACGCAGTAGTTGTCCCACAGCCGGAAGCATTTCCACTGCGACAGCTCTCTTGCTGCGCGACATGGAAACGAATCGATCGAGCTCGTAAAAACCAATCAGTTCAACCATGTGTTTCATTTCACTTTTTTCAGACATCATAGCTTCAGAGAGAAGATATATATATACCTGAACCTGATGACAAGGCCATCAGCATCTATGCATCAGTGAATTAGCTGATTTTTTGTGTTATGTGTAATCTAGGCTTTTCCTGTTTGCTTTCTTGATTAGCTGTTTTTTGTGTAATGTGTAATCGCAATTTCTGTCATCTGCTAGTTGCCTGCATCAGTGAATTGTGACTTCAGTTGGTAAAGCCTAACTCATGGTTCAGTTGGTAACTTGCTTGTGGCTTCTATGATGCATGTGCTAGATAAGATTACCATCCCATGTGTGAGTTTAAACTCTATATATACATTAGTTTAAAATAAAACTCAAGCTTATTGTATTTGCAGATGTATAGTGCTCAGATGGGATCTCCGATGGGACCCCAGTTCACCCGTCCGTCACAATCTGGACAGACCCCAAACACCCACGAAACACAGGTATAGTTTTGTAGTATATTTACTTTCATTTACAATTATAATCATGCATCGTTTTATTTGGTTATAGGGTTCTGAGACCGGACAAGGAAACCCACAGATGGACATTCAGTGGTCGATGCCTCCTAGAGGACAGATTCTTCCTCCTCCACAACCAGGTATGTGATATTGGCCACCACCACCATGGGGATATCCTACACATCCAATGGGGCCTTGGGGACGCCCCCCATGGCCAACACCGCCACTTCCGTCACCTGTGGTACGTTCCTGAATTTCAATGCTAGTTGATTTCCTCCTAATTAAATAAACTAAGTCTGGATTGGTTTTATCGTCTAGCTTTAGTCACTATCAAAGGGGGGCCACAGTGCACCATTTTCACCTACCTGGGCTAGTTCTCAATTCTCACCTACCTGAGCTCTTCTGAAATCAAACTACAGATTCAGTGTCTATGAACCTATTTAATTGAGATAGTGACTATGAACCTATCTGAAATCAAACTACAGATTCAGCAAAAAAGTGACTATCAAACTAGAAAATCAAACTATCTGAAATCAAACTACAGATTCAGCAAAAAAGTGAAAACAGCAAGTGATGCACACTAAAAACAGTTAGTGACTATGAACCTATTTAATTTCTAGCAAATGAAATGGTACATGGCTAGGCTTTGTGGGCTCAGTTTGTAGTTAGTGGCCATGTACTCCATCTATCCATCTATGAACCTAAATCTGGCGTCTTAGACCACTCGACCAAACTGTCACTATTGATATGAGTGGTACATATAATTATATATTAGCAGCCATCTAAGCTATTTGAAATGGCCAAACAGATGATCTAAGCTATTAAAAATTAGCAGCCATCTAAACTGTCACTACAGATTGTTCCGTACTAATGGATGAGGCGCATCTAAACAATCTGCCCAACTCATCTAAGTTTTTGCATGGCTGAGGCGCATCTAAACAGATGATCTGGGACTTTGAGTCTGCTTCTTGCATTCACAATCTTCTGAGTTACATTTCTAATGACGCAGAATCCTTACCTCGGACTGTTCCATACTAATGGATCATCAGATCTGAAGCCCAGTAGCTCATTCCCTGTTCTTTATTGTTCTTGGATGCCGCTGTGCGATAGATTAGGCGATTTAAAATTGCCAAGAATTTAGTGGTCCTGGGCAAAAGAATCCTGGGCAGCAGGACTGGCACTTGAACGGCCTGTAGGGCATGTTCTTGGTGTCCTGCAGGTTGATCTTCTGGTCGGTGGCCTATAGGGCATGTTCTTGGGTCCTGCAGGTTGATGTCAGCCATACATTAGCTTGGCTCTACACTTTGAATGCATCCGAGGGCTGCTCATTTTGGTTTATGTGGTCATTTTAGCAATCATACCTTGGTCCTGAGGTTCATGTGGTCATTCTGAAGCTCATTCTCCTGCAGATAGGATATGATGCAAACGAATGAATCTAGATAGGATTAGCTAAAATGAATGAGGTCTGAGGTTTATGCATGTAGGTAACATGTATGTATTACCCTTTTGGCCATGTAATTGATCTCGGCAGCCAGCAGCTCACTCTGAAACAAGAATTCATCAATCAGAGTCTGACAAATAAACAACCTAGCCATCACGAACTCATAGTTACTTACATCAGAACTCTACCTGTTAGTGTTTTGCAGCATCTGGATCTGGTTGCGCAGTTTTGTGGATTCTTGCTGGTAGAATTGCTTCAACAGATAAAGCAACTAGTTGGAATAATTTTCTGTTCCCAACAGTAACCAAATAGTGGGGGGCCAGAGGAAGTGCCAACGGCGTGTGCCTTCTTGTACCTCTCGATCATTTTGGTTTATGAGAATTTTGGTGTACATGTGATTTAATGCTTTCCTATATTTATTTAGAAAAGGACGCTATGTTTATCATGCTTTCCTATATCTTGGTGTACATGTGATTTAATGCCAGTTGTATATTTATGAGAATTTTGGTTTATTTTGTAGGATTCCGGCTCTCATCAAGTGACTCCTCCCCCTCACGCTGACTTTGCGGACAGATGTCTCAATTCTAGTGGTGGAGCTACGAACAACAATCCGATGTCCTGATCGAGAGCGATGGAGCTAATGTTTGAACTTGTGAACTAAAAATGAGAACTATGGATATGAACCTATGTATTTGGACTTGTGTGAATTTGTGAACTTATGTATTTGGACTTGTGTGAATTTGTGAACTTATGTATTTGGACTTGTGTGAATTTGTGAACTTATGTATATTTGGACTTGAAAGAATTTGTGATATGTATATATATCCCTGTGTTTGAAAATTGTATTGTATGTGATATTCTGTGTTGCATGTGTTATTATGTGTGTCTAATTTATCATTTCTGTATTTTTTATTTTTTTCTGGAAAAGAGTTAAGAACGTGGGTACCCACGTTCTTAAGGTTAAGAACGTGGGTACCGTCGAACTTAATGGGCAGCCCGCGCCGACTCACGCAGGACACATAAGTTCGACGGCCAACTGTACCCATGTTCTTAAAGTTAAGAACGTGGGTGCCCTCGAACTTACGGGACACAATTCGACGGTCCCCGTCGAACTTAAAAACCCACGTTCTTAACGTTAAGTTCGACGGTACCCACGTTCTTAAAGTTAAGTACGTGGGGGCCGTCGAACTTAATTCTTTAAGTTCGTCCAAAAATCGCCGTGGGCTATATTCGTCGGTAAACCCACGTTCTTACGTTAAGTTCGACGGCCTATTACATTAAGTTCGACGGTTTTTCACCCATGTTCTTTAACCAGTTTCTTGTAGTTGTTGCCGCTGTTGGCTAGCGAAGATGCGCACAAAGGTAACTGTGTAAGGTTAGGAGCCAGTGTACCATCACATCAGATCAGATCGATCGCTCACCGGAGCTTATAGGGGATGGTAGGCGACGTGAGGAGGTACGACCTAGGCCTGGCCATGGCGGTGGCCCTGATGCTCGCTGCGCTGGTTGTCGTTGCAAGCGGCAGCGTGGAGACGAGGCAGAAGCTGCCTGCTGACAGTTGCAACGACGACGACCACTCAGCCGTTCTTAGCCGCCTGTCCAACATCATTGATCCGCCGGGGAGCTGGCCTGCGCACGTTGATGCTGTCGTGGTGAAGCGGTCCGGCGGCGTTGCTGCTCCACCGCCTTGCTACACCAGCATCCAGGCAACCCTGGATGACGCACCACAAGAGGCCAAGGAGGACAAGTACATCGTTCATGTGCTCTCTGGTGTCTACGATGAGACCATCAACATAACAAGAAGGAATGTGATGCTGATCGGCGTTGGGGTCAGTGCCACCGTCATCATAGGGAACAAGAGCAATGCAACTGGCGTCCCCATGAACATGACGGTGACAATGAGTGAGTAACTCTTGCGATCGATATTTCACTGCAGTTCAGTTGTCATGCATGCATACTGTAAATCAGAACTATTAATTTGTTGTTGCTGCTGCAGATGCCTTGGGTCACGGCTTCATAGCATAGAACCTGACAATCAGAAACATGGCAGGGCCGGAAAGGAGGTAGGACGTGGCGCTAAGGACAAATTCGAACAAGTCGGTCATCTACCGTGCAGCATGGAAGGTCATGAGGACACCTTGTACACGGAGAATGGGATCCAGTTCTACCTGCATACCTTGATTTGGGGCACCGTGGACTTAATTTTTGTTTGGCAATGCCCAGGCCATGTTTCAGAGTTGCCTGCTGCTGGTGCGCCGCCCCCCGAAAGGCAAGCACAATGTGCTGACGGTGTAGGGCTGCAACAACGCCAGCTAGGAGTCTGACTTCTTGTTCCACATGTGCACCATGGAAGCGCGTCGGGTGTGGACCTCCACGGCGTGGAGACCTACCTTGGCTGCCCCTATAGGAACTTCTCCCACGTCGCCTTCATCAAGAAGTCTTTCAGTTGCGTGGTCAGCCCCAACGGCTGGGTAGCGTGGAACATGAACAAGGTCGTCGAGGATACCACCCGGACCGTCATCTACCTAGAATACGGCAACGACAGCGCCATTGCCAACATGTCCAGCCACGTCAAGTGACTGGGCTTCCGTGTCCTAAACGCCACCTCCGAGGCGGCCGCGTACACGGCGGACACGTTCATCAACGTGAGCAAGTGGGTCCCTGAGCCTATCCAGTGCGACCACACCCTCAGCACGGTGCCGCCGCCGCGCGCCTAACAGTGCTCTGCTCGGCGCGCTTAATTTAGTACTGTACTACGCAGGATGGCGTTCTGTTTTGTGATCCCACCACCTTATTACTACGTCATTGTATGTCTCTAGTATCCATCCATGCATCATTGTATGAATTAAGGCATATTACGGCATGCATGACGTCGTATATATCGTGTATGCATGCATGTACCTGGACCTCTACCTCTATCTACCATTTCTCTACTGTTATTGTACGTACTCTCTGTGTATGTATGTCTATATATATATATATAATATGTATCCTCGATCTATATAAATGGATTATATCTATCATTATTTCATATGAGCTAATACACACAAGTAATTGTTGATATCAACTCTACACAGGTTGGTAATAGTACTGCTATATATAAGTAAGTCACCGGCCGGCCGACAAAATTTATACAATAACACAACTGTGCAAATAGATTTGAAAAAAATATTTGCTAGTATGAATTTTGACTATGTTGGTTGCTGTGATTGGCCGCGGACACACAAATCGATCAGAATTCTTTTTGCAATGATAACATTTTAGTTTTATGCGGTGCATAGGACCCACAAAAAAAATCAAAGGCAACCTACCACGTTGTCTTCAAGAATGACGTGCCGCTATCAAAGCTAGGGGAAAAGAAAGGTGAGGCACCAACACTACGAGTGATGGGAACAAAGGCAACCTTCTACAATTGCACCATCGAAGGCGGCCAGGGTGCTCTGTACAACCAGACGGGTCTGCACTACTTCAAGGCATGTGCCATCAAGGGAACCATAGACTTCATCTTCGGATCTGCCAATTCATTTTATGAGGAATGCAAAATCGTTTCGGTGTTGAAGGAGGCGGTGGCATTGCCAATGGCGCCACCGGAGCAGGACCGGTCTAGAAATCCCATCAAAATCGCCCCACGAAAGAGCGGGTTGGCATTCAAGACTTGCACAATCGAGGGGGAAGGAGAAAAAATTTACTTGGGTAGGGTGGGCACGCCTGTCATCTACTCCTACACCGATATAGGTAAGGAGATTGTAGGCATAATATCTGATGGTTAGGATGTCCGGACTGTCAAGAGGTACCACTCCTACGTCCCTTACATCCTCTCCTTTGTTTGTATATGATTGTGTGATTAAAGGTGTTGTTGATTATGTATACTGATGAAAGGTGTTGTTGGGTTGCATTCTTTTTTTATAGGGGGTACTACTGCACCACTTTCAAGTGTTACGGGCCTGGGATGTCTCCAATGGTAACCTCAACTCTGACCTATGTGCAGGCAATACCCTTTGTCAGGATACACTACTTCTCGGGGGAGTCGTGGATCCCGTCCCTACCACCCGCTGAAGAATAAGCTATTGCAAGAACCATTTAGAGTCATATATGCTACTAGGAGCACCCCTAAAGTCAAAACAAGAAAGTTGTTTTGTCAGACATGAATTCTGCAGTACTAATTAAATATCCACATTTGTTGGCCATGATTTTTAATTTTAATACACCATCCACATTATTTATCAAGGGTTTCGTCTACATATATAAATTGTATATCGTCTTTGACTTTTTCATGTGCATAGTTTTTTTACCGTGCACGTAAATATAGTGTATGCCTCCCTCTCTTTGGTGTGCGCGTGCCGGAGGAGAGCCAGAGCAGAGATCATAGCATGCAGTGTTGATAGGTAGGCCGGCCGTAGGTGGCATAGGCGGCGGCCGCCGCAATGTCGATGGCCGGAGCGGTGCAGGCCAGCCCGCCCATCCGACGATCCAGTGCTCGACCGAGATGCAGCAGCAAGATATGGTTGGGTATAGCTAGAGCGTAGTTGGCCGGCTAGGACAATGCTAGGCGAGAGAGGGAAGTGGTGGTGATAGGAATGTGAGAGGAGAGGGATTGTTATCTGTTAGGTCTTATGAATATGGAGGACCGGCAGGCAGCAAACAAAAAAGTGAACACTCATCATAGCTGTTGTTGGGCAGGGATTCTTTTCCATCTCGCGTCCTCTAGTTGAGAGATATATATGTCTGCTGTTCTCGCTATATAGAGGGCTGGCTTGCCCTGCTAGCTAGCTAGCTAGTTCAAGTTCTAGGCACAGATCGGTTCGGATCGATCAACATTAATTTAATTACTTAATTATTAGTTCCTGACGAAATTAATATATGTTAAACAAAGACTTTAATTTTTATTATATCCTTATATATGTTATATAGTCATTATCAGTTTTAATTTAATCCAGGAAACCAGTGTGATGTATGTGATGACATGTATATGTGCATGTGTGTACTACTACTCGCATAAGCGGTAAACAACAGTAAAACATGCACAATCACTAAGAACATAATGTACCCTGCGAAGGGACCGATGCTCAAGACATCGTTGGCTCTATTCACACAAGACATCTCGTGTGTATGTTCGATTTAGTATGCAGTCGATGCAGGCAAATGTACGCAGTGTAGTCCCTCGAATGGCGTCGACAATGAAGAACAGGATCACTGTTGGTCGAGCAGACGGAGCGAGCAGTCGCGAGTATGCTCCCCAAAAACCTGATCGCCCGCACACCCGTGCAAGTGTAGCTCTACGGACGACGATTTCGGAGGCCTACTCTCCCACTCTCTCTATGCTCGCAGACGGTGGGACGGGAATGGGTTGTGTGCAACGCGTCTGTTGGGGACTTGTTCTCAAATGCTATGAATCAAGAATAAGGCAACACGGAAAAAGGTTAATGGTTAACGGCTTTCGTCCTTCGAAGCATTATTTCTGTTAGGATATAATGATCTTCAGACAAAGGCCATGAAGGACATAGCTTCATCATCATAGTATGTATATTAATGAAAGAAGCAATATATGAAACATAAGAGATGACATAAATGATTGTATGGCAACATTAATAATCTCTCATCGTATCATTATGAATGAACATGAATAATATTGAATTACATTTATACCTTCGGCTTGACAGAAGGCAAAAGTTCAAGCGTGACGCACAAGCGAGTACAAGTCAATGTGAACAGTACAGGAGTACTGTTCACCTATTTATAGGCACGGGACGCAGCCCATGAGAAATTACATTCATGCCCTTTACATTTGCTAATGATTATAATGTAACTCATCGTGGTCTAAATAGTCTTCTCCCCTTTAAGTCGGTTCCCCTTCCTGCTGTCATGCCGAAGCTCCCTTGCGCGTAGCTTCGGTACTTCGTCAATCTTCGTATTGTTCGTGCTTCCCCCACTGTGGTTCTGATTCGAATCCGAAGGTACCTGCTTATGTATTAACAACTCCGGAAACAATGTTAAATCATGTTTTTGAGGACCTTCGGAAGACGAAGGCCCCCAACAGCGTCTGAGAGACTATTCGTGTAACCGGAAGAGCGTCCACCTCCTCCGTATTTATACACGCGCATTGGGAGGGGAACAGACTATAACGGTCGCCATCAGAGTTAGAAACTGATAGCCATTACAGCCAGCCAGAAACCAATGTACCATAAGAGACGTCTATTACTAGCCATAAGATAGGAAACGACTGGTCATTGCTCCAGGCAAAATGCGCAATCGTTAGAAAGAAATATTAGGACTAAGGTCCGATTTACCATGAGCCACGGCCTGGCTCGGCCGGCGGCGCCTGCGCACGATTGGGCAGTCCTCCATCCTTTTCTCAACTTCTCAATAGATACACCAATGGTCCACCTATCTAAGTTAATTGATTTGTCCTTTGAACTTCCGGTCTGGTACTAAAATATTAGTACACCATAGCATTAAAGTGGACCTTTAACATTGACTATTATTGAATATTAATTTGGGCCAAGCCCACATTAATCCAACAATCCCCAACAAGTGCTAAGTCACACTAAAAATGCTCTTATCATCTCAAACGTTTGATATACAAGTGTTTCGATGGAGACTGTTAAGTTGAACATCCACCTAGAACCTAGACTACACTTGACCACAACTGCACCTAGAACTAATGAAGATACTTCAGTAATAACCAATTGGGTAAAACTTTATATATATATATATATACCATCGCTATTTTTCAGTCTACCCAACCGATAATTATTGAGCGGACTTCAATAATAATCGAGAACTAATGAACATCGTTCAATAATAACCAATTAGGTGAAACTTTACTTAGGGTGACAAAAACCATGTAAGATTTTTTAATTATTTTTTACATTGAAGCACCGAGGAAACTCACCACCCAAGAAATGTGCAAATGGATGCCTCCTCATCCACCTCTTTTGTAACCAAGCATCGAAAGTTTAGCACAATTTTCCTTGTGTATAACTCCATCAAATAGTCTATCTTTCCACATTAATTCTCAACTAATTTTCCTAGCATCCTCATCCTTCTTGAGCCTTTGTTAATATAACTTAAAGGCCGGTATAAAATAACCAAACATGACAAAATACATAAAATAAATAAATCACAAGAATAAATTTCTCCATGACATCTGCATTTAATCTGCTAGCTAAACATTCTATTGTGATTAGTGGGTTTGCTAAAGCACCAGAATAGGCAGTAGAACGAAGAGCCTTTAAAAGGAAAGTTTCAAGGTCACTTGATGATTTCGCAAGCTCTGCCTTTAGCCTTAAAATCTAAAAAGTAAACATGACACTATGTCAGCAAAGAACATGATCTTTTAATCTAAAACGACATGTAGAAGGGGATGACATCAAGATCAAATACCTATTCATTGAGCTCCCAATTAAGAAAGCAGGGTTGCGTACACAATCAATAAGCACCTCAACCTGGAATTCCAGGCATATAAGTGTTTAAGGCTCCACAAGTGTAGCTCATCATCTCACGACAAGTAGATGCTTTGGAACAACCACCTATTGCCTCAATTTCATGCATCTCACATAATTCGCTCTTGTTGGTAGTGAATGCAAAGTCCATTGTGTCTTCAACAGCTGATCGGCACCTGCTCAGAACCATAATCAACATAAACTCCAACAGAATCAGATGGCCCCTGAATAGAAAATATGAACACCCTATTATCATCATCTACTGCTGAGGGATTGGATGGAATGTGTAACCATATAAAAATAAAGACAACATACTACAGATGTCTCAGAGGCTATTTTAGAATATACAATGTTGAGTTGCTGCTCTCCACTAATATCTGTTGTATTAACACTGAGGAGGGTGCAACAAATGCTCATAAAAGTAATATCAAACTGTGAATTGGAGTTACCATTATGAAAGACATTTGTTAGGCACTACCACACGACAATGTATGCACATGTCTCTTTAAAACAGAAAGAATAGAAGTGTAACAAATAATGTATAGACAATTTATTTGGTAAAAAAAGGCCAGCAAGAAGAGTAGGATGGATCACGACGTACATCCAAGTTGTTTCATCTCTCTATGAAGAATCTTAGATGTATTGCACCCCTTGCAGCAGTTCTAAAAAGTTATTTAACCATATGATAAAAGTAGAAATATCTACGGTTGGATGAACAACATCCAAGAATATATAAAGTAATAAAAATTTGCATTTTGAATTTTAAAATTTTGAATGTAATCTTTGAGAGCAGAGATGATTTCAAATAAAAAAGTTGTCAATTAAAAGTTTCATAACTTTTCGAGATCCACAACTTTTATGTTGGTGGTTTTATCATCCAAGATCGTTTGGAAAACTCAAAAAATTAAGGATATAAATGATTTCTAGTGGCGGTTTTTAAGAAAACTGCCACTAGAAATTATGGCGGTTTTCTTGAGGAACCACCACTAAAAAATAGCACTGACGGTTGATAACGCAATCCGTCTTTAAAAAAATACACCCCACTATGCAGGCTTTGGTGCAAAGCAATCATTGTGCATCGTCGTCCTCAACACACTCGGAAAAACTATATATATAGAATCCATAAATAAGAGAGGAAAGAACCCGTGCATAAATATTTTTAGTTTACTAAATCTTTCTGGGAAACTTTTTCTTTATTAAGTCGTTTTGGGGGAACATTTTCCTTTACTAAACTACTAGGAGGCTGACATGAAAGGCCCTTCTTCCCTGATCCATTATTCTTGCCCCGCGTCGGCTTCTCGTCGTGGGCACATGCAGGCTTCTGGCTCGATCGGGCAGGGAGGGTTGGGCCTATATATATGGGATGTTGTCGGTGTTAGCCAGCGAAGACGCGCACAAAGGTAAGTGTAACACCCCGGGGTACACCAACACCCCGGAATGCTACTAAACAACACTTCTGACATCTATATATAAAATTTCGGCAGCATCCCCCTTGCAAAATTGCATAAATGAGGGGGCAACAGTGTATAAACATATATCATGACAAAAACATGCTAA
Organism: Zea mays; assembly: GCF_902167145.1. Classification (NCBI taxonomy): domain Eukaryota; kingdom Viridiplantae; phylum Streptophyta; class Magnoliopsida; order Poales; family Poaceae; genus Zea; species Zea mays. The sequence continues at coordinate 9,026,366 of NC_050099.1, forward strand.
GTATTATTAATCGGCTAGCAAAGAGAAGTTACACATACGACATGAAGTGAATTAACTAGTGCGCACGACTAGTTAAAAAAAACTTCCTTTGACAATAAGTTTATAATTAAATCATGGCTGCGCCTGGGCAGCGTTATTGTGAGAGTGAAAGTGGACGTGCTGCTACTCCCCTCATTCCCAACATGTATCAAGTACCTGCATTGAGTAATGCAAGAGTGAGATGACACATCTCAGCAAGTAAAATAATATCAAACTGTTTAACCACATAAGAACATTGTTTTACCACCACTTGATTCCACAACCTTCTTATTACGAAGGTGCAGCACGTATACAACGTACAACACACCTAGTCACCACACCTCGCAGGTAGAAACCACAATAGTAACATAGTAATGTCACACTTCATATATACCTCATGAGTGCAAATGTCTGCAAATGCAAGGATGACTTCTGCCTTCATACCTCTAAGGATATGAAGCCGCATCGTACCCCTCCTCGGGCAACGTACGATGCTAAAAAATCTACCGGTACGGTCGGACCATAAGATCACGACATAACTTCAAAATGCAAGATGGATGATGCGATGAGCATGTCATGCCTACAACACTTCATATTACGTGATTCAAAAAAAAATACTTCAACTTCATCCAAGATGGGAATCAACCACATATATCATTACCAAATTTTGATCATCCACAATATTAGACAATTGAGAATTAATACTTCCAAACAAATAAACTTCATCATAGAATTCAATGATTAACATAATTGAAACTTATGCATACTCAATGTCAGGGAATAGGATGCAACCCAAACGGTAGCAACCACCACTGTATTTACTTGCCTTTACCGGAAGTTCGGGCAAATCCCTAAGTACGATCGGGGAGTCCACCACCTGTTTTTGACACACAACTTAGTGCACCAATTTCACATAATCAGGCTCATAAACGACGCCGCACCTACGCACAAACTCCAACCCCGCCGCGGGTTACATCTCTCCCCACACCCACCAAACTGCAGCGGCGCTGCTTAATAATTTCATAACATTAAAATTATGACAGCAGTGGTAACAAACAAAAACTCCAGAGGCATCTACATGAAATTCCCCACAAGTTTTGTATACAATTTATAATTAAATTCCAACATCCAATTAGCCCAAAACAGTCCACAAGATGAACCCTGTAATCTGTTTTTTTTTTGTCTTTTGGACAGCGACATACCCGGATTCAAACAGCGATATCTTTTAAAATATAATTCCAAATCAAGCGCATAAGTACTCATTGGAAAGATAAGACAAAGCCCTACATGATTATCATACTTGTTAATACTAATTACCCACGAAAAATTCCCAGAAACTGCTAATACTACTGCTGTTCACCCAACTGAAAAATCTGTTTTTTTGGACAGCAACATAACCGGATTCAAACAACGATATCTCCTAAATTATAACTACAAATCGAGCGCATAAGTACTCGTTGGAAAGGTATGAGAAAGCTCTACATGATTCTCCCACTGATCCCCACTAATTGCCCACGAAAAATTCCCAGAAATCCCTAGAACTACTGCTGTTCGTCCACCCACTAAATTTCTGGACAGCACCTCTACCAAATCGCATAGGTAAACATGTAACCAATTGGATTGCAGCACAAATACAACAAAATGATCACGAAAATCACCTTGGGTTCCTCCTTTCCTCCTTCTTTTCTTCCTTCTTCCTCCCTCCAAACTCCCATGGAAGACTCGCACCCACACGACGGACACCAAGCGGGGAGGCTCCACCTTGATGAGGAAGAGGTGGGGGGGTAGGGTTGAGGGGTGGCGCTGCAATCACTTGGGGAAGAAGGAGAGGGATTGGGGCGGCTGCAAGAGTGGAAGAGAGAGGGGAGGGGCGGCCAAAGGGGTGGGGGAGTGAGAGGGAGGGGGCGACTAGGGTTAAGGGGGGAAACTAATGGGCTCCCCACCGCCGGATCGAGATCCATGGCCCAAACTCGCTCTCACGTCTGCTCCCGACCCCAGCGCACAAATCCAACAAGTATTATACTATTTTATTGGTGAATGCTTCCTAAAAAACTCTAACCCCAACTACACAGATCACGAAAGAAAAGGGAAAAATACATTTAACTTCTTTTCAGAAAATTGGGTATCACAGTAAGTGTGTAAGGTTAGGAGCCAATGTACCATCACATCATATTAGGTCGATCGTAGCTTATAGGGGATGGTAGGCGATGTGAGGAGGTGCGGCCTAGGCCTGGCCATGGTGGTGGCCCTGCTGCTCGCTGCGCTGGTTGTCGTTGCAAGCGGCGGCGCGGAGACGAGGCAGAAGCTGCCTACTGGCAGTGCTAATGACGATGACCATGCAGCCGTTCTCAGCCGCCTGTGGAAGGACATTGATCCGTCGGGGAGCTGGCCTCCACGTGTGGATGCTGTCGTGGTGAAGCGGTGCGGCGGCGTCGCTGCTCCGCCGCCTTGCTACACTAGCATCCAGGCAGCCCTGAATGCCGCACCAGCACGACAAGAAGCTGAGTAGGTGGAGGACAAGTACGTCGTGCAGGTGCTCACTGGCGTCTACGATGAGACCGTCAACATAACAAGAAGGAACATGATGCTGATCGGCGATGGGGTCGGTGCCACCGTCATCACGGGGAACAAGAGCAATGAAATAGGAGTCCCCATGAACATGACGACGAAAGTGAGTGAGTAACTCTTGCGATGGATATTTCACTATAGTTGAGCTATCATGCAAGCATACTATAAATCAGAACAGAACTATTAATTTGCTGTTGTTGCTGCAGATGCCTTGGGTCACTGTTGGGGGTATGCTTCGTAGCCGAAGATCCTAAAAAGAACACCTTCGAAAGGTCTTCTCAGAAGCAAGCGCCGAAGCTACTACCTATAAAGCTTCGAAATGAAGACAGCTTCTGCATGAGGACAGATCCCAAGATGAAGGGTCGAACTGACTTAAAGATGAATTGACTTAAAGACCCATGATGTTTCATGTCATTGTTGTAATCGATTATAAAGGACATAAATGTAATTTTGCGCAGGATGCACCCTGCGCCTATAAATAGGTGAACAGTACCTCGACACTGTTCACGCGATCTTGCAATCATTGGCACATTACACTTGAATTATTGCTTTCCGTCAAGGCGAAGGTATAAACGTGCTTAAATATTATGTTTTAATACTTATATATTCATATAATGAAATATATGAATTCATTTTATACTTTGCATTCCATTTTTTATTTTTTATTGTTTTACAAGTATGATTACGAAGGTGAAAACTTCGTGATGTCTTACTCTTGACCTTCGTCCGAAGCTCATTAAATCCTTGGGGAGATAATGCTTCAGCGGACGAAGGACATTTATACTTAACATTTTTGAGTTATCTTGTTCTTAATTCATAGCATTTGAGAACAAGTCCCCAACATTGGCGCCCACCTCCGGTGAACTCACATCCACCTGCTGAGCTGATGGCTTCGTTCAAAGCTGGAGTTGCTTCGGCTCCGAAGCTTGTGCTCCCGATAACAGGCGGTTCATGCTTAGAGCCGGCTAACAAGAAGCAGAAGAAGGAGGCACAGAGAAGGGTACAACATGTAGGGGTGCAAGGACCCTTCATCAAGTCAAGATGGTCTCACATCCCGATTACCTTCTCCCAAGAGGATCTTCAGCTCAAGGACTACCCTCACAATGATGCTATGGTTATCTCTTGTGTTATCAAAGGATTTCTGGTCCACAATGTTCTGGTTGACATAGGCAGTGCAGCGGATATTATATTTGCTAAAGCCTTCAGACAGATGCAAGAGCCCGAAGACAGGATCCATGATGCCACACATCCTCTTTGTGGCTTCGGAGGAAGGCAGATTGTAGCACTTGGCAAGGTCACGATGCCAGTAACCTTCGGATTTTTCAACAACACAAGGAACGAACAAGTTGTGTTTGATATTGTTGACATGGAGTACCCCTATAATGCAATCATTGGTCGTGGAACACTTAATGCTTTTTGAAGCAATTCTTCATCCAGCATATCTTTGCATGAAGATACCTTCGGATCAGGGACCTATTGCTATCCATGGGAGTCAGGAAGCTGCCAGAAAAGCTGAAGGGAACTGGACAGATTCAAAGGCAATCCATAATATAGATGGAAACGAAGCTTGTGAGCAATACAAGTACAGAAGGGAGAAGGCTGCTTCGGCTGATCAGCCGAAGCCCATGCTTTTATGTGAAGATATTGCAGAGCAGAAGGTACTGCTGGGTTCCCAATTGTCTGAAGAACAGGAGAAAACTCTGATAAGGTTTTTGTTCAACAACAAAGATGTTTTTGCTTGGTCAGCCAATGATCTTTGTGGTGTTAACAGAGATGTTATTGAACATTTGCTCAATGTTGATCCATCCTTTAGACCCAGAAAGCAGAGGCTTCGGAAGATGTCTGATGACAAGGCCGAAGGTGCTCGGAATGAAGTGAAAAGACTCCTCAGTGCCGGAGTCATCAGAGAAGTGAAATACCTAGAATGGCTAGCCAACACTTTTATGGTGAAGAAAGCCAATGATAAATGGAGAATGTGCATTGATTTTACTGATCTCAACAAGGCTTGTCCGAAGGATGAATTTCCATTACCAAGGATAGATTCTCTGGTAGACACAGCAGCTTCGTCAGAGCTCATGAGTCTACTAGATTATTATTCAGGCTACCATCAAATATGGATGAAGAAAGAAGACGAGCCAAAAACCAGCTTCATCACCCCCAGTGGTACATATTGTTACCTTCGGATGCCTGAGGGGCTCAAGAATGCTGGAGGAAGCTTCAGCAGAATGACAACGAAGGTTCTTCATTCTCAGATAGGTAGAAATGTGCTAACTTATGTTGATGATATCATTGTAAAAAGCACGAAGCAAGAAAATCACATTGCTGATCTGCAGGAGACCTTCACCAATTTTAGACAAGCCGGTCTAAAGCTGAACCTAGAAAAGTGCGTTTTCGGGGTAAAGAAGGGGAAATTCCTTGGTTGCTTAGTCTCAACAAAAGGGATTGAGGCTAATCCAAATAAAATCGAAGCCATTCTTCGAATGGAACCACCAACCACAAAAAAGGGGGCTCAGCGACTAACGGGAAGACTTGCATCTCTGAATCGATTTATATCTAGATCAGCAGAGAGAAATTTACCATTTTTTGAGGTGCTAAAGTCAGCCGAAGTTTTTCAATGGGGACCAGTCCAGCAGAAAGCCTTCGACGAGCTGAAACAGTATTTGATAGATCTAACAACATTAGCTCCACCAACGCCAGGGGCTCCTTTGTTGTTATATGTGGCAGCTTCGCACTCAGCGGTAAGTGCGGCACTTGTCCAAGAGAAGCTTGAAGGGCAAACCAAAAAGCAAGCCCCAATATACTTTGTCTCCGAAGTCCTTAGTTTATCAAAGAAAAATTATACAGAATTGGAAAAGGTGCTGTATGCTGTTTTGATGGCTTCCAGAAAGCTTCGTCATTATTTTCAAGCATACCATATAATTGTTCCTTCTTCACAGCCATTGAAGGATATTATGAGAAATAGAGAAGCTACTGGAAGGGTTGGAAAGTGGGCTGCGGAACTCAATGAATTCTACATTGATTATGTGCACAGATCTTCGATTCAGTCCCAGGCGTTAGCAGATTTCATTGCTGACTGGACGCCAGGGGCTCAGGAAGAAAAAGCAAGTAAAGATGCCGAAGCTTGGACAGTATTCTGCGATGGTTCTTGGGGAACCGTCGGGGTAGGAGCAGCTGCCGTTTTAATTGCACCTTCTAAAGTTAGAACATGTTACGCAGTGAAACTTGATTTTAGTTGTACAAATAATATTAATGAATATGAAGCTTTGCTTTTGGGCCTTCGGAAGTTGAAAGCAATGGGGATAAGAAGGGCAGTCCTCAAAACTGATTTCCAAGTTATTTCTGGTCATGTTGACAAAAGTTGCAAAGCAAGAGATCTGAAGCTTGAAATATATTTGGATACGGTTCGAAGACTTGAAGCCTCTTTCGAAGGGTTCTCTGTTAAGAATATTCCACGAGGAGAAAATGAACAGGCTGATCTATTAGCCAAGTCAGCGGCACAGGGGCTGCCATTACCTTCGGAAGTTTTCTTTGAAACAATAAAAGTACCTTCAGTTGACCTTCTTGAAAGAGCAGTGCTCAATATATCTCCTATTTACAGCGAAGACTGGAGAACTGAGATCATGTCTTTTCTCCAGGGCAATATCCTTTCAGATGACGAAGCTTATCAAAAGAGAATAGCGGCAAGAGCCCGTCCATATGTAATAATAGAAGGGGAGTTGTACAAGCGTGGAGTCTGTTCTCCATTGCTCAAATGTTTATCCAGAACTGAAGGTATAGAGCTGATGAAAGAGATACATGCAGGCCTGTGTGGATCTCACATCGGATCTAGGCCTCTATTGGGTAAAGTTTTTCGTCAAGGATTCTATTGGCCGAAGGCAGCTTCGGATGCAGCAGAATTAGTCCAAAAATGCGAAGGTTGTCAAAAATGTGCAAGAGATCAAAAACAACCTTCGTCTCTAACTCAATTAATACAGCCCACTTGGCCATTGCAAAGATGGGGCCTTGATTTGCTAGGCCCACTTTCACCAGCACAAGGGAATTTAAGATATGTGGTAGTGGCAGTTGAATATTTCTCTAAATGGATTGAGACAAAGCCTTTAGCCACGATAACTTCGGTTACGGTTCAAAAGTTTTTCTGGCAAAATATTGTTCGTCGCTTCGGAGTGCCGAAGGCCATTACCGTGGACAACAGAACGCAGTTTGATTCCGAAGCTTTCAGAGAGTTTTGTGAACAAATTGGCACGAAGATCCATTTTGCATCAGTCCGGCATCCGGAGTCAAATGGACTTGTCGAAAGAGCTAATGGCATCATAATGACAGTAATAATGAAGTTAATCTTCAATCAGCCCAGGGGGGAAGTGGTCGGACGAATTAATCAAAGTGGTGTGGAGCCACAACACAACAATATCAAGGTCAACAGGTTTTACACCATTCAAATTGATGTTTGGTGATGAAGCAATAACCCTAGAAGAAGCTAAGGCAGGATCAATAAGAACAGTGGCTTCGGCGAAAGACAAAGCTGATTACTCTGTGGACAAAGATGCTATAGAAGGGATCAAGCTTCAGGCTGTGGAAAACATCAATAAATACCAAGCCGAAACAATAAAATGGCGTAATAGAAAGGTTCGGTTGAAGGACATTAAGCCAGAACATTTGGTGCTTCGGAGAGTGGCCAACCCGGACACAATAAGCAAGCTACAGCTGAAGTGGGAAGGACCTTTTCTGGTAGTATCTTCGTCAAGACCCGGTTCCTACAGGTTAAAGGTTATGGACGGCAACGACATTCCTAGATCTTGGAATGCAGATGAGCTTCGGCGGTATTATGTGTAATCTGATGTAATCTTTTTTATTTTTTCCTATGGCACCCTTTTCCTTTCCAAAGGGGGAGAAAGGTTTTTAATGGGGTCATAGCATGTAATTTCCCTTTTTCTTATATCGGCTCTACAAGAGCAGTATCCCCCGAAGATGTAAATGTAAAAGCTGGGCATGCACCATCGAGTGCAGCGAGAAAAGAAAAAAACGCGGAGAAGGTCAAAAAACATCCCTAAGGGGATGCAGAGCACGACTAATCTACAAAAAAGTCGTTCTTAAGGGAGCGCAGTGTAAGTTTTCTGCTCAAAAGTCGTTCATAAGGGATTGCAGAGCTTACAGCGAAAAGTCAACGCTGATTCCGCCGAAATATAAGGCGAAGAAGCTCCTAAGGGAGGCTTACAGCGAAAAGTCAACGCTGATTCCACCGAAATATAAGGCGAAGAAGCTCCTAAGGGAGGCTTACAGCGAGAAATCAGCGCTGATACACCAAAAAATAAGCGGGGAAGCCGAAAAATAAACGACAAAGATTTGTTATTCCAAAGGGGATAAGAGTTGTGGTTATGTGTCTTTGAACACTCATTTGCACGATACATTACATCATACATTTGCATTCATAAACATTCACTTAGACATACATAGGATCATCATCATCATAACATACAAACTTGCTTCAGCTTTGAAATAGAAGGCTTCGAAAAAAAGGGGGAAAAAGAGGCAATTTTATGCTTCGCTGTGTACGCAAAGAAGGGAAGGTGTTTTTCGCCTTCGGCTCAAAAATACCAATTTCGTCCACACCAAAGCATTTCATACGTCGACAGAAAAGTAAGATTATATTACAAAGTGAAATTTGATTACATAATATTTTGTACAAAGTTTTTTGAGCTATTTTTACAGACTATTCGAGCTTCCACGGCATCCATAGAGCTTCATCCTTTTACTCTGCAGCTTCAGCTTCGGCTTGGTCAACCTGTGTGTAAGTATTATAAGCTAAGTTCAAAATTCAAAAGAAAAGGTAAGCATAAGGTATGATTTTGTTACCAGCAAAAGGTGGCTTCGAGCTTCGTCACCAGCTTTGCTCCGTCCACCCTTTGTCCACACTAACTTTATAAATCTATTTGCAATACTTCGAGCCAAACTGGGAATATTATCTAGGTCTGCTGGTGACAGGCTGAAATTGGGTCTATTAACAATCTTGCCGTGTTCACAGCCAGACTTCAAAAAGGCAACAGTTGTGCCCCGAGAAGCTGCCAGGGCACAGAAGTCGCCATGCCCAGCTATAACTTCGTCAAGATCATTAATTTCACCTACAATATGCTCGAAGGCACCAGGCAGGTCTTCAGCCGAAGGAGTAAACTCTTCACTACTAGCTCCAACAAAATGGAACACTTGCTTCAACTGTTGAATACATCGAGTGCTAAACTCCAGACACTTATTCTGAAGGTTTTTCAAAGATTATTTCAGCTCTGAACTTCTTTGAACTTCGGCTTCAAGCTTTGCATCAAGTTTCAGCTTTTCTTGTTCAAAATTTTCTGATTGGGAAAGAAGCTTCGAATTTAGTTCTGCTATTTTTGCTTCAGCATCTGCTAATAAGCCTTCGGTTGTTTGAAGCTCGAAGTCTTTCTTTTCCATGGCGGCTGATTGCTCTTTTATCTTGTTTTCTAAGTTTTCAACTATAACTTCATGCCTTTTATCCTCTAAGTCCTGCTGCATTTTTAAGGCCTTACTCAAAAGCATACTCTGTGGACAAATAACCTTCGTTAGAAAATATTTCTGTTATTACAAATAACAAGAGTTAGACACAAGATGTTTACCTTAAAATTGGAATAGAACAAACTGCCGACAATGTGTTGTCGTCGGTAGCGGCTGATATCTGCTTCAAGCTTCAGGAAACCGATACTCTTTGATAGAGTACCGATAACCTTCACACCGGTTTGATCTCGTATACAGCTTAACCCTTCATCATCAATACCACCAAAGAGAAGCGCCTCCGGCCGGTACCCGCAAGATATAGCATACTCTTTTAATTCCTCTTTTTCAGCTTCTGTCAGCTTTTGGCCAACTAAGTTTCGGAAGTCAATCGTTTTATCTTCCGAAGTTTCTTCGGTTATTTCTTCCATCTCGGGTTTTGTAGCCGTGGTCTCTTCGGTGGCTGCAGCAGCTTCTTCCGCGGCCATGTTTAGCAGCATTTTATCTATGTCAGCAGCTATAGTCTCTAAATTTATGTCTTCGGATTTAGCATCTTCTGCTCTGGCCTCTTCCGCGGCAGCCTTCAGAGGTACACCTTCAGTAGCTGTTGTTCTTTCAATTGTCGGCGCTCTCAGAGCTGAGGCCCTTGGTGGTGTTGCATCAATCACTTCTGTCACAGTAACAATCCTTTGCCTCTTTGGCCTAGGAGCCTTTATTTTTGTCGGCTCCTTTCCCTTATGAAAAAGTTTCGTCAGATGCAACCCCAATGGACATAGTTTGACAGGCAAAGTTTCAGTCATTACCTTTAGGATTTCCTCTATTTCAGTAGCAGAAGATGTCACAGAAGTTTTCTCTTTTTCATCAATTAATTTTTGCTTTGGAGTCGAAGCCTTTCTTTTCTTCGAAGCAATCTCTTTCACCTCAGATTCTTGTTTCTTCTTCTTTGATTGATCTTCGCCATCCTTATTTAAAGCACTAGCTACTCTTTTTCTTTTTTGCCCTTCGGCACCCTTATCCAGTCGCTCATAGTCAGGATATTGAAAGCCTATAGCATCCATCACTCGGTTTAACCTTCGTTTCGGGCGGGTGCCGAAGGCCGCTGTCATCAATTGATCTTCTTTTTTGGAATAATTTCCAAGAATTTCGTTACACATTACTTTGATTATTTCCAGCCATTCTTGGCAGGGTACTTTAAAATGTCTCTTGAACTTGTAATGGTAGGGCAGTCGGATAAGTTCCCCCTCTTTCTTCTTTCCTTCAAGCTTCGGCATGGCCCACTCCTTCATAGTTGGAAATATTTTGAAAGCCAAGAATTCCTACACTAAGTCTCTGGTGCCAATGTGCTCTGCGATAATCCTGAATTCAGCCAGCGCAGTTTGGGTTGGACCCTCTGGTCTCATATTACATTGGGGTATGGTCTCACCGAAGATCAGCTCCAGCGGGCTCTGGACCAGCTTCTCCCTATCATCGTCAACTTTGACGTAGAACCATTCCGATTTCCAGCCTGCCGGCCACTTGCTTCGGTAGCTGATCACAGGAAATTTTGTAGTCTTTCGGTAAGCAAAATTGTAACAGCCAAAGTTTTCATGTAATCCATCCTTTCTGGCCTTGGTTTGGTAATGCAGCTCGTGCACCCGGCAGAAACCTTCGGCAAATGGTTCCACCCCCTGGCTTCGGAGAGCCCAAATATAAACACTAAGCCTAACGATAGCATTAGGAGTTAGCTGATGAAAGTGGATCCCAAACTTCTTTAGCACATCGGCAATCATCTTATTTAAAGGGAATCTCAAACCAGCTTTGAAAAAACTCTTAAAAACTATTATTTCATCTTTTTCTGGTTTCGGAGTAGTTTCTTCTCCACCGAAGCGAATCAGCTCTTTCGTATCTTCGTTGAAATAGCCCAATTTCAGCATCTTCGGAAGGTCGCCTTCAGAGATTATGGATTTTCCAAAATCCAGGTGGCTGGGTTTGCTCGGCACCGAGCTGCTATAATCATCTTCAGAATCGGTCTCTTCAACATCAGCTTGTTCTGCTTCAGTAGCCGGAATGTCCTCCGGTGTTACGAACCCAGAGCGCTTCATTGCTTCCGAAATAGGAACAGTCTCAGCAGCTTCGGTCTCATCTCCCTCACGATCGACCCTTGCAGTAGAGCGAACTCTGGCCATTTAATTATAGCCTACTTGAAATTTCTGGTGTTGACTTTTTTGTTTTTTCCGAAGCTCCTACTCTTTTACCGAAGCAGAATCACAAGCGAGGTCTCGTCTGAGCACGATGATTAAGCTTCAGCTATGACTAAAAATTTGGCAGCAAAACAGTGCAATAGCAATGAATGCTGTGGTAACTTCACACCTACCCGTCTGTTTATATAGTGCCACAGGTGAGAAGGTGAATCGGCAAGGTCTCCAGCACCGAACAAACAGTCACCCGCACTCACTGAACGGTGGGCCATAGGGTCCGACAAGGTAAATCGCTGGCGCGCGTGTGATTGGTGCAAGATGGAGCACGCGCGCGACAATTATTTTAATCGTTTCTCGCCAACGAGCTCAGGGAAGGTGTTTTTTGGATCTTCGGCGTCCCGAAGCCTAGAAGACTTTTTCACGGATCAAGCTCGTTACGAAAAATGATCTGGCACCGCGAAGGGGCTACTGTTGGGGGTATGCTTCGTAGCCGAAGATCCTAAAAAGAACACCTTCGAAAGGTCTTCTCAGAAGCAAGCACCGAAGCTACTACCTATAAAGCTTCGGAATGAAGACAGCTTGGGCATGAGGACAGATCCCAAGATGAAGGGTCGAACCGACTTAAAGATGAATTGACTTAAAGACCCATGATGTTTTATGTCATTGTTGTAATCGATTGTAAAGGACATAAATGTAATTTTGCGCAGGATGCACCCTGCGCCTATAAATAGGTGAACAGTACCTCGACACTATTCACGCGATCTTGCAATCACTAGCACATTACGCTTGAATTATTGCTTTCCGTCAAGGCGAAGGTATAAATGTGCTTAAATATTATGTTTTAATACTTATATATTCATATAATGAAATATATGAATTCATTTTATGCTTTGCATTCCATTTTTTATTTTTTATTGTTTTACAAGTATGATTACGAAGGTGAAAACTTCGTGATGTCTTACTCTTGACCTTCGTCCGAAGCTCATTAAATCCTTGGGGAGATAATGCTTCAGCGGACGAAGGACATTTATACTTAACATTTTTGTGTTGTCTTGTTCTTAATTCATAGCATTTGAGAACAAGTCCCCAACAGTCACGGCTTCATAGCACAGAACCTGACAATCAGAAACACGGCAGGGCCAGAAGGCAAGCAGGCCGTGGCGCTAAGGTCAAATTCGAACAAGTCGGTCATCTACCAGTGCAGCATTGAAGGTCATGAGGACACCTTGTACATGGAGAACGGGATCCAGTTCTACCTGCAGACCTTGATCTAGGGCACCGTGGACTTTGTGTTTGGAAATGCCCAGGCCATGTTACAAAGCTGCCCGCTGTTGGTGTGCCGTGCACCGAAAGGCAAGCACAATGTGCTGACGGCCCTAGGCTACAACAACGCAAGCCACGAGTCTGGCTTCTCATTCCACATGTGCACCGTGGAAGCGGCACCGGGCGTGGACCTCAACGGCGTGGAGACCTACCTCGGCTGCCCCTACAGGAACTTCTCCCACGTCGCCTTCATCAAGTCATATCTCAGTCGCGTGGTCAGCCCCAACGGCTGGGTCACGTGGAACAAGAACAAGGTCGTCGAGGATACCAGCCGGACCAACTATATATAGAATCCATAAATGAGAGGGGAAAGAACCCGTGCAGAAATCTTTTTAATTTACTGAATCTTTCTGGGAAACTTTTCTTTACTAAATCGTTTTGGGGGAACATTTTCCTTTACTAAACTACTAGGAGGCTGACATGAAGGGCCCTTCTTCCCTGATCCATTCTTCTTGCCTCGCGCCGGCCCTTGGGGTGGTCGATCTTGTCGTGGGCACATGGCTGGCTCGATCGGGCAGGGCGGGCCTATATATATGGGATGCTGCCGCTGTTGGCTAGCGAACACACGAACAAAGGTAAGTGTGTAAGGTTAGGAGCCAGTGTACCATCACATTATATCAGATCGATCGCTCGCTAGAGCTTATAGGGGATGGTAGGCGACGTGAGGAGGTGTGGCCTAGGCCTGGCCATGGCGGTGGCCCTGATGCTCGTTGCACTGGTTGTCGATGCAAGCGGCGGCGTAGAGACGAGGCAGAAGCTGCCTGCTGGCAGTGGCAACGACGATGACCACTCAGCCGTTCTTAGCCGCCTGTCCAACATCATTGTTGCATCGGGGAGCTAGCCTGCGCACGCTGATCCTGTCGTGGTGAAGCGGTGCGGCAGCGTCGCTGCTCCGCCGCCTTGCTACACCAGCATCCAGGCAGCCCTGGATGACCCACCATAAGAAGCCGAGGAGGACAAGTACATCGTGCATGTGCTCCCTGGCGTCTACGATGAGACCGTCAACATAACAAGAAGGAACGTGATGCTGATTGGCGATGGGGTCGGTGCCACCGTCATCATAGAGAACAAGAGCAATGCAACTGGTGTCCCCATGAACATGACGCGACAGTGAGTGAGTAACTCTGGCGATCGATATTTCACTGCAGTTGAGTTGTCATGCATGCATACTGTAAATTAGAACTATTAATTTGTTGCTGCTGCTGCTGCAGATGCCTTGGGTCACGGCTTCATAGCATAGAACCTGACAATCAGAAACATGGCAAGGCCGGAAAGGAGGTAGGACGTGGCGCTAAGGTCAAATTCGAACAAGTCGGTCGTCTATCGGTGCAGCATGGAAGGTCATGAGAACACCTTGTACTCGGAGAACGGGATTCAGTTCTACCTAGAGACCTTTATCTGGGGCACTGTGGACTTAATTTGTGTTTAGCAATGCCCAGGCCATGTTCCAGAGCTGCCTGCTGCTGGTGCGTCGCCCACCCAAAGGCAAGCACAATGTGATGACGGCGTAGGGCTGCAACAACGCCAGCCGTGAGTCCGACTTCTTGTTCCACATGTGCACCGTGGAAGCGGCGCCGGGCGTGGACCTCAACGGTGTGGAGACCTACCTTGGCCGCCCCTATAGGAACTTCACCCACGTCGCCTTCATCAAGAAGTCTCTCAGTCGTGTGGTCAGCCCCAACAGCTGGGTAGTGTGGAACATGAACAAGGTCGTCGAGGATACCACCCGGACCGTCGTCTACCTGGAATACGACAATGACAGCGCCGTTGCCGACACGTCCAGCCACGTCAAGTGGCTAGGCTTCCGCGTCCTAAATGCCGCTGCCAAGGCGGCCGCGTACACGACGGATGTGGCAGAACCTCCCAAGTTATCAGGCCCACATGCACCTGTCCTTGTCTCAAAGACCTCAGACTGCTATGCAGGTGCACCAGATAACTCAACAGGATTTGTCCGAGTGCCCCAAGGACCTCGGATAAACCACTTACAACCAAGATCGCTAGATTAAGTAACACGAATCACACACCAACAGTTTGCAGCAGAAACGTTATTACCAAATTTTACGAGTTACAAAAATTTTACTTTGTACCTGATCGGAGTGATTACAGAAGTGGTTCAAAGAATAAACTTTGAAATGTTATAAATTATTTATAAGTTTGAAATATATGCTAGCTCAAGTGACCATCCTCAATAAGAAGTATAGAAGAGTTACTTAGATTATAAGAAGGCCGAGCCCACCGGCACTTAACACCATCAATAGCAGCACAAGGTTAGAACCTGAAAAACAACAGGGAATAAAACCCTGAGTACGGAATTACTCAGCAAGACTCTCAAGGGTATGCTGGCTAGAGCGAGTCAAGGTATGGCTGTTCAAGAATCAAAGACTCTGTTTGCAGAAAATCTTACTATGAGTGGATCCTTAAAATCCATTTTTAATTGTCAGGTTAAGTAAAGTTACCTGCATCTAGAGTGCTTTCTACCCCAGTTCAAGCACTTGGCCTATACTAGCCGTCTTTTTATCATCCCATCAGTTCACTGGATTGCTACGTGTAGGGTAGTGACCAAGTCTTCATATCCGAGAAGTAACGGCGATCCGAATTGATTAATATCCAACTGGGGATCTCCAATCACACGACATATGTAGCACTTAACCCTTGCATATGTCAACTCGCCACTGGGGTTCTTAAGACCAAATCAGGTTCACGCCAACTGAGAGCACAGATACACCACCGTCCAGCCTCTTGCCACGAAGGGTACATGCTACTCTCACCATCTCTCCACTCGCATTGCGTGTTGTCTTATTCTGGTATTAGTCTGCCCGAGGCAAAGCTTACCCATGTTGAGGCATGTGACTAGGTCCTCAATCATCAAGCCTACATTGAGACGGTCCTTAATCGACTCAGACGGAGACACTACACCGAGACTCCTTTCTCGTGCAAGTCAACTTCCCGGTCTCAGCTTTATCATTTCAAACCCAAAGTTTGGTACCTGGCAGAGGTACATCTTTTCCGATGTTGAACCCATCACGGCAAGGCTAAGCATTTTTGTTTGCTAAAGCAAGGCTAAGCATGATAAAATTCATTTCAAAATGGGTATCAAGGAAGGGAAATCAATTTTCAAGGAAGGAAATGCATCAACGGTTCAGCACTTAACTCCTATTACCTAATGCATCAAGCAAGTGGAAAGATTTTAAAACACAAGGAGGTGGCAAATGTACCGGGGCTTGCCTGAATAACACTAGGTTAGTGTTGTTAGGTGACGTCCACTTGACGATCAGCCTTTATTCGGATACTCGCTCCATTATCCATCTTCAGGTTTGTCCATCAGCATCATCCTGCGGATTAGCCCGTGCTTGGGGTTGACTTGGCTCGTCTTCCGCATCACGCGATTATTTATCGTACCTCATGAGATGCACAATGCACATGTATGGGCATAAAGTAACCGGATGATACAGAAAAGAGAATCAAATACTTAGCAGCAAGACATCAACACAATCCTAAGTAAGCACTAGACACCTATAACTCACGAAACACAACAATCACAATTTTCTAGTTTTACTAGATTTAACTCAAACATCAAGGAACAATAAATTATACGCACGTCTACTTTTCTTAGCTAAGGCCCAACACCAGAAGACTATCAAACCTAGATTTATTTATTAGGAAAACAATAGACCATATGAGTTCCACTTTTCTATCTGACTAAAGCATAATACCGAAAGACTAATTACCTAGACTTGTTATTTTGGGACACGAAACTCGAAGTATGGATCGAAACAACTTAACCAACTATTTAAACCACTCTTTTGAATTAATCCTTAAAATATCCTAACTAATAAAACATCACACTATACTTAATCTATCAAGTAGAGCATCATCACACCACATATATTTTACCAATACACCGATCACACAAACCTGAAATTCAACTTTAACCTCCACATCAAATAATAGACTAGAGAATCATCGCAATAGATGCATCTATTTAATCCAACTATCTATCTAATTGATAGGAATAACGAATTAACTTACCATAACTAAACTTGATATGAATCCGTGAGGTTGATGATGATCCTGCGGATTAGGACACGAACTTGAAGGGTGGGGTGATGAAATTAATGGAACGACGGAGTCGTGGACATGGTTACTGTCGAGGCGATTGACGTCGACAATCCACGATAAGAATAATGATGACACGAGCCTGTCTTGCGTAGAACAGCATGTTCGACGTCGAGGTTTTGCGTGGCCGACGCGAGCGCTGATAGCTAGCGAGCTAGAGCCAAGTGGACGCAGTCTAGCATTAAGTCGAAGAACGACGCGGATGCAGGCAAGCGCAACTAAGCGCGAGCACACACGACGACCGACCAGGCGAAGCTCAACGACAGGGTCGAGCAGGGGATAGCGAGCGCAAGCGCGCACAACAGCGACGATAGTTGAACTGGTAACAGAACGTTGGCGAACATGGCGGACGTGACCATGGACGCGTGCTAGCGCGGACAAGATAACAGTGGCTGTCAAGCCGGAGCAGAGGGCAGGACCGAGCGAGGTCGACGACGTTGGGGTTTCTGCGATAAGACAAAGTCGAGCACATAGGGCGACCAGCTTCGGATCTGGAGTAGGTCGAACGAGAAGACGTGACTGCGCGCCATCGGCGAGCACCAGAGAATGAACGAGCGGACATCACTGAAATAGGACCACGCACGCAAGAGCTTGGCAAGGGCGCGATGAGGAAATTCTACGGCAACACCATGGAGGCGAGCGAGGAGCAGGGGCTTCACGACGCTGGAGAAGAACTCGGCACAGCAGCCATGGGTAGGGACTCGCGGCCGGCGAGCAGGAGACCACGGCTGTGCCAACACAGCACGGGGTTGGCCAAGGAACTCCGGCTAATAGAAGGACGCGCGTAGGGAGCTAGGCACAACGTGCTGGGGAGGAGAAGCCGAGGGGACTGCACAGTGGCCAAGCGAGTAGGGGCAAACAGGGAGCGGGGCACTGGAATCTGAGCCAGGGTCAAGCTCCATGGTCGGGCAAAGGGAACTAGAAGGGTGCGGCAAGCTCCACGACGAGAAGGGGGCGCGACTGGCATCCATGGGCGAGCGCAGGGGAGAAGCATCTCCTGCCGTCGGCATCCACGGGAGTAGGAATCAATGTCGCTGTGAGGTGACCACCGACCATCAGCGCGGAAGAATGCTGGGCGAGCTCCAGGGCGCGACTATGGAGGAGCGAAGGGGCCGAGGGCGAGCTCGGCCGGTGGCGGCTGTGCGCAGGGACCTGGGGAGAGAGAGCCGCGAGCGCTAAGGGAGAGAAGCTGGGAGGGAGCCGAGGGAGATGGGCACGCAGAGGAATAGAAGCCGAGCTAGGTGAGTATCCAGGGAGAAGCTCGGCTGCGCGACCACCATGGGTGCGAGCTGCGGCACGCAGGCCAAGCTGGGCACCATGGGGATGGAGAGGGACTCCGCCAGCATGGAGCATGGCGGCCAGGAAGCTGGAGCAGGCGACCTGCAGAGGCCGAGGAGAGGAGTTGAAGGGAGCGTCGGTGAGCTGAAGAGGGTGCGGTCCGAGCGTCGGACGCCGGGTAGAGCGCGCGACGTAGGAGGAGCTCAAGCACGCTGGCTAGGGAGAGAGGAGCAGGGAGCTATCGGCGTGTGGAGAAGAAGTCAGAGAGCTCGAGCAGAAGAGCATGACTAGAGAGAGCAGAAACGGTCCAGTGAGGGAGATGACGCCTGAGTAGAGGGTTTGGGCGGCGGTATGCTCTCCAGGTGAAGAGCGACAGCACCAGGGAGAAGATAAGGCCAAGGAGGGAGAAGGAGATGCACGGGGGAGAAGAAGACCGCGTGTAGAGGAGCTTCGACGGCGGCCAGGAGATTGAAGATAAGGGAATCGCGCGTGTGGAAGGAGATAAGGCAGAGGAAGGAATCAGCGGCAGGATTTTTCTATCCAGCGTGTCGGCTGAAGAAAAGCAACAGAGGGCGGGGGGATGAGGATAAGACTAAAAAAATCGATGACTGGATAAGTGAGAAGAAAGATTTTTCTGTTTCTTTTTAATTTCTTTAACTGAAAAATCATAGATATTTGGGGTTCTGATATTTGGATTTGAGAGATATTTAAAAGGTCAAACCAAAATAAGTTTGACGAATATTTGAGAAGGATTTGATTTGATGACTAATATGGAGTCAGATGAATTCGTATCTGTTATTTATATCCAAAGTTTTGGATCGGGGCGAGACGTCGTCGGAACAAATCCGAATAGTGTGAACAACAGTATTTCAGACTGTGTTCAATTTGATTTGAAATCAAATAATTTCATCTGCAGTCGACACCCGATTTCACGTCAACAGATAATTTACGTGGAGAATCGAATCTCAATTATAAATTCTTAGACGTGATTTTCTCGGTTGATGAGTGGGGACAAAATTATTTGTGCCGAAAACCTTAGTCGACGAGTTCAATTTAATTTGCTCGAAATAAAAATCATCCGAGTGGCGAGCTTCCAAATTTGTATTCGCGTGAGCAATGAATTTTAAATAATCACCGGATGCACCGATTTTCGGAACAAAGATGTTTCGATCATCACGAAAATTTAGGACGAGCCTAGATAGATAAAAACGGTGTCGAACTCACGACAGACAAAACAGATGCGATATTAAAATCAGAATAGGCGAAGATGATTAAAATTTGGCATCCGTTTTATCCACTGATATTACGTGCTTAAATCCATACTCGTTGTCGAGCGGAATATAAACACCTGGGGTGTTACAGCCCTCCCCCCTTAAAAGAATCTTGTCCCGAGATTTGGAGTGAAAGACTTTTAAGAGTAGAGAAGCATGTAATCCATGTCCATATCAGCGATAATCGTGAGACATTTCCAAATAAAGGCGAGTGTCTCAGGATGTCATTTCTCTAGTAGACATAACATGCATCGCCTTAGGCTAATTTAGAGATGTCCAACAATAGAGACAATGCCTGCCACAAGAACACATAAGGTTCCAGGTGTGCAGTTTGCTTTTTCTGATCACACTGTACTATCTGAGTCTGTTGAGCGAGCGACTAATACGTGATTTTACCCAAACAGAATCAGATGCACCATCTTGGGTAAAACACATAGAAGGAGGTTTACCAACAAGTGGTCACGGTAAGTTTGTAGCACACGAGACGAGTGCGGATGTCGAACAACATCATAGTTAACTCGTGTTAGCCAGAGAATCCAAGTCCAAGAAAAATGATAAAGACTTGGAAAATATCAACGAAGAGATCCGTTGATGTTGACTTCGCAACCAATCCATTTTATCAAGCACTAGGCATGGCTCGATATGATCACACATGGTGGAAAAGCACACGTTAGGCAATCAAGGCATGACTAGAGCAGTAATTAGGTGGTTATTGGCTGACTTAATCTTGATCCTTAAAAACACTTCCTTAAGATGGGTTGTACAACAGCGAGTTTAGATAATTCGATAAAACGATATCTAAACTCAACCTTTGACCACAATGCAGTTTCAAGTTAGTAAAACCAAATTGTTGAACTACTTTTGACATTGAGAAGTTCCTCTCAGTACCATCGGTAAGCCAAGGGTTGAGAGTTCACATTTGCTAACAAAAGGACTTGCATTTGGGTAGAAATCCATTTGGTCAGGTTGTTCGTCCGTTTCTTCATGCGAGATGAATTGACTTGCTTACGGAATACATGGATTAAACAAGAGAGCTAATGAACAAATTCTTGCATCTCAGCATCAGGGAAAGTAAATCTACATTTGGGAGCTAATCAGTTGTCTCTCAACACTAAAAAGCTTCAAGGCTTCACCTTTACAAGAAGGACATTAAGGGAACTTGTATGAGTAGTCACTACCAAGATCAAAAGAAAAGAGATCATACATGAAAGTGGTATGCCTTTTTGATCCAACAGAGATGATAGATGTTGCTTGATCTCTTCGACAACAACACCAAACTCATTTCAAGGGAGGAGTCCACGGAAGATCACACATCAGTGTAATCCCATAATGGATCATGACTAGAGACTTCGGTACCGACACACGCCAAGCAGCAAAATCCTGGGTGCATATTCACAGGAGGCTCTCAGTTTCGCCATGGTACCATAAGTCCATAACCATGACACCATTACAACAAAATTGGCACCAATAATGAATCTCACGTGGTAAAAACAATTCAGGCAGAGATAACATATTGATATAATCTCATAATGGATTATGACTACCAACTGTGATACCAGCGCGTGCCAAGTAGCGCATCCATGTGCTGATCACCCACAGGAGGCCCTCGGTTTCATCACGGTGCCATCAATTTTAGTCATAACACCATTACCAGATGTAACCAATAAGAAATCTCGCACCACACCCATGGATTGGGCAAGGGGACAATATACAAAATAGACTCCACTTGTAAGAACGGATACAAGTAGAGGGCCAAATAGATCATGGCCCGATGAAATAAACAAGACATGGCCATAACCTAAACTTGATGAAAGGAGTACGATGGGAGACTATTAATTTAGCCCCAAGCATATTTCTATGCCAATCGCTGTAACACCCCTGGTGTTACTGTAACTAAAACTTGAGCATAACATCATAATCATTGGCATTGCACATGTTTGATACACTTAGAGTGCATTGACTAGGCAAAAATTTCAAGCAAGTTGTATTGTTATGGCATTTTGCAAATAGAACCCTGGAATAGGGGACTTAACACTAAATAGGGATTAAGAGGGTAAAACATGACCCAAAATTAAGGAAACCCTAAAGTTTAAGTAAAACAATCATAAAATATTACCAAAGATGGACCTACATTTCATTTATACCCCTGAGATACCAGAAATCCTAATTAAAACCCTGGAAAACCCTAAATCCAAACCCTAGGGGCCTATGTGCAAAAATAATGTACTTGTGGACTAAAATGCAAAAACCATGTTAAATAAGTATCCTAAGTCATATGGTTCCCAATCATGAGGGTTTGCAATCCAAAACTTGAGATTTGGACTTAAGTGCAAAAGAGCCACACTTGACTCATTTGATGAAGTCTGAATTTCAGTGTGATTGCTTCAACTTTGAGCCCTTGTATCTTTCAAATTAATGAGAATTTGCCCTAGGTCACCACATCAAACTTGTAGGCCAAACAAAGGAGAACAATTTTGCTTAAGAGTGTAAGCATAGTTGTTGAGTAGAAATTGGAAATAATTAAGCCCAAAATTGGACTATCAGACTACTTAAAGTCTGAAATCAGACTAACAGTGGAATGGCATGAACTTCAAGCTCAATTTCAAGCAAGATCCATTGACTTTTTGTGGGAGCACAATATAGCAAAGTTGTAGCTGGTTTATAGCACTACAATATTGCTGTAGATCATTGGTTGTGTTGCCATATGAATCTGGGAGCAAAATTGATCTCAAGATGCTCTGTCAGGTCGTCTGAATGCCAATTGCCATGGTATAGTGTCTGAGCAGATCAGAACGCCAGCACGGCAGTCCCTCGCCGCCGACGATCTTCTCGCCACGATTCATGCCGCCGGTGTCCCAATTCGTACTCGGGGAAAGTCGATAACGTCGCAGGCTAAAAGATCATCGCCGCCGGTGAGCTGGAAGCCACTCCGGCTAGCCGCAGTACCTCTCCCCTTGCTCATCGCCCTCGGATAAGGATTCTCACCGCCGTTAAGCCGTCGCTGTTGTCCGCCGCGTGTCTCTGCCTATCTACCGCATCACCATGACTCACTCTAGCTCCCCGTTGATCGCCGGAGCAATGGCCACGGCACTGGACACCAAGCCATTGCGCTAATAAATTTTCCCTTTCTCTGAGCGCCGCGCGTCACCGATCGAATTCCCGGCCGCCGCCCTCCCGTAGTATAAATGGACCCCGCCGTGAGCTCCGTAAGGTAGTTAAGTATCCAATCACCAAGAATTAGCCCCGATCATTCACCTGAGCTCTGGAATTTCAAATTTCTCCCAAACTGGTCTCCGCCACCGCGAAGAACAGCTCAACCGTGGCCAGCTCAACTCAGGTTAGTTCAAGTCTCTCCGTTGCCTGTTCTAGTGTCCCTAGACCCTCCTCAAGCTCTTCGACCCTTTCAATTGAACTGGACCATCACCCATCACCGAGAACACGTTCCTTCGTCCGCATGGTTCTCGGTCACCGTGGCCAGAGCAAACCATGTAGCCATTGATGAAATTAGGTTAGGGGAAACGTTAGTTAGGGCATGAATTCGGTTTCAGCCAAAGTAGAGCGCTAGTCTCTGCCCCGTTTGGCCGGTCCAGGAGCTCGCCGGAGCTCGGCCGTGCTCGACGCCGTCGTGGACCTAGCACGGTGAAGGAATAGAACGTGAAGGGCTTTTCTGCAAACCGTCAGCAACTCAGTGCAATAGTAATTGAACCCACTTCGGATTGATCAGTAAGTCGAGGCCCTTTCTGCAAAATCTCCACCGCGGGCGGGGGCGCGCGCGCGTTTCCGCCTGGGCTTGGGCCGCTACGATCAGATTAAGCCCAATACTGTTCATGATTTCCCCTTTTCTTTTTCTGTCCAACTTTAGAAATATGTAAGAAATGGTAGAAAAATCCTAAAAATGTCAAACCAATTTTCCTATTTTCCTTATTTTTCATAGTATTTAATAAAAATAGTTTTATGATTTTTAGGACAAATAAGGAATTTTGGAGTATTTAAAATAGCTCAAAAACATTGGTTCTGGATTTTTAGAAAATGGATAATAATTCCAAAAATGCCCAAACTTTTTATATGAGCTCTATACATTATTTAGAAGCCTTGGATAGAATTTGGTTTGATTTGGACCTTGTTTGATAACTAGAACCCCAAAACCCCCACCCCCTGCCCTTTGAATTCCTTTACTGACTCCGGAAACCTTAAGTTCTCGGAGTTCCGTGAAGGAAAGTTGTATTCAAGACTTTAGATAATAAATTCTTATTATCTTTGCGCTCTCATGAGAATTACATGGCATTCATTCTTATATACACATGGTGATGTTTAGAGAACGAAGAAGAAGTCGAAGTAACCGAAGAGAAGACACCACCACCTTCGGAATCTTAGGCAGGAAATTGTTTCTACTTTGATATCTGCAGGTTCGAGCCTGACTCACCTATCAACGAAGGCAAGCCCCAGTGCATTTGCCACCCTCCTTGATGTTTTTAAAATCTTTCTCACTTGATTGATGCATTAGGTGATAGAAGTTGAATGCTTAAACAATTCCTGCATTACCTTCCTTGAACTTGATTACCTTCCTTGAAACCCTATCTTTACCAAAGGTTTTTGCTATTCTTAGTATTGCTCTAGCAAAACAAAAGGTTTTACAAAAGATGATTGGCAAAGTGGGAGGGATGTTCTTGAAAATAAAACTTGATGGTGAATCCATCATGGCCATGATGGGTTCAACATCGGAAAAGATGTACCTGTGCCAGGTACCAAGCTTTGGGTTTAAATGATTAAGCTAAGACCGGGTGAGTGACTTGCACGAGAAAGAGAGTCTCGGTGTAGTGTCTCCGTCTGAGTCAATTAAGGACCGTCTCGATGTAGGCCTGCTGACCGAGGACCCTTTAACTGGTCACATGCCTCGTCATGGGTAAGCCTTGCCTCGGGCAGACTAAGGCCAGAATAAGATAACACGGAATGGGCATGGAGCGGTGGCGAGAGTAGCGTGTACCCTCCGTGGCAAGAGGCTGGACAGTGGTGTATCTGTGCTCTTGGTTCGCGTGAACCTGATCTGGTCTTAAGAGCCTCGGTGGCGGGTTGACATATGCAAGGGTTAAGTGCTACATATGTCGTGTGATTGGTGATCCTCAGCTGAGTATAATCGATTCGGATCGCCGTACCTTCACGGTTATGAAGACTTGGTCACTGACCTATACGTAGAACTCCAGTAAAGATTGAGGACTTGTTAAGAAATTGGCAAGTGCAGGTAAGTGATTGAACTAGGTTAGAAAGAACTCTAGATGCAGGTAATTTTACCTAACTTGACAATAAAATTGGATTTTTAAGGATCCACTTTTAGTAAGCATTTATGCAAAATAGAGTCTTTGATCTTTGAGAAACCTTACCTTGACTCCCTTATAACCAGCATACCCTTGAGAGTCTTTTCTTTAGTCGGGTAAGACTTGCTGAGTAATTCCGTACTCAGGGTTTTATTCCCTATTGTTTTTAGGTGAGGAAGCAACAAACTTTTGTTGCTTTTGTACCAAGGTGGTGTCAAATGAAGAAAAGCAAGAATGAAGCTGCGGGAGGACCTAGTCCTCCATAAAAACTTTTATGTAAGAACTTATTGGGAGGAGTTTTTACCTCCCTTGGTATTGTAATAATAAGTACTCCGCACTCGTGTTTTTATGCTGGTCTGTAATAACCAACTTTATCTTACTTTCAAATAAATGTAAGTTTATGTAATCGCTTCCGCATTTCTGTATCTCTGATGTTCTGTAGTGTCTGCGTGACGGGTAAAACGCTCTTGGGAAAGGTGAGAAAAGCAGATACCGAACTTGTCAAGTGATTCAGGGGCATCTACAGGGTTGTCTGAGGTCCGTTGGACAAGGACAACTGTAGGTGGGCCTAATGACTTGGGAGGTTCCGTCACAATCGCAGAGATTACAAGGCCAAGGATTAAGTTGATATGCCTTTGACATGAGGAAACCAAAGGCATCAAATTCAAGAAAATGATTGGACATGTCTTTCCTAGGTTGGGTTGACAAAGCAACATGGCGATCTTCAAGAACATGCAAACTGGATAAGGGACATCAGCTTGCACCAACCGAATAAGGGAATGGTTTTGGGAGGAGACATGACTTGATATTCTTGTTTTAAGCTCGGGTACACTTTATGTTCAACAAAGAAATTATATAAGCATTCATTTGCATGGGCTTAGTCATGGAGGGATAACGGAGAATTCTAACTTTAGGTCATGGTTCACTAAATAAGAACATGGCCTAGTTTCTGGTTTAGGCAAACATGTCACCGACCCTTTATGGACACATCAATACAAGAGTAAACACCATTTGCACTAATGGTCAAATTAAAAAAATCTAGAAGCTATCTAAACACGTATCTCTAAGACACCATATCATTTACAACCATCGGTTATTAGAATAAAGATGAGAGAAGCATTTTAGGTGTATAGGTGACAAACAAGATGCAACATTCAGGATGCATGCTCGTCCTATACGTCCTCACGAGTTTTGCCAACATACTGTGGCAATAGCGTTCTATATCGGTGGCATACTTATGACTCTCACGGTATTTTGCTAGTCGTCAGCTACACATACGTTCTCGAGGTTAGTGTACCTGCAGAAAATCCATCACAGCCTAATTTCCAATGATGCAATTCACACATGATAGTTTATCACAGTTTATACTCCATATATTGCTATATGGAGGCCACCTCATCATTAAGCGCCGAGCCACGCATAGGCGTCATTGCCACACTTTAACCATAGGGCAACTCATTATGGTAACTTACCTTCTTACCTGAGCGTAGGTGCGTCATTGCAAGTACATTACACTTCTCAGTATTCCTAGGTCTGTATACCCATACACATCCATGGGGTACTGAATTCCCAGAAAAGTAAATACTCCACATCGCAGTTTTCATATATACATATGTAGAACATGTATATAATCAAGCGCCACAAACAAGCACTTCCCTAGACCGACATTTGTTCGGTCATGCTCTCACATCTCACCTTACCTTGTGCGTCGATCCATTCAAAACTGAATGGCCTCAAAAATAACATTACACATGTATGCAAGACCCACCCAGTTGTGGGTTAGTGGTTTCGAACTAAGCCACCTGATAGTCCTTAGTTTAGGGCTTAACAGAGGATGTCGCTAGCATTATAGTTTTTCAAAGCTGTTTTCAAAGCCAAACAATGTGTTTAGTTGAAAATAGGTTTTTCAAAACCAAAACTTTTGTTTTGAAAATACGTATGTGACCATATATACTTAATCTTGCTCTGATACCAGCTGTGGCAGAACCTCCCAAGTTATCGGGCCCACATGCACCTGTCCTTGTCTCAAAGACCTCAGACTGCTATGCAGGTGCACCAGATAACTCAACAGGATCTGTCCGAGTGCCCCAAGGACCTCGGATAAACCACTTACAACCAAGATCGTGAGATTAAGTAACACAAATCACACACCAACAGTTTGCAGCGGAAACCTTATTACCAAATCTTATGAGTTACAAAAAATTTACTTTGTACCTGATCGGAGTGATTACAGAAGTGGTTCAAAGAATAAACTTTGAAATGTTATAAATTATTTATAAGTTTGAAATATACGCTAGCTCAAGTGACCATCCTTAATAAGAAGTATAGAAGAGTTACTTAGACTTATAAGAAGGCCGAGCCCACCGGCACTTAACACCATCAACAACAGCACAAGGTTTGAACCTGAAAAACAACAGGAAATAAAACCCTGAGTATGGAATTACTCAGCAAGACTTACCCGACTAAAGAAAAGACTCTTAAGGGTATGCTGGCTAGAGGGAGTCAATGTATGGCTGTTCAAGAATCAAAGACTCTGTTTGCAGAAAAACTTACTATGAGTGGATCCTTAAAATCCATTTTTAATTGTCAGGTTAAGTAAAGTTACCTGCATCTAGAGTTCTTTCTACCCTAGTTCAAGCACTTGGCCTATACTAGCCGTCTTTTTATCATCCCATCAGTTCACTAGATTGCTATGTGTAGGGCAGTGAACAAGTCTTCATATCCGAGAAGTAACGGCGATCCGAATCGATTAATACCCAACTGGGGATCTCCAATCACACGACATATGTAGCACTTAACCCTTCCATATGTCAACTCGCCACCGGGGTTCTTAAGATCAGATCAGGTTCACGCCAACCGAGAGCACAGATACACCACCGTCCAGCCTCTTGCGACGGAGGGTACACGCTACTCTCACCATCTCTCCACTCCCATTGTGTGTTGTCTTATTCTGGTATTAGTCTGCTCGAGGCAAAGCTTACCCATGATGAGGCATGTGACCAGTTAAAAGGTCCTCAATCATCAAGCCTACATCGAGACAGTCCTTAATCGACTCAGACGGAGACACTACATAGAGACTCCTTTCTCGTGCAAGTCAACTGTCCGGTCTCAGCTTTATCATTTCAAACCCAAAGTTTGGTACCTGGCAAAGGTACATCTTTTCTGATGTTGAACCCATCACAGCCGTGATGGATCCACCATCAAGTTTTATTTTTGAAAACTTCCCACCCACTGAAGCATCACCTTTGTTTTAAAACAAAACATTTTTGTTTGCTAAAGCAAGGCTAATCATCATAAATTTCTTTTCAAAACGGGTATCAAGGAAGGGAAATCAATTTTCAAGGAAGGAAATGCATCAACGGTTCAGCACACAACTCCTATTACCTAATGCATCAAGCAAGTGAGAAAGATTTTAAAACACAAGGAGGTGGCAAATGCACCGGGGCTTGCCTAAATAACACTAGGTTAGTGTTGTTAGGTGACGTCCACTTGACGATCAGCCTTTATTCCGATACTCGCTCCATTATCCATCTTCAGGTTTGTCCATCAGCATCATCCTGCGGATTAGGCCGTGCTTGGGGTCGACTTGGCTCGTCTTCCGCATCATGTGATTATTTATCGTACCTCATGAGATGCACAATGCACATGTATGAGCATAAAGTAACCGGATGATACAGAAAAGAGAATCAAATACTTAGCGGCAAGACATCAACACAATCCTAAGTAAGCACTAGACACCTATAACTCACGAAACACAACAATCACGATTTTCTAGTTTTACTAGATTTAACTCAAACATCAAGGAACAATAAATTATATGCATGTCTACTTTTCTTAGCTAAGGCCCAACACTAGAAGACTATGAAACGATAGTCGAACTGGTAACAGAATGTTGGCGAACTTGGCGGACGCGACCATGGACTTGTGCTGGCGCGGACAAGATAACAGTGGCTGCCGAGCCGGAGCAGAGGGTAGGATCGAGCGAGGTCGACGACATTGGGGTTTCTGCGATAAGACAAAGTCGAGCACATAGGGCGACCAGCTTCGGATCCGAAGCAGGTCGAACGAGAAGACGCGACTGCGCGCCATCGGCGAGCACCAGAGATGGAACGAGCGGCCATCCCTGAAACAAGACCGTGCATGCTAGAGCTTGGCAAGGGCACGGCGAGGAAATTCTACGTCAACACCATGGAGGCGAGCGAGGAGCAGGGGCTTCACGACGATGGAGAAGAACTCAGCACAACGACCATGGGTAGGGACTCGCGGCCGGCGAGCAGGAGACCACGGCTGGGCCAGTGCAGCACGGGGTTGGCCAGGGAACTCCGGCCAACAGAGGGACGCGCGCAGGGAGCTGGGCGCAGCGTGCTGGGGAGGAGAAGCCGAGGGGCTGTGTAGTGGCCAGGCGAGCAGGGGCAAACAAGGAGCGGGACACTGGAATCTGAGCCAGGGGCGACCTCCATGGCCGGGCAGAGGGAACTGGAAGGGCGCGGCAAGCTCCACGACGAGAAGGGGGTGCGGCTGGTGTCCATGGGCGAGCGCAGGGGAGAAGCATCTCCTGCCGTCGGCATCCACGAGAGCAGGTATCGGTGTCGCTGTGAGGAGACCACCGACCATCAGCATGGAAGAACGCTGGGCGAGCTCCAGGGCGCGACTATGCAGGAGCGAAGGGGCCGGGGGCGAGCTCGGTCGGTGGTGGCTGTGCACAGGGACCTGGGGAGAGAGAGCCGCGAGCGCTGAGGGAGAGAAGTTGGGAGGGAGCCGAGGGAGATCGGCGCGCAGAGGAATAGAAGCCGAGCTAGGTGTGTATCCAGGGAGAAGCTCGACTGCACGGCCACCATGGGTGAGAGCAGCGGCACACAGGCCAAGCTGGGCGCCATGGGGATGGAGAGGGACTCGGTCAGTAGGGAGCACGTGACACAGGGCGCGGCTGCCAGGAAGCTGGAGCAGGTGAGCTGTAGAGGCTGAGCAGAGGAGTTGAAGGGAGCGTTGGCTAGGGAGAGAGGAGCAGGGAGCTATCGGCGCGTGGAGAAGAAGTAAGAGAGCTCGAGCAGATGAGCGCGACTAGAGAGAGCAGAAACGATCCGGTGAGGGAGATGACGCTTGAGCAGAGGGTCTGGGCAGCAGTATGCTCTCCAGGTGAAGAGCGATAGCACCAGGGAGAAGATAAGGCCGAGGAGGGAGAAGGAGATGCGCGGGGGAGAAGAAGACCGCACGCAGAGGAGCTTCAACGACGGCCAGGAGATTGAAGATAAGGGAATCGCGTGCGTGGAAGGAGATAAGGCAGAGGAAGGAATCAGCAGCAGGATTTTTCTATCCAGCGCGTCGGCTGAGGAAAATCAACAGAGGGCGGCGGGGATGAGGATAAGACCAAAAAAATCGATGACTGGATAAGTGAGAAGAAAGATTTTTCTATTTATTTTTAATTTATTTAACAAAAAATCACAGATATTTGGAGTTCTGATATTTGGATTTGAGAGATATTTAAAAGGTCGAACCAAAATAAGTTCGATAGAATATTTGAGAAGGATTTGATTTGATGACTAATCTGGAGTCAGATGAATTCGTATCTGTTATTTATATCCAAAGTTTTGGATCGGGGCGAGACGTCGTCGGAACAAATCCGAACGGTGTGAACAACAGTATTTCAGACTGTGTTCAATTTGATTTGAAATCAAATAATTTAATCCGTAGTCGACACCCGATTCCACGTCAACAGATAATTTACGTGGAGAATCGAATCTCAATTATAAATTCTCAGACGCGATTTTCTCGGTTGACGAGAGGGACAAAATTATTTGCACCGAAAACCTTAGTCGACGAGTTCAATTTAATTTGCTCGGAATAAAAATCATCCGAGTGGTGAGCTTCCGAATTCGTATTTGCGCGAGCGATGAATTTTAAATAATCACCGGACGCACCGATTTTCGGAACAAAGATGTTCCGAACATCACGAAAATTTAGGACGAGCCCGGATAGATAAAAACGGTGTCAAACTCGCGATAGACAAAACAGATGCGATGTTAAAATCACAATAGGCGAAGATGATTAAAATTTGGCATCTGTTTTATCCATTGATATTACGTGCTTAAATCCATACTTGTTGTTGAGCGGAATATAAACACCTGGGGTGTTACAGCGGATACGTTCATCAACGTGAGCAAGTGGGTCCCTGAGCCTATCCAGTACGACCACACCCTCAGCGCGGCACCGCCGCCGTGCACCTGACAGTGCTCTGCTCGGCGCACTTAATTTAGTACTGTACTACGCAGGCTGGCGTTCCGTTTCGAGATCCCACCACCTTATTACTACGCATTGTATGTCTCTAGTATCCATCCATGCATCATTGTATGAATTAAGGCATATTATGGCATGCATGACATCGTATATATCGTGTATGCATGCATGTACCTAGACCTGTACCTCTATCTACCATTTCTCTACTGTTATTGTATGTACTATCTCTCTCTCTCTCTCTCTCTCTCTCTCTCTATATATATATATATATATATATATATATATATATATATATATATATATATATATATATTCGGCCGACAAATTTTATACAATAACACAACTGTGCAAATAGATTTGAAAAAAAATATTTGCTAGTATGAATTTTGACTACGTTGGTTGCTATAATTGGCCGCGGACACACAAATCGATCAGAATTCTTTTTGCAATGATAACATTTTAGTTTTTTGCGGTGCATAGGACCCACAAAAAAATCAAAGGCAACCTACAACGTTGTCTTCAAGAACGATGTGCCGCTACCAAAGCCAGGGGAAAAGAAAGGTGAGGCACCAGCACTGCGAGTGATGGGAACAAAGGCAACCTTCTACAATTGCACCATCGAAGGCGGCCAGGGTGCTCTGTACGACTAGATGGGTCTGCACTACTTTAAGGCATGTGCCATCAAGGGAACCATAGACTTCATCTTCGGATCTGCCAAGTCATTTTATGAGGAATGCAAAATCGTTTCGGTGTTGAAGGAGGCGGTGGCATTGCCAATGGCACCACCGGAGCAGGATCGGTCTAGAAATCCCATCAAAAACGCCCAGGCAAGAGTGGGTTGGCATTCAAGACTTGCACAATCGAGGGGGAAGGAGAAAAAATTTACTTGGGTAGGGTGGGCACGCCTGTGATCTACTCCTACACCGATATAGGTAAGGAGATTGTAGGCATAATATCTGATGGTCAGGACGTCCAGACTATCAAGAGGTACCACTCCTATGTCCATTACATCCTCTCCTTTGTTTGTATATGATTGTGTGATTAAAGGTGTTGTCTATTATGTATACTGATGAAAGGTGTTGTTAGGTTGCATTCTTTTTTTATAGGGGGGTACTACTGCGCCACTTTCAAGTGTTACATGCCTGGGATGTCTCCAATGGTAACCTCAACTCTGACCTATGTGCAGGAAATACCCTTTATTGGGATACACTACATCTCGGGGGAGTCGTGGATCTCGTCCCTACCACCTGCTAAAGAATAAGCTATTGCAGGAAGCATTTAGAGTCATATATGCTACTAGGAGCACCCCTAAAGTCAAAACAAGAAAGTTGTTTTGTCAGACATGAATTCTGCAATACTAATTAAATTATCCACATTTGTTGGCCATGATTTTTAATTTGTGTTACACTGTCCACATTATTTATCAAGGGTTTTGTCTACATATATAAATTGTATATCGTCTTTGACTTTTTCATGTGCATAGTTTTTTACCGTGCACGTAAATATAGTGTATGCCTCCCTCTCTTTGGTGCGCGTGTGCCGGAGGAGAGCCAGAGCAGAGGTCGTAGCATGCAGTGTTGATAGATAGGCCGACCATAGGTGGCATAGGCAGCGGCCGCCGCAATGTCAATGGCCGGAGCGGTGCAGGCCAGCTCGCCCATCCGACGATCCAGTGCTCGACCGAGATGCAGCAGCAAGACATGGTTGGGTATAGCTAGAGCGTAGTTGGCCGGCCAGAACAATGCTAGGCGAGAGAGGGAAGTGGTGGTGACAGGAATGTGAGAGGAGAGGGATTGTTATCTGTTTGGTCTTATGAATATGGAGGACCGGCCGTCAGCAAACAAAAAAGTGAACACTCATCATAGCTGCTGTTGGGCAGGGATTCTTTTCCATCTCGCGTCCTCTGGTTGAGAGATATATATGTCTGCTACTCTCGCTATATAGAGGGCTGGCCTACCCTGCTAGCTAGCTATCTAGTTCAAGTTCTAGGCACGGATCGGATCGCAACGATCAACATTAATTTAATTACTTAATTATTAGTTTTCGATGAAATTAATATATGTTAAACAAAGACTTTAATTTTTATTATATCCTTATATATATTATATAGTCATTATCAGTTTTAATTTAATCCAAAAAACCAGTGTGATGTATGTCATGGCATGTATATGTGCATGTGTGTACTACTACTCGCATAAGCAGTAAACAACAATAAAACATGCACAATCACTAAGAACATAATGTACCCTATGGAGGGACCGATGCTCAAGACATTGTTGGCTCTATTCACATGAGACATCTCATGTGTATGTTCGATTTAGTCATATGCAGTCGATGCAGGCAAATGTATGCAGTGCAGTCCCTCGAACGACGTCGACGATGAAGAACCGGATCATCGTTGGTCGAGCGGACGGAGCGAGCAGTCGCGAGTACGCTCCCCAAAAACCTGATCGCCCGCACACCCGTGCAAGTGTAGCTCTATGGACGGTGATTTCGGAGGCCTACTCTCCCACTCTCTCTATGCTCGCAGACGGTGGGACGGGAATGAGCTGTGTGCAACGCGTCTGAGAGACTGTTTGCGTAACCGGAAGAGCGTCCACCTCCTCTGTATTTATACACGCGCAGTGGGAGGGGAACAGACTATAACGATCGCCATCAGAGTCAGAAACTCATAGCCATTACAGCCAGCCAGAAACCAATGTACCATAAGAGATGTCTGTTACTAGCCATAAGACATGAAACGACTGGTCATTACTCCAGGCAAAATGCGTAATCGTTAGAAAGAAATATTCGGACTAAGGTCCGATTTACCATGAGCCACGGCCCGGCTCGGCTGATGGCGCCTGCTCACGATTGGGCAGTCCTCCATCCTTTTCTCAACTTCTCAATAGATACACCAATGGTCCACCTATCTAAGTTAATTGATTTGTCCTTTGAACTTCCGGTATGGTACTAAAATATTAGTACACCATAGCATTAAAGTGGACCTTTAGCATTGACTATTATTGAATATTAATTTGGGCCAAGCTGTGGCAGAACTGCCTGAATTATTCCAACTTAAATGCCTAAGTCCTGCCTTAGAGACTAGACCACACTTAAATGGGAATAACCCGTCAATCCCTCGGATCTAGTCCTACGAGACCACTGACAGGATCAAGTACCACAGTCTCACTCGAGGGTGAGTCACAGAGCAAATACAATAAAGCATAAAACCATACATTAAGGAGTATTAAACATATTACATCATCATCGGAGTTTTAGCAAACGTAGTCATCATGGTTCGAAGTGCAGCAGAATAACACTAACGATAAATAAACAGAGAGATGGGGAAGCCTGTCCCATCACTCCTCATGCTCCTCCTCAGCCGAGGCAGGATCCCACTCGACTGTCCAACCCGGTGGCAAGATGGACGGCCAAGTCACTCCAGCAACCATGTCCTCCAGAGAACCTGTAAAAATTGTGCCACAAGCAAGGCTGAGCATACTAATACTTAGCTAGATTTACCCGGTGTGAGGAGTCTACTCCTCTACCTCTAGACATGCAGCTGTTTGGCTGTGGGGTTTGGTTGCCAAAAGCACTAGCTGAGTTTGTAAATCAAGTTTTAGCTTTGTCAAGTTTATGTGTGACTCTCTTAAGGCTAAATGTGTACTATCTACTCATACATGGTATCAAACATATTTAGCAATCAACATCTTGTGTCAACTCATCACATTTCCACTTGTTACTCAATGCAGTACAATGGATCAAGCAGTCTCATTAGCTGCGAGAAGCAGACGATTCGAATCGAGTTTTTATCCTTGCAAGGTAAACCTAAACACACGACATGGCGAGGCGCTCCGTCCCCACACACATCAACCGTCCCCATCGATTCCCTGGCAGCAGATCAGGGCTCACTGCCTTGGCATACAATGCCTCACTGACCCCGACTGCCGTCGTGCAGTGACTGCACTTGTACCCACCATAACCGAAATGGGAGACCACGTCTCAGATCGCGTGAGGGGATATGTCCGCTGGCAGGTTCAATCAGGTACTAGGCTTATCGATTTACCATATTTCTCGGCATGTGCTTAGTACATTCAAACGCTTGACACAGGTATCCGCACATTAATCCTTATTCCAATTTCATCTCGTAGACCACGCATCCCCATGGATCCATGTCCACAGACCAACATCAGTATGATATGAAAGTGGGTACAATCAATGTGCTGACCTCGCACGAGTGCTTTAAAAATCACTCGACTTCTACCGAGATCCCTAATTAGCAAAGCAGCTACTCGACCTAGCATACTAGTATCCATCTCAAAAAGGAAATCCTGAGTTCATGCAACTAGGGTTTCAAACAACTCTTACACTTAAGTGCACATGCAATCCTACAATCATTAAGCGTAGTAAAATAGTATAGATAACAGGTTATGCATAAACCGGGGCTTGCCTTCCAAAGCTGGGGCAGGCAGATCCTCAGGTGCAGGCTCTGGTGCTGGATCCGGGGCTACCTCCTGAGCAACACCTTGCTTCGGCACGAGGACGTACTCTCCGTCAGCGAGGTTGCAGTCTATCGAATGCAATAAATAGGAATATGCATGTCATGATTATGCATGATTTAACAACATTATGCTAAAGGAAGAAGAACTAAGTTAGTTAGCAACTTAGGGTTTCTTGGTCATACGTGGCTTTTAGTGGTTTATGCTTATCAAGTTAGGTTTGGAGTTTTGTTAGGGATAAGCGTAGTGGATTTGTACTTCCCTTATATATTTCAGTGGACAAATTAAAAGAAAGGATTTTGCTGGTTGGGCTAGGGTGGCACTAATTCCCATTATTAATTTCCCCTTTTTCATTTTCTATTTATGAATTCTAGTGTTGATTTGAACTACAACAGTGGTTTAACTTTTTTCCAAAAATTATATAAAAATTACAATGGGTTACTAGTGGTTACTGTAGTTTGTCCTATAAATTTGAGGTGGTTATTGATTTAGATACTACTTGTGTAAAATTTACAAGGATAAGTTTGGAAAGGGCACTTTACACTATAGCTATGATTTAATTGAGGTTTTTGTACCAAATTTTATTTTTATCCAGACACATAGGTGATATTAGGCCTTTGTGTTAAAAATCACAGAAAAAGGCATAATGCATATTTAGTTGTGAATTTCTAAAGTTCCATGCCAAAAAGGTGCTTATAACTAACTTGTTATTTGAAAAATATCAAACAACAGATTTCATATTTTTCCTATGTTCATAATAACAAAACATTAGTTATCCCAAGGTTTGGGGTGTTTTCTCTTTGGGGTTATTTTTCTAGGGCTTTTCTAAGTTTTCTTTGTTTCCCTAAAATCAAAGGTATCCCAATCATTTTATACTAAACCAGAGTATAATAAATTTTTCTAGTGAACTATCCTGAATAAGTAGACCAACAAAAATGTGGGTGCTCCCTGGTTCTCTATTTAAATTACCTTTTCTATTTTATTTAACTTTAAGCACAAGGTGAAATAAATGGCAAACTCTACCTTAATGAGGTATACAGAGGGGTTTATCATTTTTAAACAGGTTAGTAGGTGATCAAGTACTTCTTTAAATTTTCTTAACTTCAGTCAAATAGTGTAACTATTTTTCCTTATTTCTTTTAGCTTTTGGCCAGTTAACCATTTAATTCAAAACTCTAAAGTTTTCTGTAACAGTGAGGGGTTTTATATTTTTCCTAAGTGGTTTACATTATTTAAGATCTGGCAAAATTGGTTTGACTCGATTTGGGTGAACAAAACAGAAGATATGAATTATTCAAGTTCTGTTTGAATTTAAATCAGATTAATAAAAAGGTTTCCTGGGAAAATAGTTTACACCGAGGGCCCTATGTTTAATCCAAATCAACCCACTCAAATCTACCCCTGCGCCACTATTCCCCTGAGTCACTTACAGTTCAAAAACCCCCCCGACCTTTTCTTCTTCTTCCCCGAGGTCCTTCCCCTAATGCAAACAGTACCCGCGGGAAAGAAAAGGGCGGCGCGGCTTACCGGCGGCGAGAGAGGTCCGGCGAGGGGCGGGGTTGGCTCCGGGAGGCCCTAGCGGTCACAGCGGTGTACGGCTCGATGGCGGAGGTGGCCAGAATCGTCCGGTCCACGTGCACAGGCGGGTGATCTCGTCAGGGGCGGGTGTTCCGGCTAAACCACGACGATCTAGTGCAATCAAATGGCACGATGAGCTTCACGGGGTGACGTAGAGGCTATGTGCACAAGGAATCGAAGAATGGAACAGAGGATTACCCGGTCTACATTCACCGGCGGTCGGGCGAAGTCCGGCGACCGTGGACTAGCTTCTCCGGCGAAGCAAACTCCGATTCCTTGCTCGAGAGCTTCACCGAGGCGTGCACAGTCTATTCCAAGGGTTGGACGAGGTTGGGAAGGGCTCTGCTAGCCGGTCTACGGTGGTAGGGGCTCGGGTGGCCGCGGGCACGCCGTGCACGGGGCAAACGCCGGTGGTTTCGGGCTCCGGTGAGGTCGAGCGTGTGCGGAGGAGTACGGTCGACGCCTGAGGGTGATTTATAGGCGCGGGCGCGAGCAGGAGACGCGGGCACGGCTTGGCGTGGCGCGGGGCGCGCGGGGTCGGGCGCGGGCGTGCTCTGGCGCGCGCAGAGTGCGTCGAACACGTGGAGGTGTTCTTCTGCGCATGTTCAAAAGCTTGCTGAGATCACATAAGTGCGAATCTTGGCAAAAATCCGGCGCAGACCTCTTCCTGACACCTATGGCTATCTCTTGTATGTGAGTTCCAAGGGAAGATAAGCCCTAGGTCAGAAGATATGCGGACGCCAAATCTGGCTTGTCTCCCTGTCCGCTGCGCGACAAAAATGATGCCAAGACATGTCAAACGTCAAGGGCTCGGTCTCAACTTTTTCCAGGGGGTGCCCTAGGTGGTATGCCACATTTTTGGTATAGAACTTAGGTGGTTTTGGTGCCATCTTCAAGGTGAACACGGTGGATCTCTAGATTTGGTGTAGATTTTGACTTAGAGAGAATTAGAGAGCTCTAGCTCTTTCTCTACTTAAAGAATGGATTTGGGGTTTCTTATGGGGTCTTTTTGCAATGTTTCCTCTCTATATTTGTTGATTAATATGTTACTTAACTTTTGCCAAAGGTTAGGTCATGATTTGCACATTTGCTTAATCTCTCCCCCCTTCAACCATGGTTTTAGGAGATAGGGGTTCAAGAGAGGTCCAGGGTTTACTCCCCTCTTGCCCAAGGTGGTAAGTGCACAAAAGCTTGAGTAATGCTTTTAGGTCATTAACATTCTTGGCTAACACAGGGTCTCCAAGGTTCTTATGCTCTTCTCCTTAAATTTCTTCCACATGTGATCACAGTCATTAGTGTATAGATGTGCCATAGCCATGGTAACACTTGGGGTGTTACAGCCCTCCCCCCTTAAAGGAATCTCGTCCTGAGATTTTAGGTAGAGTCCTCAGGAGGGGTGCCATGAAGGTGTGGTAGTGTGTGGTTTCTGCTTTTATTTAAGTTTCTCTAGTTAACTGCTCTTCGAATGTCATCCTCTTTGCAACTTCAGAAGGAAGTCCTTTTTGAGTCATTTTTAGAGCTTACACTACCTTAAACATCTAAGTTTTTCTTATAATTCGATTGTTGGGGACTTGTTCTCAAATGCTATGAGTTAAGAACAAGGCAACACAGAGAATGTTAAACGATAAAGTCCTTCGTCCTTTGAGGCATTATTTCCCTTAGGATATAACGATCTCCGGACGAAGGTCATGAAGGACGAACTTTCATCATCACAGTATACATTAATGAAAGACGAAGCATATGAAACATAAAAGATAGCACGAATAATCATATAACATTATTCATTTAACTTTATTATATCATCATAGAGAAATAGAGACAATATCGAATTATAAATGTACCTTCGGCTTGGAAGGAGATGAAAATACAAGTGTGACGCAAAAGCAAATGCCAAGTCAACGTGAACAGTACGGGGGTACTGTTCACCTATTTATAGGCACGGGGTACAACCCATACAAAA
The DNA here is from genome assembly GCF_902167145.1 of Zea mays. Taxonomy (NCBI): domain Eukaryota; kingdom Viridiplantae; phylum Streptophyta; class Magnoliopsida; order Poales; family Poaceae; genus Zea; species Zea mays. The sequence continues at coordinate 9,065,180 of NC_050099.1, forward strand.
TTACATACATGCCCTTTACATTTGGTGATAATTCTATAGCACTCTATCGAGGTCTAAATGGCCTTTTCATCTTTAAGTCGGTTCCCTTTTCTGCGAACATGCCGAAGCTTTCCTGCTTCACAGCTTCGGCGCTGTGTCAACCTTTGTAGCCTTTCCCTTTCTGATACGAGTCCGAAGATACCTGCTCACACATTTTAAGCCGCTTCTCCCTTGAAGACCTTCGGCGACGAAGCATAGACCCAACAGTAGCCCCTTTCGCGGTGCTAGATCGTTTTTCGTAACGAGCTTGATCCGTGAAAAAAGTCTCTTAAGCTTCGGGGAGCCGAAGGTCCAAAAAACACCTTCCCTGAGCTCGTTGCCGAGAAACGATTTAATTTCCCAGCACGCAGCGGTCCCACCTTGCAGAGTTTTCTGTTTGTCCCTGCGGTCCACCGCGCAGCGAGCGCAAGCGGGTGTGCGCCTGGTGTAAAAACTCTGGTGCTTCGCCTTCTTACCTGCAGCACTATATAAACAGACGAGTAGGTGTGAAGTTACCACAGCATTCATTGCTATTTGCACTGTTTTCCTGCCAAAATTTTTAACCATCGCCGAAGCTTGTCCGTTAGAAACGAACGAAGCTCCAGTTTGAAACCTGCTTCGGAGGAAGAAAATTTTAAAGTTTCACAAGTTCATAATTGAATGGCCAGAGTCCGCTCTACCGCCAGGGTTGAGCGCGAGGGGGAGGAATCTGAAGCTTCGGAGACTCTTCCCATCTCCGAAGCCATGCAACGATCGGGTCTAGTGACTTCAGAAAAGATCCCTCATGATGATGCAAAACAAGCAGAACAAGCAATCGCTGAAGCAGAGGAAGAAGATATTGAGGAAACTGATTCCGAAGATGATTACCGCATTGCCATGCCTAGCAAGCCGAGCCACTTGGACTTCGAGAAATCTACTGTTTCGAAGGCTGATTTGTCCAAGATGGTAAAAGCGAGCTTTTTTACTGAAAATCAGAAGAAGTTGTTGCGCTTCGGTGGAGAAGAGACTACCCCGAAGCCAGAGAAGGATGAGATTGTTATTTTTAAAAGTTTTCTAAAGGCTGGATTAAGGTTCCCCCTACATGGGATTATTGGAGAGGTACTGAAGAGGTTCGGTATCTATTTTCATCAGCTGACCCCTAACGCTATCGTTAGGCTTATTGTTTATATCTGGGCACTCCGAAGCCAAGCAGTGGAACCATTTGCAGACAGCTTCTGCCGGGTTCACGAGCTACATTATCAAACAAAGGCTAGAAAAGATGGATTACACGATAATTTTGGTTGCTATAACTTTGCCTATCGAAAAACTACAAAGTTCCCTGTAATTAGCTACCGAAGCAAGTGGGCAGCAGGCTGGAAATCAGAGTGGTTCTATGTCAAGGTTGATGACGACAAGGAAAAGCTTGTACAAAGCCCGCTGGAATTAATCTTCGGAGAAACCCGACCTCGCTGTAACATGACACCCGAAGGTCCAACACAACAAGCAATGAGTGAATTCAGAATTATTGCAGAGCATATCAGCACAAGGGACCTGGTTCAAGAGTTTTTAGCATTCAAAGTTTTTCCCAGTTTGAGAGAATGGGAAATGCCGAAGCTACAGGGGGAAAAGAAAGAAGGTGAACTCGTACGTTTACCTTACTATTTCAAGTTTAAAAAGTACTTTAAAGCACCTTGCCAAGAGTGGCTAGATACGATTGAAGCAATGTGTAATGAAATACTTGGCAATTATTCCAAAAAAGAAGATCAATTGATGACTGCAGCCTTCGGCACTCGTCCGAAACGAAGGCTAAATCGAGTGTTGGACGCCTTGGGTTTCGAATACCCAGACTACGAAAATCTGAACAAAGGTGCCGGAGGCCAAAAAAGGAAAAGGGTAAATGAAGCCTTAGATGAAGGTGAAAAAGAGCCAGTAACGAAGAAAATTCCGAAGAAAAGGAAAGCTTCTTCTCCGAAGCAACAAATATCCGAAGCAGAAGAAACTCCCGCATCACCTTCTGCTGCTGTTGTTGAGGAAATTCTGAAGGTAATGACTGAATCCTTACCTGCGAAGCTAAGTCCACTGGGTCCTCAACTGACAAAGTTTTTTCAGAAGGACGAGGAGCCCGAGAAATCGAAGAAAACAATCAAGGCAAGGAAACAAAGAATCATTACCGTGACAGAGGTAATTGACAAAACGCCGCCAAGAGCTTCGGCCCAAAAAACACGAGCAGCTTTAGAGGGGGCAGATATTGAAATTGCACCTTCGGAGGCCGCAGCCGCCGAAGTTACCTCAGCTGAAGATTTGAATTTAGAGAGCACAATTGAACATATTGACCAAATGCTGCTAGACATGGCTGCAGAAGAAGCTGCCACTGCTGCCGAAGAGACTGTGACCGCAGCGTCAAAGAGAGGAAAAGAAATTGCTGATGAAGCTTCAGAAAACGAAGCCTTCGCGTTCCAAAACTTAGTTGGAGAACATCTAACAAAAGCTGAAATAGAAGAGCTTAAAGAGTATGCCCAATCCTGTGGATACAAACCTGGGGCACTCCTCTTCGGAGGCGTTGATGACGAGAAATTAGAGTGTATTCGGGACCAAACAGGGGCCAAAGTTATCAGTACTCTGTCCAAGAGTATTGGATTCCCGAAGCTAGAAACAGACATCAGCCGCTACCGACGACAACATGTCGTTGGTAGTTTATTTTACTCCAACTTCAAGGTGAATGACTTGTCCCTTAACCTTTATTGCTTCTAATAAAAACATGTCTGACGAAGGTTGTGTTTGTGTAGAGTATGTTATTGAGCAAAGCCTTGCAAATGCAGCAAGATCTTGAAGATAAAAAGCATGAGATTATAATCGGAAATTTGGAAAACAAAATAAAGGAGCAATCAGATGCTTTTGAGAAAAAGAACTTTGAGCTCCAGGCAGCCGAAGGCTTACTGGCGGAAGCTGAAGCAAAAATATCAGAACTGAACTCGAAGCTTCTCCGCCAGTCTGAGCAGTTCGAACGAGAAAAACAAGATCTCAATGCAAAACTTGAAGCCGAAGCTCAACAAAATTCGGATTTGAGAAAACTACTGACAAATCTTCAAGAAAAATGCCTGGAATTTAGCAACAAGTGCATTCAACGACTAAGAAAGATTTTTTACTCGGTTGGAGCTAGCAGCGAAAAATTTACCCCCTCAGCTGAAGATCTACCAAAAACCTTCGAACACATTGAGGGGGAGATTGACGAGCTCGACGAAGTCATAGCTGGGCATGGTGACTTCTGTGCCTGGGTGGCTTCTCGAGGGACTGCTGCAGCCTTCATGAAGGCTGGCTGTGATCATGGGAAAATTGTCAATAGGCCAAATTTTTCTTTGTCACCATCAATCCTGGATGACATCCCTGATCTCGCCCGAAGCATCTCGAATCGATTTGTAAAAATGATATGGACAAAAGGTGGTCGAGAGAAAGCTGGAGACGAAGCTCGTAGCCACCTTGATCCAGTAAGAAATCATACCTTGTGCTTACCTTTTCCTGTAAACTTGATTCTGACTTCCAACGACCTTATTCATGTAGGATGACGAAGCCGAAGCTGATGATCAAAAATAACGCCGAAGCCGAAGCTCCTTGGAGATTTAGATAGTAGACTGCAGACAGTACTTGAAAAACTTTTGAGATAACTTTTGTAAATGTAAACAAAAACTTGTTTTTAATGTATGCTGTTCATACCTTGTAATATATCCTTAACCTTTCACTGATGCATGAGAAATGCTTTGATGTGGACGAAATTTCCTTTTTTGAGCCGAAGGCGAAAAAACACCTTCCCTTCTTTTCGTACGCAACGAAGCATAGAAAACAACATTTTCATTTTCTCCGAAGCTCTCCTTCATAGAAATTTTTCCCCTTCTTTTTTCTCTTCTTGCCGAAGCAACCATTTTATGCGATGAAGATGATTATCCTACATATGCCTAGATGAATGTTTATGAATGCAAATGCTATGATGTAATGTGATGTGCAAATGAATGGCCAAACACGTATCCGAAGCCATATTCATAGCCATTATTTTCTTAAAAACAATCACACCTCAGCTCTGCATTCCCTTAGGAACGTCTTTGGAGCTTCTTCGCCTTTACTTTTGGCGGAATCAGCGTTGACTTTTCGCTGTAAGCTCTGCATTCCCTTAGGAACGTCTTTGGAGCTTCTTCGCCTTTACTTTTGGCGGAATCAGCGTTGACTTTTCGCTGTAAGCTCTGCATTCCCTTAGGAACGTCTTTGGAGCTTCTTCGCCTTTACTTTTGGCGGAATCAGCGTTGACTTTTCGCTGTAAGCTCTGCATTCCCTTAGGAACGTCTTTGGAGCTTCTTTTTTTTTTCTTTTTGGCACTCGATGGTGCATTCTCAGCTTTTACATTTACATTCTTTGGGGGATTTTGCTCTTATAGAACTAAAAAAGAAAATTACACGTGATGGCCCCATTAAAAACCTTTCTCCCCCTTCGGAAAGGAAAAGGGTGCCATGAAAGAAGAACTAAAAAATAAAAAATTTGAAAAATTACATCGAATTATACATAATATCGCCGAAGCTCATCCGCATTCCAAGATCTAGGAATGTCATTGCCGTCCATATCTTTCAATCTGTATGAACCGGGTCTTGACGAAGATGCTACTAAGAAAGGCCCGTCCCATTTCAACTGCAATTTGCCCACTGTTTCCGAGTTGGCCACCCTCCGAAGCACCAAGTGCCCTGGCCCAATATTTTTTAGCCGAACCTTTCTATCCCGCCATTTAACTGTTTCAGCTTGATATTTATTGATATCTCCACGGCTTGCAGTCTGATCCCTTCTAAAGCATCTTTTTCTATAGAATAAGCAGCTTCGGAATCTGATTCTGTCGAAGCTACTATCCTTATTGATCCGGTTTTAGCTTCCTCTGGAGTTATTGCTTCGTCACCGAATAACAACTTGAATGGAGTGAAGCTTGTAGACCTTGATGTTGTCGTGTTGTGGCTCCACACCACTTTGATTAACTGATCTGGCCATTTTCCTCTGGGTTGATTGAAGATTAACTTCATTATTCCTGTCATTATAATGTCGTTGGCTCTTTCAACGAGTCCATTTGACTCCGGGTGCCTAACTGATGCAAAATGGATCTTCGTACCAATTTGGTCACAGAAATCCCTGAAAGCTTCGGAGTCAAACTGTGTTCCATTGTCCACAGTGATAGCCTTTGGCACCCCGAAACGACAAACAATATTTTGCCAGAAAAACTTTTGGACGGTAGCCGAAGTTATTGTGGCTAAAGGCTTCGCCTCAATCCATTTAGAAAAATATTCCACAGCTACTACAACATACCTCAGGTTCCCTTGGGCCGGTGGTAACGGACCTAACAAGTCAAGGCCCCACCTTTGTAATGGCCAAGTGGGTTGTATGAGCTGTGTTAAGGACGAAGGTTGTTTTTGATCTCTTGCACATTTCTGACATCCTTCGCACTTTTGAACCAATTCTGCTGCATCCGAAGCTGCCTTCGGCCAGTAAAACCCTTGACGGAAAACTTTTCCAAGTAACGGCCTAGATCCGATGTGAGATCCACACAGGCCTGCATGTATTTCTTTCATTAACTCTATACCTTCGGTTCTGGATAAACATTTGAGCAGCGGAGCACAAACTCCATGTTTGTACAACTCCCCTTCTATCATGACATATGGACGAGCTCTTGCCTCTATCCTCTTGTTATAAGCTTCGTCATCTGAAAGAAATTTACCCTGAAGGTAAGAGATGATCTCGGTTCTCCAATCTTCGCTAAAAACAGGAGATATATTAAGAACTGCTCTTTCAAGAAGTTCCACCGAAGGTGCTTTTATTGTTTCGAAGAACACATCCGAAGGTAAAGGCAGCCCCTGTGCTGCTGACTTAGCTAGCAGATCAGCATGCTCATTTTGTCCTCGAGGGATATTCTTGACAGAAAACCCTTCGAAGGAAGCTTCGACTCTTCGAACCATATCCAGATATTTTTCAAGCTTCGGATCCTTAGCCTTACAACTTTTGTCAATATGACCCGAAACAACCTGGGAATCAGTTTTAAGTATGGCCCTTCTGATTCCCATTGCTTTTAACTTCCGAAGACCTAGAACCAATGCTTCGTACTCAGCAATGTTATTTGTGCAATTAAAATCAAGCTTTGCCGCATAACAAATTTTGATTTTGGAAGGTGAAACCAACACAGTAGCCGCTCCTGCTCCGAAGGTTCCCCAAGATCCATCACAAAACACTGTCCAGGCTTCGTTGTCTTTATTCGTTTCCTCCTCCTGAGTCCCTAGCGTCCAATCAGCAATAAAGTCTGCCAGCGCCTGTGACTGAATTGAAGATCTATGAACATATTCAATACAAAATTCATTGAGCTCTGCAGCCCATTTTCCAATCCTTCCAGTAGCTTCTCGATTCCTCATAATATCCTTCAGAGGTTGTGATGAAGGAACAATTATGTTGTAAGCTTGGAAATAGTGTCGAAGCTTCCTGGAGGCCATCAAGACAGCATACAATACCTTCTCCAGCTCTGTGTAATTTTTCTTTGACAAACTAAGAACCTCGGATACAAAATATATTGGGGCCTGCCTCTTGACTTGACCATCAAGCTTCTCCTGGACAAGCGCTGCACTTACCGCTGAGTGCGAAGCTGCCACATATAATAACAAAGGAGCCCCTGGCATTGGTGGAGTCAATGTTGTTAGATCTATTAAATACTGTTTTAACTCTTCAAAGGCCTTCTGTTGGATTGGTCCCCATTGAAAGACTTCGGCTGACTTCAGTACTTCGAAGAATGGTAAGTTTCTCTCTGCTGATCTGGATATGAATCTATTGAGAGATGCCAATCTTCCTGTCAATCTTTGAGCCCCCTTCTTTGTAGTTGGTGGCTCCATCCGAAGTATAGCTTCAATTTTACTTGGATTAGCTTCAATCCCCTTTGTTGAAACCAAGCATCCAAGAAATTTCCCCTTCTTCACTCCGAAGACACATTTTTCTGGATTTAACTTTAAGCCAGCTTGCCTGAAACTGGCGAAGGTCTCCTGCAGATCAGCAATATGATTCTCCTGCTTCGTGCTTTTGACAATGATGTCATCAACATAAGTTAGCACGTTTCTGCCTATTTGAGATTGGAGAACCTTCGCAGTCATTCGGCTGAAACTTCCTCCAGCGTTTTTGAGCCCCTCAGGCATCCGAAGATAGCAATATGTGCCACTTGGAGTTATGAAGCTAGTCTTCGGCTCATCTTCCTGCTTCATCCAAATTTGGTGATAGCCTGAATAACAGTCTAACAGACTCATGAGCTCTGAAGAAGCTGCTGCATCAACTAAAGAATCTATCCTTGGTAGTGGGAATTCATCCTTCGGGCAAGCTTTGTTAAGATCTGTAAAATCGATGCACATTCGCCACTTGCCATTGGCCTTTTTTACCATAACAGTGTTAGCCAGCCATTCTGGGTACTTCACTTCTCTGATAACTCCTGCACTGAGGAGTCTTTTGACTTCGTTGCGAGCACCTTCGGCCTTATCATCTGACATCTTCCGAAGCCTTTGCTTTCTGGGTCTGAAGGATGGATCGACATTGAGTGAGTGCTCGATAACATCTCTATTAACTCCGCAGAGATCATTGGCTGACCATGCAAAAACATCCTTGTTATTGAACAAAAACCTTATCAAGGTTTTCTCCTGCTCTTCGGATAACTGAGAGCCTAACAGCACCTTCTGCTTTGCTATGTCCTCACATAAAAGCATAGGCTTCGGCTGGTCTGCTGAAGCTGCTTTCTCCCTTCTGAATTTGTACTGTTCACAAGCTTCAGCTCCATCGATGTTATGGATTGCTTTTGAGTCAGTCCAATTACCTTCGGCCCTTCTTGCAGCTTCCTGACTTCCATGGATAGCGATGGGTCCCTGATCCGAAGGTATCTTCATGCAAAGATAGGCAGGATGAAGGATTGCTTCGAAGGCATTGAGAGTACCACGACCAATAATTGCATTGTAAGGGTATTCCATGTCGACAATGTCAAACACAACTTGCTCAGTTCTAGTGTTGTTGATGAACCCGAAGGTCACTGACATGGTGATCTTGCCCAATGCTACAATCTGTCTTCCTCCGAAGCCACAGAGAGGATGTGTAGCATCATGAATCTTATCTTCTGGCTCTTGCATTTGTCTGAAGGCCTTAGCAAATATGATGTCAGCTGCACTGCCTGTGTCAACCAAAACATTGTGGACCAGAAATCCTTTGATAACACAAGAGATAACCATGGCATCGTTGTGTGGGTAATCTTTGAGCTGAAGGTCCTCTTGGGAGAAGGTAATAGGAATGTGAGACCATCTTGACTTGATGAAGGGTCCTTGCACCCCAACATGCTGTACCCTTCTCTGTGCTTCCTTCTTCTGTTTCTTGTTAGCTGGCTCTGAGGACGAGCCACCTGTGATCGGGAGCACCAGCTTCGGGTCCGAAGCAGCTCCAGCTTGGTCGTTGAACGAAGCCATCAGCTCAAAAAGTGGAAGTGAGTTCACCGGAGGTGGGCGCCAATGTTGGGGACTTGTTCTCAAATGCTATGAGTTAAGAACAAGGCAACACAGAGAATGTTAAACGATAAAGTCCTTCGTCCTTTGAGGCATTATTTCCCTTAGGATATAACGATCTCCGGACGAAGGTCATGAAGGACGAACTTTCATCATCACAGTATACATTAATGAAAGACGAAGCATATGAAACATAAAAGATAGCACGAATAATCATATAACATTATTCATTTAACTTTATTATATCATCATAGAGAAATAGAGACAATATCGAATTATAAATGTACCTTCGGCTTGGAAGGAGATGAAAATACAAGTGTAACGCAAAAGCAAATGCCAAGTCAACGTGAACAGTACGGGGGTACTGTTCACCTATTTATAGGCACGGGGTACAACACATACAAAATTACATACATGCCCTTTACATTTGGTGATAATTCTATAGCACTCTATCGAGGTCTAAATGGCCTTTTCATCTTTAAGTCGGTTCCCTTTTCTGCGAACATGCCGAAGCTTTCCTGCTTCACAGCTTCGGCGCTGTGTCAACCTTTGTAGCCTTTCCCTTTCTGATACGAGTCCGAAGATACCTGCTCACACATTTTAAGCCGCTTCTCCCTTGAAGACCTTCGGCGACGAAGCATAGACCCAACATCGATTCAAAGGGCAGGTGGGGGGTGGAGTTTTGGGTTATGTACCGACTCCTTCGGGCAGAAAGTCGGGGAAGCGAGAACGTAGGAAATCCTCAGTCTCCCATGTAGCTTCTTCTACTGAATGGTGACTCTACTGAACCTTATACATTCTGATCGACCTTGTCCGCGTTGACCTCTCTTTCTGATCCAATACCTTGACGGGGTACTCTTGATAGGACAGGTCTGGTTCTATCTCAATTTCTGGTTCAGGTAGCACTTCAGTGGGTAAGCGGACACATTTCCGCAGCTGAGATACATGGAACACATCATGAACTGCTGGCATGTGGGGTGGCAACTCCAATTGATAGGCTACGGGTCCACAATTCGCTTTGATCTCATACGGTCCAATGTAGCGAGGAGCTAACTTGCCCTTGATTCCAAATATCTGGACACCCTTGGTGGGCGACACCTTATGATAAACATGGTCTCCCACTTCAAATTGTAGAGGCTTCCTTCTCTTGTCATGATAGCTCTTTTGCCTGGCCTGAGCAGCTTCTAGATTCTTCTTTATAACTCTGACCTTTTCCTCTGCTTCAAGTACCAAGTCTGGTCCAAATATTTCTCTTTCTCCGGCTTGTGACCAATTTAGCGGTGTCCTACACCTTCTCCCATATAAGGCCTCAAAAGGTGCCATCTTCAAGCTGGACTGGTAACTGTTATTATAAGAAAACTCTGCCAACGAAAGACACTTGTCCCAATCCTTTCCATAATGTAGCACACATGCCCTCAGCATGTCTTCCAAAATTTGATTTACCCTTTCAGTCTGGCCATCTGTTTGAGGATGGTATGTTGAGCCTCGTATTACATGGGTCCCAAGTGATTCTTGCAGCTGTTCCCAAAAGCGTGCCACAAACAGTGCTCCTCTGTCAGAAACAATGGTCTTCGGAATGCCATGCAAGCGCACGATTTGATCAACATAGATTTATGCATATTTTTCTGTCTTATGGGTAGTATGCACTGGTAGGAAATTAGCGGTCTTGGTCAATCTGTCCACAATGACCCAAATGGAATCATGGTGCCGAGAGGTATTGGGCAATCCCAGAATAAAGTCCATGCAAATGTCCTCCCATTTCCAAGATGGTATGGGAAGGGGTTGCAAAGGGCCTGCTGTCTTCAAATGATTAGCCTTGATCCTTTGGCAAGTGTCACACTTGGATATGTACTTGGCAATTTCCCTCTTCATTCTGGTCCACCAGTATAAGGATCTGAGATCATGATACATCTTTGTACTGCCCGAGTGCATGGAGAATTTTGAAAGGTGAGCTTCATCCAATATCTTCTTTCTAAGCTCAGGGTCCTTTGGAACAACCAATCGATCTCCAAACCATAGGATTCCTTTGCTGTCCTGTCGGAAGCATTTGTACTTTTCTGCTTTCTGCTTGATCATTTCCTTGATAACCTGAATACCCTTGTCTTCAATTTGTGCCCTCACTATTTGCTCTTGTAATGTGGGCTCCCCCAAGATATAAGTTAAGGCACCTGAAGAAACAACTTCTAGGTTCAGCTTGCACAACTCATCACACAGGGTGGTGACTCTTGCATCCATGCTCATACAATTGCACTGGGCCTTTCTGCTCAAAGCATCTGCCACAACATTGGCTTTGCCAGGATGGTAATGCACCTCCAAATCATAGTCCTTGATTAGCTCTAACCATCTCCTCTGCCTCATATTAAGATCTGCTTGAGTGAAAATGTATTTGAGGCTCTTATGGTCAGTGTAAATGTTACAGTGAGCTCCCATCAGGTAATGTCTCCATATCTTGAGAGCATGAACCACAACTGCTAACTCCAGATCATGTGTAGGGTAGTTCTGCTCATGGGGTCTGAGTGCTCGGGAGGCGTAAGCAATTACTCTGTTATCTTGCATTAAGACACATCCCAATCCAGTACCGGAAGCATCACAATATACTTCAAAGGGCTTGGTGTTATCAGGTTGAGCTAGCACTGGTGCTGTTGTCAAATGTTGCCTTAGTGTATGAAAGGCATCCTCACACTTCTGGCTCCAATCATACTTGACTCCCTTCTTCAACAATTCGGTCATTGGCTTGGCAATTCTAGAGAAATCCGGAATGAATCATCGATAATACCCTGGCAATCCCAGAAAACTCCGAATCTATCTCACTGTGGTAGGAGGTTTCCAATCCATCACTTCTTGTACCTTCTCAGGATCAACTGATATCCCATCCTGAGAAATTGTGTGACCCAAGAATTTAATTTCCCTCAGCCAGAATTCACACTTAGACAACTTAGCATAAAGACGATGATCGCGTAGTCGCTGAAGCACGATGTGCAGATGCTTAGTATGCTCATCTTCATTCTTGGAATAGACCAGGATATCATCAATAAAAACCACTACAAATTTGTCCAGCTCTGGCATAAAAACTGAGTTCATCAAGTACATGAAATAAGCCGGGGCATTGGTCAGCCCAAAAGACATCACCAAGAATTCATAGAGCCCATATCGGGTAGAGAAGGCCGTCTTCGGAATATCACTGGCACGGATCTTGATCTGATGGTAGCCTGAGCGAAGGTCTATCTTGGAGATACCTTGGCTCCTACCAACTGATCAAACAAAACATCAATGCGGGGCAGTGGGTACTTGTTCTTGATGGTTACCACATTGAGAGGGCGGTAATCAAAACACATTCTCAGACTTTCATCCTTCTTCTTTACAAACAAGGCTGGGCATCCCCAAGGTGAAGTACTTGGGCGAATGAACCCCTTGTCCAACAACTCTTGTAGTTGCCTTTTCAGTTCTGCCAATTCCGCGGGAGGCATCCTATATGGTCTCTTGGAGATAGGAGCAGTCCCGGGTTGCAATTCAATTGCGAACTGAATGTCTCTATCAGGTGGAATCCCTGGCAATTCATCCGGGAAAACGTCTAGGTAGTCACAGACCACTGGGATCCTTTCCACTGGGCATTCTATCATAACGAAGGCACAAGAACGGGTACAACCCTGGTCGGGCAAATATAATGTGGTCTCACCATAGGTCGGTGAGTGCACTTCAATGGCCCTAGCTGCAATATCAATCACTACCTGATGTTTGGTCAACCAGTCAGTTCCCAATATGATATCTACACTATCCAAACCCAAAATGAGGAGGTTGGTTTTGATTATCAAACTACCAAACTTTATAGGCACATTCTTGCTGATTTGATTGGTGGCAATCCTGCCTCCTGGTGTTGAAATTGTAATACCCCATTGGTGTGGTGAAAAGGTAACTGACACTTGGCACTGATAAAACTATGAGATGCACCAGAATCAAAAAGAATAATAGCAGGATAATTCAAAACTGTAAAGATACCAGTCATGACAGGTGCTCCCTCTGGAATATCAGCCATGGTGGTGAAGTTCAGCCTGCCTTGCCTCACTTGCACCTTCTGCCTCTTGCCTTGGTTCTGATTAACATTTTGTCCCTGCTGGTTTCTAGGGCAATTCTTGGCATAATGTCTGGTGTTGCCACAAGTGAAGCACCTGTTGTCATTGGCCTGACGGTACTGCTGCTGCTGTTGATTGTTCCTCTGAGCTGGAAACTGGGTGTGGTTGGGTGCCTGCTGCTGCTACTATGGTCGGATCACCCAACGCCCTTGCTGCTGCTGCGGTCCCCTGTTCTGAGTGTCAAACACAATCCTGAAGCGCTGTGGCTGAGCTGAAGGTCCTGCCACAGGGGTTTTCCTCTTCTTCTCTGCCTGACGAGCTGTGATACAGTCCTCCTGAGATATGGCCATGTTGACTAACTCATTATAGTTGTTGGCCCTGACGGTGTTGAGACGGTCACGGAGCTTAGTGCTGAGCCCCCTCCTGAACCTGTCCCTCTTCTTCTCGTCCGTGTCTGCATGATATCTGGCATACTGGCACAGGTCATTGAAGGCCTGAGCATACTGTAACACTGTCCGGTTCACTTGCGTGAGTGCCAGAAACTCGTTGAGCTTTCGGTCCATAATGCCTGCTGGTATATGGTGTCCCCTAAAAGCTGCCTTGAACTCTCTCCATTCCACCTCTCGGTCATCTAGCTGCATAGCAAGAAAATGGTCCCACCATGTCCGCATGGGTCCGCGAAGCTGCTGGGTGGCGAACCTGACCTTAGTGACCTCTGAGCAAACTCCATGGAGTAGCGGGAATTTGGATTCCACTACTCTCAACCATACATCCACATCAAGTGGGTCCTCTGCCCTGGTGAATAATGGTGGCTGGGTACTGAGGAACTCCTGGTAGGTGGCTGCTGCGGGGTGGCGCTGATGATCACCACCACCATAGTGCTGAGGTGGCGGCTGACGCTGAGCTAGCTGCCTCAAGATCTCATTCTGCTAGGCCATTAGCTCCTGCAGCGTAGGGGGCGGTGGCGGCGGTGCAGGAACGCGCTCATTTTGACCACGACGCGCTCTCTCGGCCATCTAAAAAATCACATATATTTTTAATACACATCTTTGAGGTTCAAGGTTCAAGCGCGATGAAAGAGCCAAAAGGCGAAACGGATAGATTCTTGCATAATCATTAGAGATTTCACATGGCATAATTTTCCTTCTTAATTTAAGAGTGACACATTCATCCACCATGCTTCCAAATGAGTTTATCACGATTACATCATTAGTCCCAAAAGACTCAACTCTATCTAGCCTAGTACCCTACGGGTGCAAAAGCTAAGCTAGCTTCGAGGAGTTCCACCATCACCGACTTCTAGGTCTATCCCTGATACCTAGTGAACGAACAAGGCAACACTCGACTCGGGGGAAGGTGGTCTCCCTGAGCCAGCAGTGTCCAAGCTGGAGGCAGGCTCCTCTCCTTCCTCGATGTCGACATCCTCGTTGGCCCCCATGTCCTGGATCTCCTGGTGGTGCATATCCAGATGCTCGTTAGCCTCGGAAAGCTGCTGCTGGGTGTTAATTAACTGATCCTCGAGAACCTCGATGGTGTTCTCCCTCGTTCCCACTAGCTCCTCAAGTTCGTGAATCTCATCTGACAACTACTCCACTTGTAGATCTTTTTCTACCATCTCAGTGGACAAGTCAACCACAAGCTCCTCTCTATCATCCAAGGTGATCTTAGTCGCCTCCAATAATGCCATCAGATGGGATATGACCTCACCACGCATCACTTGCAGACGGTACAGGGCATTCATGCACCGTACTGTCAAGTGAGCAGTCTGACCTGGGTAGTAGCCCATATGTCCTTGGCATGCTCCACTCGGTCCTTCCACATTGGGTCGTCCTCCTTCTCAGCGGGGAACAAGCCAATGGAGTGAGTGGACAGCTCCAAGGGGTGGAATCCGCAGAAAGTGGTCAATCCGTGAAGAGCAATCGCCTCGATCATATCCTCAGCCCGGTATCCAAAGGACTCAGAGTTCAGTGAACGCCAGTCGGGCTACAGGGGATGAGGCTCCATGGTCATCCTCACCCTATAGCGGGGCACTCGGTGCTTCTCGAACTGCTGCACCGCGTACTGAGGAGGCGTCGTGTAACCAACTCCTTGAAGTACCTCCCATAAAATACGGGGAAAACCCTCTCGTGCAAGACCGTCAGTATGGGACAGTGCATTCCCTTCGTCTGAGGATCCGTGAGAAGTCATCTATGTACGGTTAAGTGTAAGTAAAAGAAAAAGAATTATAAAAAGAAAAGGAATCACAACTCAGCCTCTCTATAACCATGGCAGCGGTACTGGGGGTACTTATTTGGTCATCGTTTGTATCAAAGTTTTTACCCAATTATCCATTTGTTTAATTAATGATGCATGCATGCTCGTCCTGAACGACCTCACATCAATCTTAAAGGGAATAGGGAAGAACTCCCATCCCTTATAGTAGCCTGTAGAGCTGACTCAATTTGCCACCTAGCTACCCCTCTATCATCCTAAGGCTTCACGTCCTAGGTCTATCCTAATCGTCCTATGGTCTATCAAATATTTGTTTCTATCAAGTTTTACTTTGGAAAAGGATGGTATTTATAGTTTATTGATTCCTCTGTGGTGGTACAAGCTCCGATACCAGCTGTGGCGGAACTGCCCGAATTATTCCAACTTAAGTGCCTAAGTCCCGCCTTAGAGACTAGACCACACTTAAATGGGAATAACCCATCAATCCCTCGGATCTAGTCCGACGAGGCCACTGACAGGATCAAGTACCACAGTCTCACTCGAGGGTGAGTCACAGAGCAAATACAATAAAGCATAAAACCATACATTAAGGAGTATTAAACATATTACATCATCATCAGAGTTTTAGCAAAATTAGTCATCATGGTTCGAAGTGCAGCGGAATAACACTAACGATAAATAAACAGAGAGATGGGGAAGCATGTCCCATCACTCTTCATGCTCCTCCTCAGCCGAGGCAGGATCCCACTCGACTGTCCAACCCGGTGGCAAGATGGACGTCCAAGTCACTCCAGCAACCATGTCCTCCAGAGATCCTGTAAAAATTGTGCCACAAGCAAGGCTGAGCATACTAATACTCAGCTAGACTTACCCGGTGTGAGGAGTCTACTCCTCTACCTCTAGACATGCAGTTGTTTGGCTGTGGGGTTTGGTTGCCAAAAGCACTAGCTGAGTTTGTAAATCAATTTTTAGCTTTGTCAAGTTTAAGTGTGACTCTCTTAAGGCTAAATGTGTACTATCTAATCATACATGGTATCAAACATATTTAGCAATCAACATCTTGTGTCAACTCATCACATTTCCACTTGTTACTCAATGCAGTACAATGGATCAAGCAGTCTCATTAGCTGCGAGAAGCAGACGATTCGAATCGAGTTTTTATCCTTGCAAGGTAAACCTAAACACACGACATGGTGTGGCACTCCGTCCCCACACACATCAACCGTCCCCATCGATTCCCTGGCAGCAGATCAGGGCTCACCGCCTTGGCGTACAATGCCTCACTGACCCCGACTGCCGTCGTGCAGTGACCGCACTTGTACCCACCATAACCGGAATGGGAGACCACGTCTCAGGTCGCGTGAGGGGATATGTCCGCTGGCAGGTTCAATCAGGTACTAGGCTTACCGATTTACCATATTTCTTGGCATGTGCTTAGTACATTCAAACGCTTGACACAGGTATCCGCACGTTAATCCTTATTCCAATTTCATCTCGTAGACCACGCATCCCCATGGATCCGTGTCCACAGACCAACATCAGTATGATATGAAAGTGTGTACAATCAATATCCTGACCTCGCGCGAGTGCTGGAAAAATCACTCGACTTCTACCGAGATCCCTAATTAGCAAAGCAGCTACTCGACCTAGCATACTAGTATCCATCTCAAAAAGGAAATCCTGAGTTCATGCAACTAGGGTTTCAAACAACTCCTACACTTAAGTGCACATGCAATCCTACAATCATTAAGCGTAGTAAAATAGTATAGATAACAGGTTATGCATAAACCGGGGCTTGCCTTCCAAAGCTGGGGCAGGCAGATCCTCTGGTGCAGGCTCTGGTGCTGGATCTGGGGCTACCTCCTGAGCAACACCTTGCTCCGGCACGAGGACGTACTCTCCGTCAGCGAGGTTGCAGTCTATCGAATGCAATAAATAGGAATATGCATGTCATGATTATGCATGATTTAACAACATTATGCTAAAGGAAGAAGAACTAAGTTAGTTAGCAACTTAGGGTTTCTTGGTCATACGTGGCTTTTAGTGGTTTATGCTTATGAACTTAGGTTTGGAGTTTTGTTAGGGATAAGCATAGTGGATTTGTACTTCCCTTATATATTTCAGTGGACAAATTAAAAGAAAGGATTTTGCTGGTTGGGCCAGGGTGGCACTAATTCCCACTATTAATTTCCCCTTTTTCATTTTCGATTTATGAATTCTAGTGTTGATTTGAACTACAACAGTTGTTTAACTTTTTTCCAAAAATTCTATAAAAATTACAGTGGGTTACTAGTGGTTACTGTAGTTTGTCCTATAAATTTGAGGTGGTTATTGATTTAGATACTACTTGTGTAAAATTTACAAGGATAAGTTTGGAAAGGGCACTTTACACTATAGCTATGATTTAATTGAGATTTTTGTACCAAATTTTATTTTTGTCCAGACACATAGGTGATATTAGGCTTTTGTGTTAAAAATCACAGAAAAAGGCAAACTGGATATTTAGTTGTGAATTTCTAAAGTTTTATGACAAAAAGGTGCTTATAACTAACTTGTTATTTGAAAAATATCAAACAACAGATTTCATATTTTTCCTATGTTCATAATAACAAAACATTAGTAATCCCAAGGTTTGGGGTGTTTTCTCTTTGGGGTTATTTTTCTAGGGCTTTTCTAAGTTTTCCTTGTTTCCCTAAAATCAAAGGTATCCCAATCATTTTATACTAAACCAGAGTATAATAAATTTTTCTAGTGAACTATCCTGAATAAGTAGACCAACAAAAATGTGGGTGCTCCCTGGTTCTCTATTTAAATTACCTTTTCTATTTTCTTTAACTTTAAGCACAAGGTGAAATAAATGGCAAACTCTACCTTAATGAGGTATACAGAGGGGTTTATCATTTTTAAATAGGTTAGTAGGTGATCAAGTACTTCTCTAAATTTTCTTAACCTCAGTCAAATAGTGTAACTATTTTTCCTTATTTCTTTTAGCTTTTGGCCAGTTAACCATTTAATTCAAAACTCTAAAGTTTTCTGTAACACTGAGGGGTTTTATATTTTTCCTAAGTGGTTTACATTATTTAAGATCTAGCAAAATTGGTTTGACTCGATTTGGGTGAACAAAACAGAAGATATGAATTATTCAAGTTCTGTTTGAATTTAAATCAGATTAATAAAAAGGTTTCCTGGGAAAACAGTTTACACCGAGGACCCTGGGTTTAATCCAAATCAACCCACTCAAATCAACCCCTGCGCCACTATTCCCCTGAGTCACTGACAGTTCAAAAATCCCCCCGACCTTTTCTTCTACTTCCCGAGGTCCTTCCAGAAATGCAAACAGTACCCGCGGGAAAGAAAAGGGCGGCGCGGCTTACTGGCGGCGAGAGAGGTCCGACGAGGGGCGGGGTTGGCTCCAGGAGGCCCTAGCGGTCACAGAGGTGTACGGCTCGACGGCGGAGGTGGCCGGAATCGTCCGGTCCACGTGCACAGGCGGGTGATCTCGTCGGCGGCGTGTGTTCCGGCTAAACCACGGCAATCTAGTGCAATCAAATGGCACGATGAGCTTCACAGGGTGATGTTGAGGCTATGTGCACAACGAATCGAAGAATGGAACAGAGGATTACCCGGTCTACGTTCACCGGCGGTCGGGCGAAGTCCGGCGACCGTGGACTGGCTTCTCCGGCGAAGCAAAATCTAATTCCTTGCTCGAGGAGCTTCACCGAGGCGTGCACAGTCTATTCCAAGGGTTGGACGGGGTTGGGAAGGGCTCTGCTAGCCGGTCTATGGTGGCAGGGGCTCGGGTGGCCGCGGGCACGCCGTGCAAGGGGCAAACGCCGGTGGTTTCGGGCTCCGGTGAAGTCGAGCGTGCGTGGAGGAGTACGGTCGACGCCTGAGGGTGATTTATAGGCGCGGGCGCGAGCAGGAGACGCGGGCATGGCTTGGCGTGGCGCGAGGCACGCGGGGTCGGGCGCGGGCGTGCTCTGGCGCGCGCAGAGCGCGTCGAACACGTGGAGGTGTTCTTCTGCCCAAGTTCAAAAGCTTGCTGAGATCACATACGTGTGAATCTTGGCAAAAATCCGGTGCAGACCTCTTCCTGGCACCTATGGCTATCTCTTGTATGTGAGTTCCAAGGGAAGATAAGCCCTAGGTTAGAAGATATGCGGACGCCAAATCTGGCTTTGTCTCCCTGTCCGCTGCGCGACAAAAATGATGCCAAGACATGTCAAATGTCAAGGGCTCGGTCTCAACTTTTTCCAGGGGGTGTCCTAGGTGGTATGCCACATTTTTGGTATAGAACTTAGGTGGTTTTGGTGCCATCTTCAAGGTGAACACGGTGGATCTCTAGATTAGGTGTAGATTTTGACTTAGAGAGAATTAGAGAGCTCTAGCTCTTTCTCTACTTAAAGAATGGATTTGGGGTTTCTTAAGGGGTCTTTTTGCAATGTTTCCTCTCTATATTTGTTGATTAATATGTTACTTAACTTTTGCCAAAGGTTAGGTCATGATTTGCACATTTGCTTAATCTCTCCCCCCTTCAACCATGGTTTTAGGAGATAGGGGTTCAAGAGAGGTCCAGGGTTTACTCCCCTCTTGCCCAAGGTGGTAAGTGCACAAAAGCTTGAGTAATGCTTTTAGGTCATTAACATTCTTGGCTAACATAGGGTCTCCAAGGTTCTTATGCTCTTCTCCTTAAATTTCTTCCACATGTGATCGCAGTCATTAGTGTATAGATGTGCCATAGCCATGGTAACACTTGGGGTGTTACACAAGCCCACATTAATCCAACAATCCCTACCAAGTGCTAAGTCACACTAAAAATGCTCTTGTCAACTCACACGTTTGATATACAGGTGTTTCGATGGAGACCGTTAAGTTGAACATCCACCTAGAACCTAGACTACACTTAACCACAACTGCACCTAGAACTAATGAAGATATTTCAGTAATAACCAATTGGGTGAAACTTTATATATATACCATTGCTATTTGTCAGTCTACCCAACCGATAATTATTGAGCAGACTTCAATAATAATCGAGAACTAATGAACATCGTTCAGTAATAACCAATTAGGTGAAACGTTACTTAGGGTGACGAAAACCATGTAGGATTTTTTAATTATTTTGTACATTGAAGCACCGAGGAAACTCACCACCCAAGCAATGTGCAAATGGATGCCTCCTCATCCACCTCTTTCGTAACCAAGCATCAAAATTTTAGCACAATTTTCCTTGTGTTGAACTCCATCAGACGGTCTATCTTTCCACATTCATTCTCAACTAATTTTCCTAGCAGCCTCATCCTTCTTGAGCCTTTGTTAATACAACCTAAAGGCCAGTATAAAATAACCAAAAATGACAAAATACATAAAACAAATAAATCACAAGAATAAATTTCTCCATGTCATCTGCATTCAATCTGCTAGCTGATCATTCTATCGTGATTAGTGGGCTTTCTAAAGCACCAGAATAGGCAGTAGAACGAAGAGCCTCTAAAAGTAAAGTTTCAGGGTCACTTGATGATTTCGCAAGCTCTGCCTTTAGCCTTAAAATCTAAAAAGTAAACATGACACTATGTCAGCAAAGAACATGATCTTTAATCTAAAACGACATGTAGAAGGGGATGACATCAAGATCAAATACCTATTCATTGAGCTCCCAGTTAAGAGAGCAGGGTTGCGTACACAATCAATAAGCACTTCAACCTGGAATTCCAGGCATATAAGTCTCTAGGGCTCTGTAACACCCCAGGATCCACAAACACCCCAGAATGCTACTAAACTACACATCTAACATTCGTATATAAAATTTCGACAATATCTCCTTTGAAAATTGCATAAATGGGGAAGCAACAAAGTATAAATAGATATCATGATAAGAAAACATAATAGACATTAATAATCTGCTAGCAATAGGAAGACAACCATAATGGCATGAACTAAATTAACCAGTGTGCATAACTAGTTAGAAACTAACATCCTTTGACAAGAAGCTTCTAATTTAATCATGACTGCGCCTAAGCAGAGTTATTATGAGAGTGAAGGTGGATGTGCTGCTACTTCCCACTTCCCTTAATGAGCAACAAGCACCTGCATTGAGTAATGCAAGAGTGAGATGAAACATCTCAGCAAGCGAATTGTTTTGATGAGATATTTAAACCACAAATTGAATTAATCAACATTTTAAAAGAATAACAATTAAGATAAAAAATACTTGTAGATATAGAACTCGGTAGTCCCAATATAACCAATACCATCTTATTTCCTCGAACAACTACAATAGGTTGTATAACACTTACCTGCGTCAACAATACCTGCAAATATCAGTTCAATGTATGCATAGGAATGTAATGTGTAGGTACTCTACCTTCATACCTCTAAGGGTATAAAACCACATCATCTGCAAATATCACTTCAATGAATGCATATGAATGCAATGCATATGTCCTCTGCCTTCATACCTCTAAGGGTATGAAGCCGCATCGTACCCCTCCTCAGGCAACATACGATGCTAAGTTGTACCGGTACGGTCGGACCATAGGTCACGACCCAACTTCAGATGCAAGTGAAACATGCAATGTATATGGCATGCTGCATTTATCAATATACATCACTTCCTTCACATACAATACAACCTCAAAAAATACTTCATTTACCTTCAGATACAATACCAACCTCAAATAATACTTCATTTACCTTCAGGGGTGTGAATTAATCTCATGAGTCATACTCGAATCATAATCATCATCAATATATGATTGATCATTAGTATAATGCAAGCAAGTAAAGCATCACCATAGAGTCCAATTATGAAAGAATTCAATACTTCTGAATATTTGAGTGTAGGCAATAGAAATAACAGGTCAGAACAGAAGCAACCACCGCTACATTCACTTGCCTTCATTGAAGAAGAAGAAATGTACTAGGCATGATCTGGAGTGTAGCCACCTACTAGCGGACATAAAACTTAGTACAAATATTTGACAAACATTTGCCAACAATCAACAAATCGCTCCTACACTTGAAACCAAGACCTGGTGGAAAGCCTCCCACCCTGAACCACATGCCATACAGCAGCAGCGCTGTTTGTTAATTTTGTATCTTTAAAATTATAACAGTGGTGATATAAAACAAATAATCTATAAGTATCTAAACAAAATACCCTACAACTTCGGTATTCAATGGATAATTAAATTCTGTTGTCTATAAGTTCTAAAATATCTGACAAGATAACTGACTGAATCTGTTTTAGACAGCAGCGTAGTTAACTTCAAAATTCGATATATCACAAACTACTCAACCAAAAATCATGAAATTCTAATGACAGTAAGAACTTTTATCCCTCTACAGAAGTCTCCATAGTTGGAAGAGCCAATTCGGCCATTGTCCTAGTGAAACCTACCAGTGAACAGACCCGCTCATTTTTGTCAGGCAAACATGAACAGCCACAATAAAACAAACATAACTGGAGTTTCATAATTCATGTGGATGCACTCTTTAACAATCTGGAAAGCTTATGAAATTATCTACAAATTTTCTTACAAACCCAAGGTTGAATTCTGTTGACAAAATTGCCTAAATCTTAGGAGAACAGATTCTGCACAGAATTAAGAGACTAAAGAACTGCTATAATCAAACTACAATAACTTTCTGATCTGATGTCCGATTGAGGTGTTCTTCATGGCCACTGAAAGATCTACAAATTATCTACAACTCATATATAAACTTTTCATTTTTTGGGGCAACTAAGACTATGGAAAACTGGCATGAACAGAAACTGTTGAATCTGGCATTCAGCAGAAAACTAAATTCGAGATCAAAACCTAACACCACATCTAATCCAACCTCTAATCCTTTAATCCCCATGATCCACAACCTTCAAAATCAATAATTACAAGGAGGAACAAGGATTTCATCCATACCTAGGGTTTTCCCTAAGAAAATCTTCAAGAAGAGATAGGGAAGAACATCTCATTGATCCTCTCTCCCTCTTCAATTCAACATGCTCCTCCCCTTCTCGATCCTTGCTGCGTGGGGGGAGATCTAGAGGAAGGAGGAAGCCGTGGAGAGGGGTTTTCATGGGAGGATAGAGCGGCCACCCAAGGGGAAAGGGGGAGGGGCTGCCAAGAGTGTGGGGGAGAAAGGGGGGTGGCCAAGAAGGGGCAAAAGGGGGAAAGGGCCAACACTAGGGTTTCTTTGCGGGAGAAACGAAACGACGCCACAGATGACTCTGACTTAGCATCCAATGGCCCACAACCCTTTTCCCACATCCACGCACCGAAGATCAACCTTTGGCAACATTTTTTTGGGATATTACAGGCTCCACAAGTGTAGCTCATCATCTCACGACAAGTAGATGCTTTGGAACAACCACCTATTGCCTCAATTTCACGCACACCACACAATTCGCTCTTGGTGGTAGTGAATGCAAAGTCCATTGTGTCTTCAATAGCTGACCGGCACCTGCTTAGAACCATAATCAACATAAACTCCAACAGAATCAGATGTCCCCTGAATAGAAAATATAAACACCCTATTATCATCAACTACTATTGAGGGATTGGATGGAATGTGTAACCATATAAAAATAAAGACAACATACTGCAGATGTCTCAGAGGCTATTTTAGAACATATAATGTTGAGTTGCAGCTCTCCACTAATTTCAGTTGTATTAACACTGAGGAGGGTGCAACAAATGCTCATAAAAGTAATATCAAACTGTGAATTGGAGTTACCATTATGAAAGACATTTGTTAGGCACTACCACACGACAATGTATGCACATGTCTCTTTAAAACAGAAAGAATAGAAGTGTAACAAATAATGTATAGACAATTTATTTGGTAAAAAAAAGGCCAGCAAGAAGAGTAGGATGGATCACGACGGGCATCCAAGTTGTTTCACCTCTCTGTGAAGAATCTTAGATGTATAGCACCCCTTGCAGCAGTTCTAAAAAGTTATTTAATCATATGATAAAAGTAGAAATATCTACGGGTGGATGAACAACATCCAAGAATATATAAAGTAATAAAAATTTGCATTTTGAATTTTTAAATTTTGAATGTAATTTTTGAGAGCAGAGACGATTTCAAATAAAAAAGTTATCAACTAAAATGTTTCATAACTTTTCGAGATCCACAACTTTTATGTTGGTGGTTTTATCATCCAAGACCATTTGGAAAACTAAAAAAATAAGGATATAAATGATTTCTAGTGGCAGTTTTTTAAGAAAACCGCCACTAGAAATTATGGTGGTTTTCTTAAGAAACCACCACTAAAAAATAGCACTAACGGTTGATAACAGAATCCATCTTTAAAAAAATACACCCCACTATGCATGCTTTGGTGTAAAGCAATCACCGTGCATCGTCGTCCTCAACACACTCGGAAAAACTATATATATAGAATCCATAACTAAGAGAGGAAAGAACCCGTGCAGAAATCTTTTTAGTTTACTGAATCTTTCTGGGAAACTTTTTCTTTATTAAATCGTTTTGGGGGAACATTTTCCTTTACTAAACTACTAGGAGGCTGACATGAAGGGCCCTTTTTCCCTGATCCATTATTCTTGCCCCGCGCCGGCTTCTCGTCATGGGCACATGCAGGCTTCTGGCTCGATCGGGCAGGGAGGGCCGGGCCTATATATATGGGATGCTGCCGGTGTTAGCCAGCAAAGACGCGCACAAAGGTAAGTGTGTAAGGTTAGGAGCCAGTGTACCATCACATCAGATCAGATCGTTCGCAGCTTATAGGGGATGGTAGGCGGCGTGAGGAGGTGCGGCCTAGGCCTGGCCATGGCGGTGGCCCTGCTGCTCGCTGCGCTGGTTGTCGTTGCAAGCTGCGGCGCGGAGAAGAGGCAGAAGCTGCCTGCTGGCAGTGGTAACGATGATGACCACGCAGCCATTCTCAGCCGCCTGTCTAACGTCATTGATCCACCGGGGAGCTGGCCTCCACGTGCGGATGCTGTCGTGGTGAAGCGGTGCGACGGCATCGCTGCTCCGCCGCCTTGCTACACCAGCATCCAGGCAGCCCTGAGTGCCGCACTAGCACCACAAGAAGACGAGGAGGTGGAGGACAAGTACGTCGTGCATGTGCTCGCTAGCGTCTACGACGAGACCGTCAACATAACAAGAAGGAACGTGATGCTGATCGGCGATGGGGTCGGTGCCACCGTCATCACTGGGAACAAGAGCAATGCAACAGGCATCCCCATGAACATGACGGCGACAGTGAGTGAGTAACTCTGGCGATGGATATTTCACTGCAGTTAAGCTATCATGCATGCATTCTGTAAATCAGAACAGAACTGTTATTTTTCTGCTGCTGCTAGAGATGCCTTGGGTCACGGCTTCATAGCACAGAACCTGACAATCAGAAACATGGCAGGGCCAGAAGGCATGCAGGCCGTGGCGCTAAGGTCAAATTCAAACAAGTCGGTTGTCTACCGGTGCAACATTGAAGGTCATGAGGACACCTTGTACGTGGAGAATGGGATCCAGTTCTACCTGCAGACCTTGATCTAGGGCACCGTGGACTTTGTGTTTGGCAATGCCCAGGCCATGTTCTAGAGCTACCCGCTGCTGGTGCAGCGCCCACCGAAAGGCAAGCGCAATGTGCTGACGGCCTAGGGCTGCAACAACGCAAGCCGCGAGTCCGACTTCTCGTTCCACATGTGCTCCGTGGAAGCGGCGCCGGGCGTGGACCTCGACGGCGTGGAGACCTACCTCGGCCACCCCTACAGGAACTTCTCCCACGTCGCCTTCATCAAGTCGTATCTCAGTCGCATGGTCATCCCCAACGGCTGGGTCGCGTGGAACAAGAACAAGGTCGCCAAGGATACCACCTGGACCATCTTATACCTAGAATATGGCAACGACGGCACCGGTGCCGACACAGCCGACCGCGTCAAGTGACCGGGCTTCTGCGTCCTCAACGCTGACGGCGAGGCGGCCGCGTACACGGCGGACACGTTTATCAATGCGAGCAAGTGGGTCCCTGAGCCTATCCAGTACGACCACACCCTTGGCGCGGCGGTGCCACTGCGCGCCTGACGGTGCTCTACTCGGCGCGCTTAAGTTAGTACTTTACTACGCATGCTGACGTTCTGTTTCAGATCCCACCACCTTATTACTACGGTATTGTATGTCTCTAGTATCTAGCCATGCATCATTGCTGAGATGAAATAAGGCATATTATGGCATGCATGACGTTGTATATTTCGCGTATGCATGCATGTACCTGGATGGCTGGACCTCTACCTGTAGCTACCATTTCTCTACCGGTATTGTATGTACTCTCTCTGTATGTGTGTCTATATAATATATATGTATCCACGATCTATATAAATGGATTATATCTATCATTATTTCATATGAGCTGATACACACAAGTAATTGTGATACAAGCCCTACACAAGTTGGTAATAGTACTGCTATATATAAGTAAGTCACCGGCCAGCCGACAAAATTTATACAATAACACAACTGCGCAAATAGATTTGAAAACAAATATTTGCTAGTATAAATTTTGACTACGTTGGTTGCTTTGATTGGCCGCGCGGACACACAAATCGATGAGAATTCTTTTTGCAGTGATAACATTTTAGTTTTATGCGGTGCATAGGACCCACAAAAAAAATCAAATTAACTACCACATCATATCCACCTTCTCTCATCTTCATATATATATATATATATATATATATATATGGTTAGCAAGAGCTAACTAAATATGTGCAAAGCTAGCCAGACTGCCTGTGGTTGCATTGGATGATATGCCACCTGCTGTAGCACGAATGCATGCATGATGGAGCTTCTCTAACCAGCAGAGTTTCTGGCCAGGGGCTGAGCAGGTATGGAGCTGGGATAGTAGTAATGTGCAGTGCTCCAGCGCTTTCTGAAAGCTGTACATGTCATCGATCCATTGGCGCGCGCACACACACATGTACGTACGTATAAATGCATGACAAGCTAGCCAACAGTCTTGGCAACTCCATTGGCCACCACGAGGTTCTCGGTTGTTGTGCTTAGGCAGTACATAGAGTTCTCTCTACTCTCACAATCAACCTTACAAATATTTTAGAAAATCAGGAAAAAGTAGGCAATGTGCGCAAACCTTGAATCAGCAATTAATGTATTTTAGTTTGAATGCACCCGCTTTTAACTTGGATCTGCTGCTGTTGTTTCGGCCAAAATAAGGACCGACAAAAGTGATTAATTCCCTATTGCCGAGCCCACACACTAATTCCCATCGGTATTTATTCTTGTGGGTATTTGAAGAGGCCAATGAGAGTTATTTAATCCCCATCGGCTAGCTGACTTCTTGGCCGGACGATGGAAATTAACTTAAGTTGGCTTTGCCACTAAAAAAATAGCACTGACGGTTGATAACGGAATCCGTCTGTAAAAAAATGCACCCCACTGTGCAGGTTTTGGCGTAAAGCAATTCCCGTGCATCGTCGTCATCAACACACTCGGGAAAACTATATATAGAATCCATAATTGAGAGGGGAAAGATCCCGTGCAGAAATCTTTTTAATTTACTGAATCTTTCTGGAAAACTTTTTCTTTACTAAATCATTTTGGGGGAACATTTTCCTTTACTAAATTACTAGGAGGCTGACATGAAGGGCCCTTCTTCCCTGATCCATTCTTCTTGCCCCGCGTCGGCCCCTAGGGTGGTCTATCTCGTCGTGGGCACATGGCTGGCTCGATCGGGTGGGGCGGGGTGGGCCTATATATATGGGATGCTGCCGCTATTGGCTAGCGAAGACGCGCACAAAGGTAAGTGTGTAAGGTTAGGAGCCAGTGTACCATCACATCAGATCAGATCGATCGCTTGCTGGAGCTTATAGGGGAGGGTAGGTGACGTGAGGAGGTGCGGCCTAGGCCTAGCCATGGCGGTGGCCCTGATGCTCGCTGCACTGGTTGTCATTGCAAGCGGCGGCACAGAGACGGGGCAGAAGCTGCCTGCTGGTAGTGGCAACGACGACGACCACTCAGCCGTTCTTAGCCGCCTGTCCAACATCATTGATCTGCCAGGGAGCTGGTCTGCGCACGTTGATGTTGTCGTGGTGAAGCGGTGCGGCGGCGTTGCTGCTCCGCCGCCTTGCTACACCAGCATCCAGGCAGCCCTGGATGACGCACCACAAGAAGCCGAGGAGGACAAGTACATCGTGCATGTGCCCTCTGGCATCTACAACGAGATCGTTAGCATAACAAGAAGTAACGTGATGCTAATCGACGATGGGGTCGGTGCCACCGTCATCATAGGGAACAAGAGCAATGCAACTGGCGTCCCCATGAACATGACGGTGACAGTGAGTGAGTAACTCTGGCGATCGATATTTCACTGTAGTTGAGTTGTCATGCATGCATACTATAAATCAGTACTATTAATTTGTTGCTGCTGCTGCTGCAGATGCCTTGGGTCACGGCTTCATAGCATAGAACCTGACAATCAGAAACATGGCAGGGCCGGAAAGGAGGTAGGACGTGGCGCTAAGGTCAAATTCGAACAAGTTGGTCGTCTACCAGTGCAGCATGGAAGGTCATGAGGACACCTTGTACGCGGAGAACGGGATCCAGTTCTACCTACATACCTTGATCTGGGGCACCGTGGACTTAATTTATGTTTGGCAATGCCCAGGCCATGTTCCAGAGCTGCCCGCTGCTGGTGCGCCGCCCACCGAAAGGCAAGCACAATGTGCTGACGGCGTAGGGTTGCAACAACGCCAGCCGCAAGTCCGACTTCTCGTTCCACATGTGCACCGTGGAAGCGGCGCTAGGCATGGACCTCCACAGCGTGGAGACCTACCTTGGCCGCCTGTGATACCCAAGTTTTAAAAAGAAGAGAAATTGAAGTTTACTCTTTTTTTCTTTGTTTTCTCTTGTGGGTCCCGTGCTATGGAGGGTTTTGGAATTTTAGGAGGTAAAGATCTGTAAAACAGTAAACTTTATGTTTGATGTGTGCGAGGGGGTCAGGAACTCTGGCGTATAAATGGTTTTGGGTCGTTGATCGTGATCCGGCGGTGGGAAGCCCACTACTTTCCCCCCCAAAACCCTAGCCGCCCCTCCCCTATTCCCCTTTGGTTGCAGCCGCCCCCTCCCCTATTCCCCTTTGTTGGCCGCCGCCCCCCTCTCTCTACCTCTCCTTCTTCCCCAAGTGATTGCAGCACTACCCCTCTACCCTAGCCGCCCCACCTCCTCTCCAAGGTGTAGCCTCCCCGCTTGGTACCCGTCGTGTGGGTGCGAGTCTTCCATTGGAGTTTGGAGGGAGGAAGAAGGAAGAAAGGAAGGAGGAAAGGAAGAACCCAAGGTGGTGGACTTCCGGATCGTACTTAGTACCATTCCAAATTCCTGGCGAAGGCAAGTAAATACAGTGGTGGTTGCTACCGTTTGGTTTGCATCCTATGCCCTATCATTGAGTATGCATAAGTATTAAATGTTTAATCATTGAATTCTATGATGAAGTTTATTTGTTCGAAAAATTCTCAATTGTCTAATATTGTGGATGATCATGATTTGGGAATGATATATGTGGTTGATTCCCATCTTGGATGAAGTTGAACTACCTTTTTGAATCACGTTATATGAAGTGTTGTAGGCATGTCATGCACATCGCATCATCCATCTTGCATTTTGAGGTTATGTCAGGAGCTTATGGTCCGACTGTACCGGTACATTTTTAGCATCATATGTTGCCTGAGGAGGGGTACAATGCGGCTTCATATCCTTAGAGGTATGAAGGCAGAAGTCATCCTTGCATTTGCACTCATGAGGTATATATGAAGTGTGACACACTACTACATATCATGTTATATGAGATGGTTAATTTTTAGTTATTAAGACGCTTATAAAGTGTCCAAATTTGATGGAGTCATAAAAGATGTCCCACATTTAAGACGGTTGTAAATTGTCTTAAAAGATATTATATAAGACCGTTTTTAATTTATAATCGTCTAAAAAGGTATTTATTTAAGTCATTTTGTCCGATAAACCATCTTAAATTATGTTTTTGTTTAAGACACTTTTTCTAAAAATCGTCGAGAACATGAACATTATAAGTCACAAAGTATTTTTCAAACTATCTAGAATATCCTATAATAATGGACGCTTGCAATAGGAAAATCATCTTATTTAGGCGACTGATATTGGATGTTTTAGAAATCGTCTTATTTAGGAGACTAATATTGGACGTTTTGGAAACCATCTTATTAAGATTTAAATTAAATGACTTACATGGCAATACATCCTTCAATTTATATTCATTTTTGAGATACCACATTATAATAATTTGAAAGAGAAATATATATACACATATATATAATAACATTATAAATAATATAATATATAAGTACCATTGAATATCTCATAAATAAACATTGTCAAAATACTCATGCATAAGTGTACTCTAAATCCAAACTAAAACACTAATTAGAAAACTTAGTCATCAACTGTTTGCGTTAACATTGAGCCTAAGTATATGAATTCAAGTCTCCACACTTATGTGGCCATCAAAACTTAAGTTCCATTCTATCTTTTCCCATACAACATATAGTTGAATCCAATAATTGGTAGTTAGACATAGTCGAACACCTCACATTGTAGTTGAACACCTCATATTGTGTATCCTATCAAAATGAAGGCATAAAAAATAAGATAAGAGATATGTATAAAATAAAACCAAAACAAACAGAATGTGTAAAGTCATCTCTACTATACAAATGCATCTATACCTAACATTCTGGCTCATTATTGCATCATGTTGGGCTGGTATCTTCATCAGTGCTTCCCATGTGAATTCATCCTCCTTGTCGCTTTGTGGCATTTCCCTTGGCATAATGTCAGTGAATCTTCATCAGTGCTTCACCTGTATGTGGTGTGTTTGAGTATGAAGGTCCTTGTTTTTTGTAGCAAGTCCATAATCAATTATTGTGATACCCAATTTGCAAAGAAGAGAAGTTGGAGGTTATTCTTTTTGTTTTTTTTTTCTCATTCAGTTGTTGCGTTTTGGGGATTTGGGATTTGAGAAAAATCATTCACCAGTAGGGCAGTAGAATTTATTTGGTTGGGCGCTTGCGACCGGGTCAGGAGCTGTCGCGTGGGCGAGTTGGGCCGCGATTCGTGATTTGGCCCACTAACCTTCCCTAACCCTAGCCGCCCTTTTCCCCCTAACCCCTCCCCCCTTTGTGCAGCGCCCCCCCCATTCTCCCTACCCTTTGGCCGCCACCCCCCTCCCATCTCCTCCTTTCTCAAACCCTTGCAGCCACACACCTAACCCTAGCCGCCCCCCCATCTCCTCCTCCCAAGGTGCCATTCGTTGCCGCTCGGATCTACGTCGCGTGGTGCAAATCTTCAATTGTTTTCGGTGGAGGGAAGAAGGGAGGAAGGAAAGGGGGAGAACCCAAGGTGATTTTTGTGTTTATCTCTTGTTCATTTGTGCTGCAATCCAATTGATTAGATGTTGCGTATGCGATTGGGTAGAGGGGCTGTCCAGAATTTTAGGTGGTGGACGAACAGCAGTAGTTCTAGCAGTTTCTGGGCATTTTTCGTGGGGAATTAATGGGAATCAGTTTGGGAATCATGTAGAACTTTGGCATACCTTTCCAACGAGTATTTATGCGCTCAATTCGGAGTTATAAATTAAATGATATCGCCATTTGAATCCGGGTATGTGGCTGTCCAAAAAAACATATTTTCAGGTGGACGAACAGCAGCAGTATTAGCAGTTTCTGGGGATGTTTCGTGAGTAATTAGTGTTAATCAGTATGAGAATCATGTAGTGCTTTGTCTTACCTTTCCAACAAGTACTTATGCACTCGATTCGGAATTATATTTTAAAAGTTATCGCTGTTTGAATCCGGGTATGTCGCTGCCCAAAAGAGAAAAAACAGAGAGCAGGGTTTATCTTGTGGACCGTTTAGGGGTAATTAGATGTTAGAATTTAATCATAAATTGTATACAAAACTTGTGGGGAATTTTATGTAGTTGTTTCTGGAGTTTTTGTTTTTCACCACTGCTGCGTTAATTTTAAAGTTATGGAATTGTTAAGCAGCGCCGCTGCAGTTTGGTGGGTGTGGGGAGAATTATTACCCGCGGCGGGGTTTGAGACTGCGTGTAGGTGCGACGTTATTTTTGGGCTTATTATGTGATATTGGTGCACTAAGTTGGGTGTCAAAAACAGGTGGTAGACTTCCGGACCGTACTTAGGGATTTGCCCAAACTTCCGGTGAAGTCAAGTAAAACAGTGATGGTTATTCTGTCTGTCGAATGAAGAGTCTTATACTTGATTATGTTGTGTTGTTGTGTTCGTATTCATACTTTTAATTGAGTACCATCGTTTGAAGATATTCATGTTTTATTGATTACATATGTGGAGTCTGTGGTTGACCATGTTACTCAAGTGGTTATTATGTGGAATGGGTGGAGGTATATGTCTAGCACATTTTACATGGGATGAACTCATGTTGTTGACATGCATAATGCATTCATTATTCATTGCATGGAAGTTCGTCGTGATCTTATGGTCCTACCGTACCGGTACATTGAGCATCATATGTTGCCCGAGAAGGGGTATGATGCAGCTTCATATCCTTAGAGATATGAAGGCAGAAGTCATTATTGCATCTGTAGCCATGTGCATTCATGGGAGGGGTGTGGAATATATTATGTGGATGTGGATAATGTGGATTTTTACATTGTGATTCTTCTTGGCGTTAAGTAATTAGTTATATGTTTACTTGCTGCAATTTAATATTCAAGAAGAAAGTTTTGAACTACGTGGTTGTTTAAGCACAGTTGATTTACAATGTCCAATTTGTTGTTTGCTCTGTTTACTTGCTGAGATGTGTCATCTCACTCTTGCATTGTTTGATGCAGGCACCTAATTTCTGCTTTGGGAAAAGAGGGATGTAGCAGCACGACCACTACACCTTTAATAAAGGAACCACTACTTAATAATGTTGTTAATCAGGGAGGGTCAAGTCTAGGGAATTACTATGTTCTAGCTTTTCTTGGTGGTTGAGCGGTTTTGGGGTGGGCTGAGTTACTTATATCTTTTTTCTATTTGGTCATGAATGTGTTTTACCACTTTTGCATTTAGATTCTACTACGTGAATTATCTGTCTTTATATCCTGTATGAACTCCATGTTTTCCCCCTTGTTATGCTATTTTCAAGGGAGGTACTGCCGGATTTTGCAATATTTTCTCTCTTTATTACATCTCTTGTGTTGCATAAGTTTAGTGGGAGGAGTTTTTGGTAACATCCAATCTGTGTGACCAGTGGGGGTGTTACAATTATAAAGACCAGTTTCTGTGTGTTTGTTATATGTTTTTACTATTATTTATTGATGAATAAGAATTTTTGGGTTTATTACCAGACATTAGTCCAGTCTGAGTTCTAAATGAAAACTTCCTTGCTAAGATTCACTTGTATGGGATGTGTTTATGAGTCTGAATGTCCTTGTATTTCTTAGCAAGTCCATAATCATAGACCTATAGAATAAAAATGAGATATGTTTTTACTATTTCTTATTGACGCATGAGAATCTTGGGATTTATTACCATACATTGTTAATATTAGAGAAGTAACTACTATGTTCTGTTTATACTGAAAATACCAGAAGCAGATGAAATACAGGGGTTAATCAAACCTGATTAGCTTTCTGACCAGAAGCTAGTATCAAATTTCAGAAAGTTGACTATGGAATATGGAATGGATGAACTCGACGGTTGATCAGTAAATCAGTAAGCATAAGTACTATTTTCATAGAAAATTTCCTGTTGCAGGAAGCAAACAATTTTTCTACAATTGGGCCAAGAAGATCAATCACCATAACATGGTATTCCTCATCGACACCATACCACTTGAGGTGTGGGATATCATCTATACTTCAAAAAATCAGTGGCTTAAAAATAAGCAGTCACAAGGTGTGGTTATGGATCACTGTAAATAAACATATAAATCTCAATCCACTTACTTCCACTCTGTAGTAGCGTCTGAACTCTAGATTCATAATGCAGTCGTGGATGTTTTGTTTTCACAGTTCTTTGAGTTTTGGGATGAGCCCTTCGACTTCAGCAGTTTTGAGGAGCTAGTTCTGATCATCACATATATTTAGTTGATGAAATATGTAAACAGAAATTGACACAAAACATTGCCTATAATAAACACATGAAACTGAAACATGATAAAGAAGAAATTCTTTGCTAGCTTACCTCAATGTAACTTCAACATCAACATCGTAGATTCTGGACAACTCGTTTCGGAGTAGCTCTTCATCATGATACACAGGAAATATTCAGGATGCTAAGTTCATTGCTCATATCGACTTTGGATTTTAACAAAATAAATCTAGATATGCTTTTTACAAACTATTTCAACACAAACTCATAGATCAAATATGTTATCCTGTGTATGCAAGCATGTCTTCATTGTGCACGTCTTTATTTATGTTCATATGAATAATATGTAATTAGTAATCTATGTCATACCTCGACCTGCATAATACTTTGCACATGACAGACAATCAAATATCCATATATCTGCCCCCACATATTTTATCCAACGTGAGCTGAATTATCCCGATAATAACCTATTTACATTATTTTTTGTTCTTAAATCTCTTAAACTTCATTTTGCAGGTCACTCGAGGATAAATATCTAAATTGTTTTTTCCCTCAACAATCTAGAATGGCATCAGGCTTACTGAAAATAGAAACCTTATTATGTATGAACTTTTTTTGCAGAAGTAGTTCTTTTCAGATCTAACTATACCTATGTAATAATATTTTCATAGTAACACAGAGACTTACAAAACAATTATGTCAAGACAATTCTAGACACATTTCATCCTCTCCAAATATCACTATAATGTATGTTCTCATACATTTATGCTATGCATTTCAGTTTTTACCTAAACATCAACTATATCTATAGTCTGTGTCCATACTGAATTGTGATTATGCATCCTTCTTTAATGGATACAATATTAATTGATGTTATATATTTGATCTTAGAGGTGTACAGACCTTTTTCTGTTTGAGGTGTACAGACCTTTTTCCTTTGAGACCAAGCTTTCGTATCTATGTAACCATGAGACTATGTTTTAAGTATTTGACAACAGTTCTCTTCATATTCTGCACTTAAATAACCATGCATTGTGAAAATCAGAACTGAATATTTCACTTTTTCTCAATGACAAATAAAATGAATTAATGGGCCAAAATTAAAATGGGCAAAGTGTAGATGTATTATGCAAACGTACCTCTTGTAATTCAAATCCAAGTTGTTGAAAATTTAGAGATGTTTTTTTGTTCAATGCAAGGGGCCAATATGCAGAATCGATTAGAAAGTAGGTTAATTCCTATATAAAGACATTAATACCAGTAAACAAATACATGTAACTGTTGCAAGGTTCTAAAAAAACCAGACATAATGCTGTCATGCCCTTGCTGCAGTAGCGTTGTCTGTTTTTGTTTACGAATGGTGATGATGATAAGAGAAATATGAATTGAAGAAAATATAAACACAACTGCTTTGTTCAAATGCAACCAAATATAAAATGCTCAACTAAATGCACTTATAAAGATATTACTCTTGCAAGGTAACAATTGCATTTTTTGTGTGAATGTGTAAGATGGTAAGGATAACAAGACAATACAACGATTCGAATAGCAGCTGAGATAAAAAAAGCTTTGAATGAAATGCACCTCCTGATTATGTTCAATATCCCATTTTTGCTCTGTATCCCTGATTGCAACCTAATGAAAGCTGCAAAAGTAGAAACTTAAACAGATGTGAGGTTAGTAATGATACTGTAAGTTAGTTGCACAGCTATTCCAATAATAACCGAGACCAAAAATAAGATTTGAATGAAATACACACCTAATTATGATCAATTTCTCTATTTTTGCTATCTGTTTCTGATTGCAACATACTGAAAATTGGCAAAGTAGAAACTAAACAAATGCTGAAATAATAAATGTTTATTAACTCAGCTCTTGCAGTCGTGCAAACCAAATAGAGGGATGCAAGAAGCAGCATGGTCACGGAGAATGACAAAGTAGATAGAAGGTAGTGCTAACTATATCCAACAGAAGGAGAATGTCAGTTGAATCCAAATGATAGCTGACAACTTACAACAGAAGTATAACCTTTTCGCCTCTTTAACAACGATGACACAACAGTCGTGTAACAGAGCAAATCGAGCATTCCGGGAAAGGTTGTGCCGGTAGATACGCGAGTAGACGGCGTGAAGCGTGGCCCTAGTCCAAGAGGACACGACCTCGTCGATCGAGAGCGCCGTGATGGCTGCTGCCGCTAGAGTTGAGCGCTGAAGGCGAGGTCTCGCTAGCGAGGCAACAGACAGCAGGGCCGGTGCCCACGATCGGGGGCAAGGGGGAGGTTGAAGCCGAATGCGGCGACGACGGCGCACCTTGGCGATACCGGGTGCAGAAGAGGGTTGAGGGTAGGAACCTGGTCTTCAGAGAAGGTTGTGCCGGTGGATAGGGAACAGACGGCATGGAGCGCGGTGGCGAGTAGGGCGTCACCCTAGTCTAAGGACACGACCTAGTCGACCAAGAGCATCACGATGGTTGTTGCCGCCAGGGCCGAGCGCGGAAGGCGAGGTCTCGCTGATGGGCACCAGGCCTATGCTGGGACGACACTGGGCGACAGGAGTGGTCGGAACAGCGGTGGCGCCGAGAGCCTGATCTTGCCATGGGAGGCGCCCCCTCTTTTACCTTTCTTACAACACGTTCAAAGGTCCTCTAGAAGAGTCGAGACTTGACTCACCTCTGGCTGATATGCAGAGGGCATTTGGCAACCGTTGAGCCACAATCAAATGGCTAAGAAAGCAATTGATGACGTGGACGCATGTCAGGCGATGTTTTGTACCGGTTTTAATAATTGTAGTGTATGCCTGTGTATTAGTCTATCTTTCTCATGCATCTATCAAAAGAATAGTTAGATAAAGAACAAAATGTAGACACGTTTATAGAAAATGGTACATCTCACTCACAGTATCCAACAATTAACCCTAATCCCGTAAATGATAGGAAAAAAACAAAATGATGATTTAGGTCTGTTGTGTGACACATTAATGATCGGGTCGCATGTGGGTCCATTTTACTATATATATCAAGTTGTAGAGATAAGTTTTACATTTTATATCATATATATCACCAAACTAAGCCAAATTCACTATTTACTATGTTTTTCACAATATGTCTTATTAGAAATTTCATATGAAGGCAGTTTCATATTTAGAAGTGTCTAGATACTCACTAAAATCTAAGACAGTTCTTATAGTCTAGACGACTCTAATAATATCTTTATTTGAGATGGTTTCATATACAAAAGTGTCTAATATACTGACCAAAATCTAAGACAATTCTTACAATCTTAATGACTCAAAAGGTATATTTATTTGAGATGATTTTCAGTAACAATCCGCCTGAAATTAATATAGGACATTTCTTACGATGTAACTGTCTCAAAACACTTCTTTTATTTAAGACGGATCACCAACAAATCGTCTTACCTTACTCATCACCATATGATAAAAGACGCTTCTATAAAATACACTGATATCTGTCTTAAAATGTGTGTCTTAAATAAGCATATTTCTAGTAGTGACATTACTATGTTACTATTGTGGTTTCTACCTGCGAGGTGGGGTAACTAGGTGTGTTGTACGTTGTATTCGTGCTGCAACTTCATAATAAGAAGGTTGTGAAATCAAGTGGTGGTAAAACAATGTTCTTATGTGGTTAAACAGTTTGATATTATTTTACTTGCTGAGATGTGTCATCTCACTCTTGCATTACTTAATGCAGGTACTTGATACATGTTGGGAATGAGGGGAGTAGCAGCACGTCCACTTTCACTCTCATAATAACGCTGCCTAGGCGCAGCCATGATTTAATTAGAAACATGTTGTCAAAGGATGTTTGTTTTTTAACTAGTTGTGTGCACTCGTTAATTCAGTTCATGTCGCATGTTTAACTTCTCTTTGCTAGCCGATTAATAATACTTAGTATGTTTTTTTGCCATGATATAAACACTGTTGCCCCCTCATTTATGCAATCTTGCAAAGGAGATGCTACCAAAATTTTATATATGGATGTCAGAAGTGTAGTTCAGTATCATTCCGGGGTGTTTGTGGATCCCGGGGTGTTACAGTTGGTATCAGAGGATAGGCTTTAGATTCTACGCAATTTGAAGATAAATTTGACACACTTGCACAAATAGGAAGGCTATGGGTTCGTATACCTTTCATATTAGTATTTTATTGTATAGATGACTAGAATTTCCTTACTCCAAATCCCTTTATGGTTTGATGGGGTATGTCGTTAACGACTTAATGCTTGATATGATATGTTACTTCTATTTAATATTGGTTTCTTGATGTGGTTGTTATTGAAGTTATTATGCAAGTGAAGCTACTAATGTACTTGTTTTATATACATATCATCATGATGTTTTTTTGGATGCAATGTTTTCAAATCTCTGAGCTATTACTATCATATATTTATATATGCTTGACTGTGGATGTTTTTTTTTCAAAAAAGATTCTTGGGTTCTAGTACTTGTAGGACCGAATGTTTATTGAGCTTGTGTATATTGGGTCTAATCCGACTTGGTGTAGTGTGAAAACACTATATAATGTAGTGTTGTTGAGTTTGATTGACTGTTGGGTTACAACCCAACTCATCAGTGTAATATTTCCATGGATGCAATGCTTTGCACCTCACCTTTTTTTGGCTAGTGTGGCTACTTGCTAACTTGATATTAGTATAAAATTGGTTTGTCTATATAGAGCAAAGGCAACGTTGTAATGTCTATGAAATCTTGAGACTGGTAGAACTCAAGTGAATTTGTAAGATGACGTAGATAGATAAGTCCAACCATGTTTACCTGATAGGTTTTCTTATTGTGTGCAACCTTATTTTTAACAATAAATAGGATGGTTTCAAGTGGATTTTATGTCGTGCATGTTTTCCTTCTATGGCTTGTTTCAATAGCCATAAAGGCTATGCATAATTTTTAGTTGTTGCAGGCTAGTCGTGTGGACGATATTGACAACCTGTTTTATATATTTTTTTTATTTGCCGACATTGTATGGTAGTTTGATTTCTTTTTGTGATCAGTTTCTCTATGCATGCTTGTTGAATCATTATTTGCACCGCTTTATCTTAAATGAAGTCAATGCTTAACTGGGAGTTGCTTATGTTGTTGCATCGGATTGAGATTTTTTTATATGAAAGATGGTTTGATAGATTATGTATGTCTACTACTTTGAATGCATCCTATGATATCATGAGGTACAAATTGTTCAAGTGCAGTAATAGGAGGTTTTGTTGTATGTGAGGTTAATCAAGGTAGTTTGGTTATGTGGATTGTCTTATTGAAGTCCAATTACTCCTATTGAGCATAGTATCGTGTTATTATTTTAGTATTGAAAGTAATATTTATGAAGCTTTTGCATGAGTCTGTGTCAAGAAGTACATTAGTTTTTCTTGTTGTTATCCCTCCATTGCTTTATGAGTGTTGCAAATTTTATCGCTTTTGAGAGGAGAAAAAGACGTTATATGACATGAGCACCATTTGATTCACGTCAACAGAATAGTCGTGGAGATCTCTAGTAGTTGGATTCTAGTGTAATAACAACCATGTTTTATAGTGCTAGAGACGGGTATGTCAGGTGTTTCATACATTGTCGATACATGGATGTTTGACCTTAGTGGCATTAACAAACGAGGTTGTTGAATTCGTTGATTGTTGTGCTTAGTGTTCTAACCTATTAGGTAAAGTGTTGTTTAAAGACATTGGGGAGTTGCATCCCCATTTGGTAGTGGAAAACACTACTACAGATCATGTTATATGAGACGGTTAATTTTTAGTTATTAAGACGCTTATAAAGTGTCCAAATTTGATAGAGTCATAAAAGATGTCCCACATTTAAGATGGTTATAAACCGTCTTAAAAGATATTTTATAAGACGATTTTAAATTTATAACCGTCTAAAAAAGGTGTCTGTTTAAGTCATTTGTTTGATGACCCATCTTGAATTAGGTTTTTGGTTACGACACTTCTTCTAAAGAATCATCTCGAATACGAATATTATAAGACATAAAGTATTTATCAAACCGTATAGAATATCCTATAATAATAGACACTTGCAACAAGAAAACCATCTTATTTAGAGACTGATATTGGATGTTATGGAAACCGTCTTATTAAGGTTTAGACGAAATGACTTACATAACTAGACATTCTTCAATTTATAATCATTTTTGAGATGTCACATTATAATAATTTA
The DNA here is from genome assembly GCF_902167145.1 of Zea mays. Lineage (NCBI taxonomy): Eukaryota > Viridiplantae > Streptophyta > Magnoliopsida > Poales > Poaceae > Zea > Zea mays. Next base: position 9,105,312 of record NC_050099.1, read on the forward strand.
AAAGAGAAATATACATACACACACATATTTAATAACATCATATTTAATGTAATATAGATAAGTACAATTAAATGTCTCATAAATAAGCATTGTCAAATAAATCATACATAAGTGTACTCTAAATCCAAATTAAAATACTAACTGAAAAACTTATCATCAGTCGTTTGCGCTAACATTGAATCTATCTAAGCATACTAGAATAGAAGGTGTGTTATCGTCGTGCCCCCATCAGAAAGCGTTTGTTTCAAATGTAGAGCTTTAGCTAGATTCATCAGTCTGCGTTGCAGGGACAACCTTAGAGTTGATGCTGCTGTCACCTTCGAGAGATGGTGAATCAAGTGCAGGTTTCTTAGCAGCAGGTTCAGCAGAGATCGGCTTGATGCTAGCTCGTTTGACGCCTCTGCCTACAACCCCAAGGTCAGTCACAGTGCTTCCAGAGCTTCTAGTTGTCGCTGCCGTAGACATAATCGAGGAGTCGAATCCATTGCTTGAGGTTGCTATCTGGGAAGAAGTAAAAGATGCAGCTTTTGGCATCACTTCAGTTACCCTGGACACAATTGCCTTCACCATCTCATCCATGTCAGCGCTTGGGTTTGCTTCAGACAGGTCCTCAAGATAAATGCAAAACAAATTAGAGATGTCATTGGCCCTTAGAGCTAAGATAAATCATCTTCATTATCGATACAATAAGAGGCACATGAAGCAAAATAAATTGCATCTGTAACTGTTTACCTTCTTCTCAAGATCAGGCAATATGCTAGTAAGCTGCTCAAGCTCTTTTTCAACGGTAGATTTTTCTGAGCCTCCTTCAGCTTCAGCAGCAGATGCATCACCACTATCTATACCAGCCAACAAAGCATCCTTGGAACTTTTCAGGTTCTATATGCGTGACTTGCATAGCAAAATTGCTTTTGCACAGTATGAAATTGCATCTCCGATCTTGGAAACTAGTTCATAAACCAAACAAATGCGGAAGTTTCTAAGACCAGATTAAGGCAAATAACAAAGGAAGATCAACAAACTGACCCTGGGAAGCAATCATATCATCTAAAGTAGCATGTGCGTTCAAGTAAATAATGTTATGGATATGCATTCCACCAAAACAACTGAACTAATTTATTGAATATAAAAAAGGCATTCTTTACCAACCCAAATTTTAAGTTTATCAGGCTACAAATAACTATAAAATAAAGGCATGAAAAATAGAGCAAGGCACGACCAGGTTGCAGATACGTATTTATGTAATAATACTATCTCCAGACTCTAGTCATTATATATGACGTAAGAATTACATTCAAGTCAATTTGATGATCATAATGTCATATAATTCTGTCTGCAGGTTGTAATATCTCTCTTTAGCACACAAAATAGTGTAACTATGACAAAGAGGATACAATTCCACAACTCGACGATGGTCAGGCTCAACCAAATGCTCAAACATGGATAAAGCTTTCATTCTGGTTCTAATTATTGAATGCCATATATAGCTACAAGAATAGCGTGTGACAAATTTGAGCAACAAAAAATCAACATCAAGATATCAGAACATACTGATAAGAAGCAATGAGTTAGGTAGTGATGTGAAATTTAGACTATGAAAATAACTAAATATTAATCAAAAAAATGTGGGTAACAGTGAACTTTGTTTAAGCATAAGAGCTTACATCAAAAGGAAGTACAGCAATCCGGATTCCATCAATATGTTGGACCTGGGATCCATGCTGTCCTCGACATATCAAGGCACTAAGACCAGTAAACCAAGCCTCCGCCTCAACTTTATTCTTGTAGATCTTTGAAATCAAGGGAGCCCATGAGAATCCTCCAATTGAGGCTAATAATATAACCGCTAGTCCTAGTAAGCTGACCTTCCTTTCTTCATTCATCTCCATCGGGGAGCCATCAAGTGCGGGAGACGGGCATGGGCGGAGGCGCTGAGGGAGCAGACGCTAGCCATCGAGAGCGAGGGGAGGAAGAAGAGTGTATGTGTACTGTCGTGTGGCGGTGGCGGTGTGGAGTCCCGGGTAGAGGGAGGGGTGGTAGGAGCCTAGCCATGGCATCCAAGACCAGCGGCGAGCAGAGCTCACGCCCGCAAGAAAAAGCCACCATGGCAGCAGCTCGCCCTACACATGACTAAGAGGGGCGCCTGCCTCACAGACGGAGGACGGCGCTGTGGGCCTAGCCGAGCCATGATGGCTTCACCCTAGGAAGCGGTGGCGAAGGAGGAGGAGCAGGAGGAGGAGGTGGTAGGGTTTGGGTGAGATGGGTGAAAGGGGGCTGTGATGGTCGAGGGGGCCCCAACCCAACCGAACGTGGTTGGGGTTGGTGCGAGGACTGCAAGTTGATTTGCGAGAACTCAAAGGGGGTCCGTAAAATTGAGGCCAACACGCACGCATCATCACACGATGGCATTTTGACACTTGACACCCGTGAAATGCCAAGAGGGAGTGAATCAAGATCATCTTTTAAGGAACCTGATTAGAAGGAATCATTTAGACGTTGTGTTTTTTAGTCTGAATCTCTGAAGTAGCCCGATTTTTAGAGTTTAACAATGTAAATATAAAAAGCACTGATACATACAACATATGTGTATACCTTCCTAAACCCTACGATATGTAAATGATAGGAATTAAAGTAAAATGATGACTTAGGTCAGTTATGTAACACATTAATGATCGAGTCGCATGTGGATCCATTTTACCATCTATATCAAGTTATAAAGATAAGTTTTACATTTTATATCATATATATGGTCAAACTAAGATGGATTCACTATTTACTACGCTTTTAACAAGATGCCTTATCATAAATATCATACAAAGACGAGTTCATATTTAGAAATGTCTAGTATACTCACTAACATCTAAGACGATCTTTATAGTCTAGACGACTCTAATAATATATTTATTTAAGATGGTTTCATATACATAAGTGTCTAATATACTAACCAAAATCTAAGACAATTATTGCAATCTTAATGACTAAAATTATATATTTATTTGAGATGGTTTTCAATAACAATCCATCTTAAATCAATATAAGATATTTATTACAATGTAAATGTCTGAAAACACTTCTTTATTAAAGACGGATCTCCAACAAACCATCTTACCTTACTCATCACCATATGATAAAAGACACTTATATAAAATGCACTGATATGTGTTTTAAAATGTGTGTCTTAAATAAGCATATCTCTAGTAGTGAAATCCTAGTGTTGATTGCACCTGCCAATGCCTTGGGTTTCCTTTTATATTGTTTTTTATGTGGTTAAGGTGTTGTTTGGTTTTGGGAGTCATTTTAAGATAGTTGGAGGCTGAATCAAGCTTCACTTATCTAGAATGTTTTGTAGTAGGTTTCTTCATCTTTGCATAGGATGCTTAATCACCCAGTTTGGTCTAAACATTTGAGAGTTATGGGTTTCCTATAGCAGCCTTAATTTTGTATGGAAGAATAGGCATTGAAGACGGTATAATTTGGTCTATGTTGGATTATGAAAGTTTTAGTAATTTCATGATCTTTCCAAAGAGTATTGGTTTGTAATTTTCACCGCATATAATTGGAGTTAGGCTGCTCTGAAGTTGTTGCACCGTTGTGTCTGAACTTTAGGTGTTGTTATAACCACCAATAAATCGACCATGTTTGATAGTTTCAGAGCCCAAATTTGGGAATTCTCTTTAAGCAAAACTTTTAGATCTTCTCAGTACCTTTTTAATGGGTATTTACTTGTAATTGTCTGTTAAATAGATTGGGAGAGGTGGTTGTCCGGATATAAGTCGAATCTCTGATGTGCAGTATCTTAGGCTGAGATTAGCTGTAGGTCATGCAGAGTTGAGGGCTCTAAAGATAAATTTGGGCGCAACTTTATTGCAAAAGTCATGGACAATTTCCAAACTTTTCCAATGCGTGTTCGTTGTAGTTGTAGGTTGAGTATAGCAGGAGTTATAGGATTTCGAATTTTAATTGTCCATTGTTCCTATCCTATCAGTTTTGCAACAAAGCAGTTGCATTGTTTTATCGGTTTGGAAACCAATTCCGAGACACTCATTATAATAAAAGTTTTAGGGAATGTTATGCAATGAGATTATATTTGCAAAATTGTTAGATGCTGAGAGTTATGAGGTTTTGAATTTATGGGTCATGTTCCGTCAGGTTCTGGTGGCAGATCATGTATGTCGCCTTACAAGTCAAATTAAAAATGGGAGATAAAATAAAACTTTGTTTATCCTTTGAATACGAAAGTTGTAGATCATGAAGTTTAGATGATTTTACAATATTTCTTTGTTATCATTGCTTTTATAGTGAAAGAGGTAGAAACAAAATGAACATTTGTGCTGTTGATTGTCAATTTTCTATTTAGGGATATTTCCATAGGAGTTTGGTTTAGTTATGGTGACCTCTTTCGCAATCCATGTTAATTACGTTGTATGGTGGGAGGGAATAGACGTAGTGGTTGTGATAATTATCTTGTTTATGTATATGCGGAGCGTGGGCTCAAACACAGAGATAGCGAGGGACGTTTGAATAGGCCAATATGTATTCTTGTTAAGCCATGTTTTCTGGTCTTGGCGTGATTGCATAAGTACGAAATAGTTACGTCGTGTGAAGTCTTGGTTGAGATGCAAATTGTGTGAGTTATTGGATGGATATATATATATATATGCTTAGTATAATTAAAAAAAGAGTTCTTCTATGGGATGATATAATGTATAGAATGTGCTTGGATGAATATATGGGGAGGCATAGTATACTTAAATCGATTCTTGCTTGCATGATGTGAGATCAGGCTTAAAATGGTTTAAAAAGTTAGCATATTGCTTCTATCCTTATATTTGTTCTAAGTGTCTCATAATTATGAACCTAAAGTTATTAGTCCTTCGATGAACGCTTAATCTTAGAAGAGTATAGAACCTGAATAAATCTATTGCTTGCTGTTTGGGACTGCATGACCGGTTTTAGTTATGCAGCTAGTTCAATGAAGTAAACCATGTTTTCTGTAGAGATGTTGTATGTAAAAGTTGTAGCCAACTTCTTCATCTTACTTGTGTAAACATTTCATGACCATAGGTCTAGTAGTTTGGAAGTTATGATTTTCTCAATTCCAGTCTTGGAATCTGTCCAAATTCTGTACAGATTTCGAAACTGACCTTGTTTGCCTAAGTTAAACTTCGAATCAGTTCTTATAAATTATAAAGAAGTTGTAGTGCTTTCCCTAAGCTTTCCAAAAAAAATTGGATCACCCTTTTTGGTGACCTATAAGTTAAGTTACAGCTCTTTTAAGTGGAATCTTTGAATGTGTCCAAATTTGGACAGCAGAGCCCTTCTTATGTCTTTTGATCTTGATATGCATTGAATTAACCTGATATGTTTATAAATAAAATATAGAAAATTCTACTAGCTTTCTAAAAAGTCTAGGAGCACCTGAATTGGATGACTGAGACTTCAATTATGGATTTTTGAAGTGAGTAGTTGAATTATGTCCAAGTCTGGACAAAATTTACCTTTAGCATTGTTTGATCTTACTAAGTGCCAAATCTTGTTGTGATGATAATACCAAGGGTATAGTGTACTTTATAATATTTTCATAAAGTCCTAGTTTACTATTTTTGGATGCATATTTTTTGGAGTTAAGAGCAAAACAATTAACTGTTGTGCTGCTGTCCAGAATTATGCAAGCATTAAGTGGATCTTTTGAAGTTACTCTTGTTTGGATAAGATTGGTTTAGGCTATAGGAACACCATATGCATTGCATTCATAAGATATTCATTGAAGTACTTGCATGTGTCAATGTTGATTGGGTGTCAGGAAAGCTTTGTCCAAGGTATATAGGACCGTCTGCTATCTTAGCCCGTGTTGGAAGCTTGGCTTAGCACATGCAATTATCGGAATCTATGATCAGAGTACACCATGTATTCCATGTCTCTATGTTGAGAAAGTATTTGCGGAATCCAGATCAACAAATCGAGCTAGAGCCGATTCCGGTGTAGCAAGACCTGACTCTAGAGTGTCGTATGCTGTGTATCTTAGAATCCTAGGAGCTCGAGGAGCTGATGCGGCAGAAATACCTCGAACTTTTCGTTATGGGGTGAGTTTTTATCGTCGCTGATCTTTCCTTGTCGTTCTAATAGAAGCATCGGAATTCGAGGTCGAATTCTTTTTAAGGGGGGTAGAGTGTGATACCCAATTTTCAAAAAGAAGAGAAATTGAAGTTTACTCTTTTTTTTCTTTGTTTTCTCTTGCGAGTCCCGTGCTATGGAGCGCTTTGGAATTTTAGGAAATAAACATCTATAAAACAGTAAAATTTATGTTTGATGTGCGCGGGGGTCGGGAACTCTGGCGTAGGTATGGTTTTGGGCCGTTGATTGCGATCCGGCGGTGGGAAGCTCCCTCCTTCCCCCCCCCCCAAAACCCTAGCCGCCCCCTCCCCTATTCCCCATTGGTTGCAGCCGCCCCCTCGCCTATTCCCCTTTGTTGGCTGCCACCCCCCTCTCTCTCCTTCTCCTTCTTCCCCAAGTGATTGCAGCACCACCCCTCAACCCTAGCCGCCCCCACCTCCTCCTCTCCAAGGTGTAGCCTCCCCGCTTGGTACCCGTCGTGTGGGTGCGAGTCTTCCATTGGAGTTTGGAGGGAGGAAGAAGGAAGAAAGGAAGGAGGAAAGGAAGAACCCAAGGTGGTGGACTTCCGGATCGTAGTTAGTACCATTCCAAATTCCTGGCAAAGGCAAGTAAATATAGTGGTGTTTGCTACCGTTTGGTTTGCATCCTATGCCCTGTCATTGAGTATGCATAAGTATTAAATATGTTAATCATTGAATTCTATGATGAAGTTTATTTGTTCGAAAGTATTAATTCTCAATTGTCTAATATTGTGGATGATCATGATTTGGGAATGATATATGTGGTTGATTCCCATCTTGGATGAAGTTGAAGTATCTTTTTGAATCACGTTATATGAAGTGTAGTAGGCATGTCATGCACATCACATCATCCATCTTGCATTTTGAAGTTATGTCAGGATCTTATGGTCCGACCGTACCAGTACATTTTTAGCATCGTACGTTGCCTGAGGAGGGGTACGATTCGGCTTCATATCCTTAGAGGTATGAAGGCAGAAGTCATCCTTGCATTTACAGACATTTGCACTCATGAGGTATATATGAAGTGTGACATTACTATGTTACTATTGTGGTTTCTACCTGTGAGGTGGGGTAACTAGGTGTGTTGTATGTTGTATTCGTGCTGCACCTTCGTAATAAGAAGGTTGTGAAATCAAGTGGTGGTAAAACAATGTTCTTATGTGGTTAAACAATTTGATATTATTTTACTTGCTGAGATGTGTCATCTCACTCTTGCATTACTCAATGCAGGTACTTGGTACATGTTGGGAATGAGGGGAGTAGCAGCACGCCCACTTTCACTCTCATAATAACGCTGCCCAGGCGCAGCCATGATTTAATTAGAAACCTGTTGTCAAAGGATGTTTGTTTTTTTAACTAGTCGTTAGAAACCTGTTGTCAAAGGATGTTTGTTTTTTTAACTAGTCGAGCACACTGGTTAATTCAGTTCATGTCGCATGTTTAACTTCTCTTTGCTAGCCGATTAATAATACTTAGTATGTTTTTTTGTCATGATATATGTTTATACACTGTTGCCCCCTCATTTATGCAATCTTGCAAAGGAGATGCTGCCGAAGTTTTATATATGGATGTCAGAAGTGTAGTTCAGTAGCATTCTAGGGTGTTTGTGGATCCCGGGGTGTTACACCACCCCTATAGGAACTTCTTCCACGTCGCCTTCATCAAGAAGTCTCTCAGTCGCATGGTCAGCCCCAACGGCTGGGTAGCGTGGAACATGAACAAGGTCATCGAGGATACCACCCAGACCATCGTCTACCTGGAATACGGCAATGACAGCGCCGTTGCCGACACGTCCAGCCACGTCAAGTGGCTAGGATTTCGCATCCTAAACACCACCGCCGAGGCGGCCTCGTACACGGCGGACACGTTCATCAACGCGAGTAAGTGGGTCCCTGAGCCTATCCAGTACGACCACACCCTCAGCGCGGCGCCGCCGCCGCGCGCCAGACAATGCTCCGCTCGGCACACTTAATTTAGTACTGTACTACGTAGGCTGGTGTTCCATTTCGAGATCCCACCACCTTATTACTACGGCATTGTATGTCTCTAGTATCCATCCATGCATCATTGTATGAATTAAGGCATATTATGGCATGCATGACATCGTATATATCATGTATGCATGCATGTACCTGGACCTCTACCTCTATCTACCATTTCTCTACTGTTATTGTACGTACTCTCTCTGTATGTATGTCTATATATATATAGTATGTATACTCGATCTATATATATGGATTTTATCTACCATTATTTCATATGAGCTCTACACAAGTTGGTAATAGTATTGCTATATATAAGTAAGTCACCGGCCGGTCGACAAAATTTATACAATAACACAACTGTGCAAATAGATTTGAAAAAAATATTTGCTAGTATGTATTTTGACTACGTTGGTTGCTGTAATTGGCTGCGGACACACAAATGGATCAGAATTCTTTTTGCAATGATAACATTTTAGTTTTATGCGGTGCATAGGACCCACAAAAAAGAATCAAAGGCAACCTACAACGTTGTCTTCAAGAACGACGTGCCGCTACCAAAGCCAGGGGAAAAGAAAGGTGAGGCACTAGCACTGCGAGTGATGGGAACAAAGGCAACCTTCTACAATTGCACCATCGAAGGCGGCCAGGGTGCTCTGTACGACCAGATGGGTCTGCACAACTTCAAAGCATGTGCCATCAAGGGAACCATAGACTTCATCTTCGGATCTGCCAAGTCATTTTATGAGGAATGCAAAATCATTTCGGTGTTGAAGGAGGCGGTGACATTGCTAATGGCGCCACCAGAGCAGGACCGGTCTAGAAATCCCATCAAAATCACCCCAGGCAAGAGTGGGTTGGTGTAACACCCCAGGATCCACAAACACCCTGAAATGCTACTAAACTACACAACTAACATTCATATATAAAATTTCGACAGCATCTCCTTTGGAAATTTGCATAAACGTGGAAGCAACAGAGTATAAACAGATATCATGATAAGAAAACATACTAGACATTAATAATCTGCTAGCAATGGGAAGATAACCATAACGACATAAACTGAATTAACTAGTGTGCACGACTAGTTAAAAACAAACATCCTTGACAAGAAGTTTCTAATTAAATCATGGTTGTGCCTGGGCAGCGTTATTATGAGAGTGAAGGTGGACGTGCTGCTACTTCCCTCATTCCCAACATGAATTAAGTACCTGCATTGAGTAATGCAAGAGTGAGATGAAACATCTCAGCAAGTAAAATATTTTGACGAGATATTTAAACCAAAAGAATTGAATTAATCAACATTTTAAAAGGGATCACAATTGAGATCAGAAATACTTGTAGATATAGAACTCAATAGTCCCAAAATAACCAATGCCATCTCATTTCCTCGAACGACCACAATAGGTTGTATAACACTTCCCTGCGTCAACAATACCTGCAAATATCACTTCAATGTATGCATAGGAATGCAATGTGTAAGTCCTCTGCCTTCATATCTCTTAGAGTATAAAACCACACCATCTGCAAATATCAGTTCAATGAATGCATATGAATGCAATGCATATGTCCTCTGCCTTCATACCTCTAAGGGTATGAAGCCGCATCGTACCCCTCCTCGGGCAACGTACGATGCTAAGTTGTACCGGTACGGTCGGACCATAGGTCACGACAAAACTTCAGATGCAAGTGAATCATGCAATGTATATGGCATGCTGCATTTATCAATATACTTCACTTCCTTCAAATACAATACAAACCTCAAACAATACTTTGTTTACCTTCAGATACAATACAAACCTCAAATAATACTTCATTCACCTTCAGGAGTGTGAATTAATCTCGTGGGTCATACTCGAATCATCATCATCATCAATATATGATTAAGCATCAATATAATACAATCAAGTAAAGCATCCCATAGAGTTCAATTACGAAAGAATTCGATGATTCTGAATACTAGAGTGTAGGCGATGAAACAACAAGTCAAAACGGTAGCAACCACCGCTACATTCACTTGCCTTCATCGAAGAAGAAAATGTACTAAGCATGATCCGGAGCATAACCACCTGTTGCGGGGCATAAAACTTAGTACAAATATTTCATAAACATTTGCCAACAATCAACAAATCGTTCCTACACTTGAAACCAAGACCTGGTGAAAAGACTCCCACCGTGAACCACATGTCAAACAGCAGCAGCGCTGTTTGTTAATTTTGTATCTTTAAAATTATAACAGTGGTGATATCAAACAAATACTCTAGAAGTATCTACACAAAAGACTCTACAACTTCGGTATTCAATAGATAATTAAATTCTGCCATCTATAAGTCTAAAACATATTACAAGATAACTGACTGAATCTGTTTTAGACAGCCGCATAGTTAACTTTAAAAATTCGATATCTCACAAACTACTCAACCAAAAATCATGAAATTCTGCTGGAAGTAAGAACTTTTATCCCTCTACAAAAGTCTCCATAGCTGGGAGAGCCAATTCGGCCATTTACTTGATGAAACCTACCAGTGAACAGACCCGCTCATTTCTGTCAGGCCAACAGAAACAGCCACCGTAAAACAAACATAACTAGAGTTTCATAATTCATATGAATGCACTCTTTAACAATCTGGAAAGCTTATGAAATTGTCTACAACTTTTCTTACAAACCCAAGGTTGAATTCTGTTGATAAAATTGCCTAAATCTTAATAGAACAGATTCTGCACAGAATTATGAGACTGAAAAACTGCTATAATAAAACTGCAATAACTTTCTGATCTGATGTCCAATTGAGGTGTTCTTCGTGGCCACGGAAATATATCTAAATTATCTACAACTCATAAATATACTTTTTATTTTTTTGAGGCATCTAAGACCACGGAAAACTGGCATGAACAAAAACTATCGAATCTGTTATTCTGAAGAGACTAATTTCGAGATCAAAAATCTAATCTCCCATCTAATCCAACATAAAGGGCTAATTGCAGGGCTTAAAACTCATCCAAAACAAGGTAAAACATCCATCAAGTGGGGACAATGGAGAGAGGAAAGGAAATCCAACCAATTCTTGAAGAGGAACGATGACGACGACAGGCGACTGTGTGCCCTAATCTTCCCTCTCTTCTCTCCCTTGTTCTTCCTTTCTTCTCTTGGGCAAGGCACAAAAGGGGATGGCTGCTAGGGTGGGAGGACGTGGCTGCTAGGGTTAGGGAGGTATAAATAGAAGAAAACTCCCTCAATCCTAATATCCAATGGCTCAGATCGACCGGCACTTGAAAAAACTCATTCAGACTCCAAACAAGGCAAACTAGTAGTCGATCGGAATCGTCTCGACGATATCTATGCATCTACGGTCTCCGATCATCAGTAGGACACACCATATTAGGATTATAAACCTGGTTTGGTTTTTAGGGTATTATATTCTACCCCCCTTAAAAGAATTCGTCCTCGAATTCAGCCACTTCTACAAATCAAGACATTCACCAACGGTAAAACTCGACCAAACACCCTAAATAGACTCATATAGTAGACTAGTAGCCTTGACGAGATCATGAAAAGAGTTTTTCATGAAATAACCTCTAAGTCCGACTAATTTACCAAAGAAAATGACACACCTTGACAACAATCATAAAACAATATAAAATGAATTCCCAAGGCATTGTCATAGGTGCAATCAACACTAGGATTTGCTATCATTGAATTTGGATGCAACTATACATCAAGATCAATGTCTTAAAACAACACTCTTTTTATGAAGAGGTAATATGCACTAAGAACAACTCTTACCAACTTCAACAATTCATTTTAATTCAATTGTCAAACATCCACACCAGATGAATGCATAAGAAGATCAAACACCTCACATCAAAGCACCACGAAACAAGTCGTTCTATTGAAACAAAACTCCTAATCTTCCTAAACCTTGTTCTTGACGTCATGAAAAAGATAATCATGTAATCTAACGTTCTTTACACCCCACAAAAGGGAGAAAGTCTACAGAACTAATGGAGCAATAAAGCCAACAAGAAGCCAATAACATTCTGTGCGGCACAGTTCATCGAACAAATGCCAAAAACTCCACAAAGAGCACTGACAGCACAAAAACAACACAATACTTTGCTTAACTAATGTCACTATACTTCATCCAACAACTCAACTAAAAAAATATCCAAACTAGTAAGGTTAACCTACTCATAATATAAGTCTTCATCTACTGTAGTTCAGAAACTTACATTTCATTCCATCATACGATGCACTCAAAGTACCAGACATATAGGGTCAATAATAACCCTGTAATCCTTCACACACATGACAAACATCTCAATCTGATGTAAGAACCACATCATTTAGAAATAGGTGACTTACCACACCCAACCAACTCTAGGCTAGGCAATGACTTCATTCAAACCAATAGATAAGTGGTCCAACAATGGCTCCACAAGCATGCATCAGGGAGATAACCATCAGATCCTCAACGTATTAATATATAATCAATGGATCAAGAAAATAAAAGATTTATTCTACAATTAGCATGACTAACATGCAACCACTTTAAACCACATCTAGGCTTTGTGGCTACTAAAACACAAGATAGAAGGGAGACATGTTATCCACTCTGGCTAGCTATGTAAAGACTTTCCCCCCAAAATCCATATAAAAGTACCAATATTCATTTCTTTCAGAACTGGTTTCTCGGCATAAACAATCATTCCTTGCAAAGATAGTTGGAGCTATCCACCAACCGCCCAACAACTTAAATCCAAATCGATGGTTACCTTGTAACCCAAAACATGCAATTCACACTCCTCTTGGAAACATCCTCGATCAAACATATATAACAATATTATTGTAATAAAACTCAACCATGAAAAACATGTTGAAAACAACATAGGCATACACGTATATCACAAGCATAATAACGACTTCAATCTCACAAAAGAACAGCGATATCAATCTTATTAATAAACAATATCAAAATTTAGAAATGAATTATATCAGGCATTAAGTCATAAACAACTTACCACATCACCGTAAAGGATTAGGGAGGGTGAAATTATTTCATCTGCACTTCAAAGACATTAACATATATCAAAGATATTTGAACCCACAACCTTCCTATATGTGCAAGTGTGTCAAATTTATCTTCAAATTGCCAAGAATCTAAAGCCTATGCTTTGATACCAACTGTAACACCCCAGGATCCACAAACACCCTGAAATGCTACTAAACTACACAACTAACATTCATATATAAAATTTCGACAGTATCTCCTTTGGAAATTTGCATAAACGTGGAAGCAACAGAGTATAAACAGATATCATGATAAGAAAACATACTAGACATTAATAATCTGCTAGCAATGGGAAGATAACCATAACGACATAAACTGAATTAACTAGTGTGCACGACTAGTTAAAAACAAACATCCTTGACAAGAAGTTTCTAATTAAATCATGGTTGTGCCTGGGCAGCGTTATTATGAGAGTGAAGGTGGACGTGCTGCTACTTCCCTCATTCCCAACATGAATTAAGTACCTGCATTGAGTAATGCAAGAGTGAGATGAAACATCTCAGCAAGTAAAATATTTTGACGAGATATTTAAACCAAAAGAATTGAATTAATCAACATTTAAAAAGGGATCACAATTGAGATCAGAAATACTTGTAGATATAGAACTCAATAGTCCCAAAATAACCAATGCCATCTCATTTCCTCGAACGACCACAATAGGTTGTATAACACTTCCCTGCGTCAACAATACCTTCAAATATCACTTCAATGTATGCATAGGAATGCAATGTGTAAGTCCTCTGCCTTCATATCTCTTAGAGTATAAAACCACACCATCTGCAAATATCACTTCAATGAATGCATATGAATGCAATGCATATGTCCTCTGCCTTCATACCTCTAAGGGTATGAAGCCGCATCGTACCCCTCCTCGGGCAACGTACGATGCTAAGTTGTACCGGTACGGTCGGACCATAGGTCACGACAAAACTTCAGATGCAAGTGAATCATGCAATGTATATGGCATGCTGCATTTATCAATATACTTCACTTCCTTCAAATACAATACAAACCTCAAACAATACTTCGTTTACCTTCAGATACAATACAAACCTCAAATAATACTTCATTCACCTTCAGGAGTGTGAATTAATCTCGTGGGTCATACTCGAATCATCATCATCATCAATATATGATTAAGCATCAATATAATATAATCAAGTAAAACATCCCATAGAGTTCAATTACGAAAGAATTCGATGATTCTGAATACTAGAGTGTAGGCGATGAAACAACAAGTCAAAACAGTAGCAACCACCGCTACATTCACTTGCCTTCATCGAAGAAGAAAATGTACTAAGCATGATCCGGAGCATAACCACCTGTTGCGGGGCATAAAACTTAGTACAAATATTTCATAAACATTTGCCAACAATCAACAAATCGTTCCTACGCTTGAAACCAAGACCTGGTGAAAAGACTCCCACCGTGAACCACATGTCAAACAGCAGCAGCGCTGTTTGTTAATTTTGTATCTTTAAAATTATAATAGTGGTGATATCAAACAAATACTCTAGAAGTATCTACACAAAAGACTCTACAACTTCGGTATTCAATAGATAATTAAATTCTGCCATCTATAAGTCTAAAACATATTACAAGATAACTGACTGAATCTGTTTTAGACAGCCGCATAGTTAACTTTAAAAATTCGATATCTCACAAACTACTCAACCAAAAATCATGAAATTCTGCTGGAAGTAAGAACTTTTATCCCTCTACAAAAGTCTCCATAGCTGGGAGAGCCAATTCGGCCATTTACTTGATGAAACCTACCAGTGAACAGACCCGCTCATTTCTGTCAGGCCAACAGAAACAGCCACCGTAAAACAAACATAACTAGAGTTTCATAATCCATATGAATGCACTCTTCAACAATCTGGAAAGCTTATGAAATTATCTACAACTTTTCTTACGAACCCAAGGTTGAATTCTGTTGATAAAATTGCCTAAATCTTAATAGAACAGATTCTGCACAGAATTATGAGACTGAAAAACTGCTATAATAAAACTGCAATAACTTTCTGATCTGATGTCCGATTGAGGTGTTCTTCGCGGCCACGGAAAGATATCTAAATTATCTACAACTCATAAATATACTTTTTATTTTTTTTGAGGCCTCTAAGACCACGGAAAACTGGCATGAACAAAAACTATCGAATCTGTTATTCTGCAGAGACTAATTTCGAGATCAAAAATCTAATCTCCTATCTAATCCAACATAAAGGGCTAATTGCAGGGCCTAAAACTCATCCAAAACAAGGTAAAACATCCATCAAGTGGGGACAATGGAGAGAGGAAAGGAAATCCAACCAATTCTTGAAGAGGAACGATGACGACGACAGGCGACTGTGTGCCCTAATCTTCCCTCTCTTCTCTCCCTTGTTCTTCCTTTCTTCTCTTGGGCAAGGCACAAAAGGGGATGGCTGCTAGGGTGGGAGGACGTGGCTGCTAGGGTTAGGGAGGTATAAATAGAAGAAAACTCCCTCAATCCTAATATCCAATGGCTCAGATCGACCGGCACTTGAAAAAACTCATTCAGACTCCAAACAAGGCAAACTAGTAGTCGATCAGAATCGTCTCGACGATATCTATGCATCTACGGTCTCCGATCATCAGTAGGACACACCATATTAGGATTATAAACATGGTTTTGGTTTTTAGGGTATTATAGTTGGCATTCAAGACTTGCACAATCTAGGGGTAAGGAGAAAAAATTTACTTGGGTAGGGTGGGCACGCCTGTGATATACTCCTACACCGATATAGGTAAGGAGATTATAGGCATAATATTTGATGGTCAGGACGTCGAAACTGTCAAGAGGTACCACTCCTACGTCCATTACATCCTCTCCTTTGTTTGTATATGATTGTGTGATTAAAGGTGTTGTTGATTATGTATACTGATGAAAGGTGTTGTTGGGTTGCATTCTTTTTTTATAGGGGGTACTACTATGCCACTTTGAAGTGTTACGATCCTGGGATGTCTCCAATGGTAACCTCAACTCTGACCTATGTGCAGGCAATACCCTTTATCGGGATACACTACATCTTAGGGTAGTCGTGGATCCCGTCCCTACCACCCGCTGAAGAATAAGCTATTGCAAGAAACATTTAGAGTCATATATGCTACTAGGAGCACCCCTAAAGTCAAAACAAGAAAGTTGTTTTGTCAGACATGAATTTTGCAGTCCTAATTAAATTATCCACATTTGTTGGCCATGATTTTTAATTTGTATTACACCGTCCACATTATTTATCAAGGGTTTTGTCTACATATATAAATTGTATATTGTCTTTGACTTTTTCATGTGTATAGTTTTTTTACCGTGGACGTAAATATAGTTTATGCCTCCCTCTCTTTGGTGCACGCGTGCCGGAGGAGAGCCAGAGCAGAGGTTGTAGCATGCAGTGTTGATAGGTAGGCTGGCCGTAGGTGGCATAGGCGGTGGCCGCCGCAATGTCGATGGCCAGAGCTGTAACACCCCGGGATCCACAAACACCCCAGAATGCTACTAAACTACATATCTAACTGTTGGGTTTATGCTTCGTCGCCGAAGGTCTTATAAGAAGAAGTGGTCCTCGGCTGAAGCTGTTTGTACAAGATAGCCGAAGGTTCTTCTTCGTGAAGCTTCGGCATTATAAACCGACTTAAAGATAGAATGACCTTTTAGTCCATAAAGGTCTGAGTCAATGTTGTAAGTTTTTATAAGGGGCATACTTGTAATTCCTCACAGGCTGTGTCCTGTGCCTATAAATAGTGAACAGTATTCCGTTACTGTTCACGCATTTTTTGACGATTGCAATCGCATCTCTCGGAATTCAATCTTTGCCAAGGCATAGGTATTATGGTATTTGATGATTCAATATAGTAAATAAATGTAATATAATTAGTATATGATTTATTTACACATATTATACCTTTCCGTATTATCTTATAAATGCCTATTGAAATATGATTACGAAGGTTCAACTTCGTAATCATGCTCTTATTAACCTTCGTCCAAGATTCATTATCCCGAAGGGAATAATGTTTTAAGGACGAAGGGCGTTATTATTTAACATTTTATGTTGCCTTGCTCTTGATTTATAGCATTTGAGAGCAAGTCTCCAACATTGGCGCCCACCTCCGGTGAACTCACTTCCACTTTTTGAGCTGATGGCTTCGTTCAACAACCAAGCTGGAGCTGCTTCGGACCCGAAGCTGGTGCTCCCGATCACAGGTGGCTCGTCCTCAGAGCCAGCTAACAAGAAACAGAAGAAGGAGGCACAGAGAAGAGTACAGCATGTTGGGGTGCAAGGACCCTTCATCAAGTCAAGATGGTCTCACATTCCTATTACCTTCTCCCAAGAGGACCTTCAGCTCAAAGATTACCCACACAACGATGCCATGGTTATCTCTTGTGTTATTAAAGGATTTCTGGTCCACAATGTTTTGGTTGATACAGGCAGTGCAGCTGACATCATATTTGCTAAGGCCTTCAGACAGATGCAAGAGCCAGAAGATAAGATTCATGATGCTACACATCCTCTCTGTGGCTTCGGAGGAAGACAGATTGTAGCACTGGGAAAGATTACCATGTCAGTGACCTTCGGGTTCATCAACAACACTAGAACTGAGCAAGTTGTGTTTGACATTGTCGATATGGAATACCCTTACAATGCAATTATTGGTCGCGGTACCCTCAATGCCTTCGAAGCAATCCTTCATCCTGCCTATCTTTGCATGAAGATACCTTCGGATCAGGGACCCATTGCTATCCATGGAAGTCAGGAAGCTGCAAGAAGGGCCGAAGGCAATTGGACTGACTCAAAAGCAATCCATAACATAGATGGAGCTGAAGCTTGTGAACAGTACAAATTCAGAAGGGAGAAAGCAGCTTCAGCAGATCAGCCGAAGCCTATGCTCTTATGTGAGGACATAGCAGAGGAGAGGGTGCTGTTAGGCTCTCAATTATCCGAAGAGCAGGAGAAAACTTTGATAAGGTTTTTGTTCAATAACAAAGATGTTTTTGCATGGTTGGCCAATGATCTCTGCGGAGTCAATAGAGATGTTATTGAGCACTCGCTCAATGTCGATCCATCCTTCAGACCCAGAAAGCAAAGGCTTCGGAAAATGTCAGATGATAAGGCCGAAGGTGCTCGCAACGAAGTCAAAAGACTCCTCAGTGCAGGAGTTATCAGAGAAGTGAAGTACCCAGAATGGCTAGCTAACACTGTTATGGTAAAAAAGGCCAATGGCAAGTGGCGAATGTGCATCGATTTTACAGATCTTAACAAGGCTTGTCCGAAGGATGAATTCCCACTACCAAGGATAGATTCTTTAGTTGATGCAGCAGCTTCTTCAGAGCTCATGAGTCTGTTAGACTGTTATTCAGGCTATCACCAAATTTGGATGAAGAAGGAAGATGAGCCGAAGACTAGCTTCATAACTCCAAGTGGCACATATTGCTATCTTCGGATGCCTGAGGGGCTCAAGAACGCTGGAGGAAGTTTCAGCCGAATGACTGCGAAGGTTCTCCAATCTCAAATAGGCCGAAATGTGCTAACTTATGTTGATGACATCATTGTAAAAAGCACGAAGCAGGAGAATCATATTGCCGATCTCCAGGAGACCTTCGCCAGTTTCAGGCAAGCCGGCTTAAAGTTAAATCCAGAAAAATGCGTCTTCGGAGTAAAGAAGGAAAAATTTCTTGGATGCTTGGTTTCAACAAAGGGAATTGAAGCTAATCCAAGTAAAATTGAAGCTATACTTCGGATGGAACCACCAACTACAAAGAAGGGGGCTCAAAGATTGACAGGAAGATTGGCATCTCTCAATAGATTCATATCCAGATCAGCAGAGAGAAACTTACCATTCTTCGAAGTGCTGAAGTCGGCCGAAGTCTTTCAATGGGGACCACTCCAGCAGAAGGCCTTCGAAGAGCTGAAACAGTATTTAATAGATCTAACCACATTGACTCCACCAATGCCAGGGGCTCCTTTATTATTATATGTGGCAGCTTCGCACTCAGCGGTAAGTGCAGCGCTTGTCCAGGAGAAGCTTGATGGTCAAGTCAAAAGGCAGGCCCCAATATATTTTGTTTCCGAGGTTCTTAGTTTATCAAAGAAAAATTATACAGAGTTGGAGAAGGTACTGTATGCTGTCTTGATGGCCTCCAGGAAGCTTCGGCACTATTTCCAAGCTTACAACATAATTGTTCCTTCATCACAACCTCTGAAGGATATTATGAGGAACCGAGAAGCTACTGGAAGGATTGGAAAATGGGCTGCAGAGCTCAATGAATTTTGTATTGAATATGTTCATAGATCTTCGATTCAGTCACAGGCGCTGGCAGACTTTATTGCTGATTGGACGCCAGGGGCTCAGGATGAGGAAACGAATAAAGACAATGAAGCCTGGACAGTGTTTTGTGATGGATCTTGGGGAACCTTCGGAGCAGGAGCGGCTGCTGTGTTGGTTTCACCTTCAAAAGTCAAAACTTGTTATGCGGCAAAACTTGATTTTAATTGCACAAATAACATTGCCGAGTACGAAGCATTGATTCTAGGTCTTCGGAAGTTAAAAGCAATGGGAATCAGAAGGGCCATACTTAAAACTGATTCCCAGGTTGTTTCGGGTCATATTGACAAGAGTTGCAAGGCTAAGGATCCGAAGCTTGAAAAATATCTGGATATGGTTCGAAGAGTTGAAGCTTCCTTCGAAGGATTTTCTGTCAAAAATATCCCTCGAGGACAAAATGAGCACGCCGATTTGCTGGCTAAGTCAGCAGCACAGGGGCTGCCTTTACCTTCGGATGTGTTCTTCGAAACAATAAAAGCACCTTCGGTGGAACTTCTTGAAAGAGCAGTCCTTAACATATCTCCTGTTTTTAGCGAAGATTGGAGAACCGAGATCATCTCTTATCTTCAGGGTAAATTCCTTTCAGATGACGAAGCTTATAACAAGAGGATAGAGGCAAGAGCTCGTCCATATGTCATGATAGAAGGGGAGCTGTACAAACATGGAGTTTGTGCTCCGCTGCTCAAATGTTTATCCAGAACCGAAGGTATAGAGTTAATGAAAGAAATACATGCAGGCCTGTGTGGATCTCACATCGGATCTAGGCCGTTGCTTGGAAAAATTTTCCGTCAAGGGTTTTATTGGCCGAAGGCAGCTTCGGATGCAGCAGAATTGGTTCAAAAGTGTGAAGGTTGTCAGAAATGTGCAAGAGATCAAAAACAACCTTCGTCCTTAACACAGCTCATACAACCCACTTGGCCATTGCAAAGGTGGGGTCTTGACTTGTTAGGTCCGTTACCACCGGCCCAAGGGAACCTGAGATATGTTGTAGTAGCTGTGGAATATTTTTCTAAATGGATTGAGGCGAAGCCCTTAGCCACAATAACTTCGGCCACTATCCAAAAGTTTTTCTGGCAGAATATTGTTTGTCGTTTCAGGGTGCCAAAGGCTATCACTGTGGACAATGGAACACAGTTTGACTCCGAAGCATTCAGGGATTTCTGTGACCAAATTGGTACGAAGATCCATTTTGCATCAGTCAGGCACCCGGAGTCAAATGGACTCGTTGAAAGAGCCAACGGCATTATAATGACAGGAATAATGAAGTTAATCTTCAATCAACCCAGAGGAAAATGGCCAGATCAGTTAACCAAAGTGGTGTGGAGCCACAACACGACAACATCAAGGTCTACAGGCTTCACTCCATTCAAGTTGTTATTCGGTGACGAAGCAATAACTCCAGAGGAAGCTAAAACCGGATCAATAAGGATAGTAGCTTCGGCAGAATCAGATTCCGAAGCTGCTTATGCTATAGAAAAAGATGCTTTAGAAGGGATCAGACTGCAAGCCGTGGAGAATATCAATAAATATCAAGCCGAAACAGTCAAATGGCGGGATAGAAAGGTTCGGCTAAAAAATATTGAGCCAGGGCACTTGGTGCTTCGGAGAGTGGCCAACCCAGAAACAGTGGGCAAATTGCAGTTGAAATGGGACGGACCTTTCTTAGTAGCATCTTCGTCAAGACCCGGTTCATACAGATTGAAGGATATGGACGGCAACGACATTCCTAGGTCTTGGAATGCGGATGAGCTTCGGCGATATTATGTATAATTCGATGTAATTTTTCATATTTTTTATTTTTTCTTTCATGGCACCCTTTTCCTTTCCAAAGGGGGAGAAAGGTTTTTAATGGGGCCAGCATATGTAATTTTCTTTTTTAGTTCTATAAGAGCAAAATCCCCCAAAGAATGTAAATGTAAAAGCTGAGAGCGCACCATCGAGTGCCAAAAAGTAAAGGCGAAGAAGCTCCAAAGTCGTTCCTAAGGGAATGCAGAGCTTACAGCGAAAAGTCAACGTTGATTCCGCCAAAAGTAAAGGCGAAGAAGCTCCAAAGTCGTTCCTAAGGGAATGCAGAGCTTACAGCGAAAAGTCAACGCTGATTCCGCCAAAAGTAAAGGCGAAGAAGCTCCAAAGTCGTTCCTAAGGGAATGCAAAGCTTACAGCGAAAAGTCAACGCTGATTCCGCCAAAAGTAAAGGCGAAGAAGCTCCAAAGTCGTTCCTAAGGGAATGCAGAGCTGAGGTGTGATTGTTTTTAAGAAAATAATGGCTATGAATATGGCTTCGGATACGTGTTTGGCCAATCATTTGCACATCACATTACATCATAGCATTTGCATTCATAAACATTCATCTAGGCATATGTAGGATAATCATCTTCATCGCATAAATGGTTGCTTCGGCAAAAAGAGAAAAAAGAAAGGGAAAAAAGAGCTTCGTGCACAAAGAAGAAAGGAAAATGTTGTTTTCTATGCTTCGCTGCGTACGAAAAGAAGGGAAGGTGTTTTTTCGCCTTCGACTCAAAAGAAAATTTCGTCCACATCAAAGCATTTCTCATACACCAATGGAAGGATAAGGGTATATACCAAGGTATGAACAGAATTCATTAAAGACAAGTTTTGGCTACATTTACAAAAGTTATCTCAAAAGTTTTTCAAGTACTGTCTACAGTCTACTATCTAAATCTCCAAGGAGCTTCGGCTTCGGCGTTATTTTTAATCATCAGCTTCGGCTTCGTCATCCTACATGAATAAGGTCGTTGGAAGTCAAAATCAAGTTTACAGGAAAAGGTAAGCGCAAGGTATGGTTTCTTACTGGTTCAAGGTGACTACGAGCTTCGTCTCCAACCTTCTCTCGCCCTCCTTTTGTCCATATCATTTTTACAAATCTGTTCGATATACTTCGGGCAAGATCGGGAATGTCGTCCGGGATTGATGGTGATAAAGTGAAATTTGGCCTGTTGACAATCTTCCCATGATCACAGCCAGCCTTCAGGAAAGCTGCAGCAGTCCCTCGAGAAGCCACCCAGGCACAGAAGTCACCGTGCCCAGCTATGACTTCGTCGAGCTCGTCAATTTCCCCCTCAATATGTTCGAAGGTCTTCGGTAAATCTTCAGCTGAGGGGGTGAATTTTTCACTGCTGGCTCCAACTGAGTAAAAAATCTTTCTTAATCGTTGAATGCACTTGTTGCTAAATTCCAAGCATTTTTCTTGAAGACTTGTCAGTAGTTTTCTCAAATCTGAATTTTGCTGAGCTTCGGCTTCAAGTTTTGCATTAAGATCTTGTTTTTCTTGTTCGAACTGCTCAGATTGACGGAGAAGCTTCGTGTTCAGTTCTGATATTTTTGCTTCAGCTTCCGCCAATAAACCTTCGGTTGCCTGGAGCTCAAAGTTCTTTTTCTCGAAAGCATCTGATTGCTCCTTTATATTGTTTTCCAAATTTCCAATTATAACTTCATGCTTTTTATCTTCAAGATCTTGCTGCATTTGCAAGGCTTTACTCAACAGCATACTCTACACGAACACAACCTTCGTCAGACATGTTTTTATTAGAAGCAATAAAAGTTAAGGGACAAGTTATTCACCTTGAAGTTGGAGTAAAATAAACTACCAACGACATGTTGTCGTCGGTAGCGGCTAATGTCTGCTTCTAGCTTCGGGAATCCAATATTCTTGGACAGAGTACTGATAACTTTGGCCCCTGTTTGGTCTCGAATACACTCTAATTTCTCATCATCAACGCCTCCGAAGAGGAGTGCCCCAGGTTTGTATCCGCAAGATTTGGCATACTCTTTAAGTTCTTCTACTTCAGCTTTGGATAGATGTTCTCCAACCAAGTTTTGGAACATGAAGGCTTCGTCTTCTGAAGCTTCATCAGCAACTTCTTTTCCTTTCTTTGACGCTACGGTCATGACCTCTTCGGCAGCAGTGGTAGCTTCTTCTGCAGCCATGTCTAACAGTATTTGGTCA
Organism: Zea mays; assembly: GCF_902167145.1. Lineage (NCBI taxonomy): Eukaryota > Viridiplantae > Streptophyta > Magnoliopsida > Poales > Poaceae > Zea > Zea mays. The sequence continues at coordinate 9,128,806 of NC_050099.1, forward strand.
ATATGTTCAATTGTGCTCTCCAAATTCAAATCTTCAGCTGAGGCAGCTTCGGCAGCTGCGGCCTCCGAAGGTGCAATTTCAATATCTGCCCCCTCTGCAGCCGTTTGTGTTTTTTGGGCCGAAGCTCTTGGCGGCGTCTTGTCAATCACCTCTGTCACAGTGATAATTCTTTGTTTCTTTGCCCTGATTGTTTTCTTCGATTTCTCGGGCTCCTTGTCCTTCTGAAAAAACTTTGTCAGTTGAGGACCCAGTGGACTTAGCTTCGCAGGTAAGGATTCAGTCATTACCTTCAGAATTTCCTCAACGTCAGCAACAGCAGGTGATGCGGGGGTTTCTTCTGCTTCGGATATTTGTTGCTTCGGAGACGTTTTCCCCTTCTTCGGAATTTTCTTCTTTAATGGTTCTTTTTCTTCATTCACGGCCTCAGTTATCCTTTTTCTTTTTTGACCCCCAGCACCTTTGTTCAGGTTTTCATAGTCAGGGTAATCAAAGCCCAAGGCATCCAACACTCGATTTAGCCTTCGTTTCGGACGGGTTCCGAAGGCTGCGGTCATCAATTGATCTTCTTTCTTGGAATAGTTGCCAAGTATTTCATTGCACATTGCTTCAATTGTTTCCAACCACTCTTGGCAAGGTGTTTTAAAGTATTTCTTAAATTTAAAATAGTAAGGCAAGCGCACAAGTTCACCTTCTTTCTTTTTCCCCTTCAGCTTCGGCATTTCCCATTCTTTTAAACTAGGAAAGACTTGGAAAGCCAAGAACTCCTGAACCAGGTCTCTTGTACTAATATGCTCTGCAACAATTCTGAATTCATCCATTGCTTTTTGTGTGGTACCGTCTACTGACATGTTGCAGAGAGGCCGGGTTTCTCCGAAGATTAGTTCGAGTGGACTTTGCACGAGTTTCTCCTTGTCATCATTAACATTAACATAAAACCACTCAGACTTCCACCCTGCTGCCCATTTACTCCGATAGCTGATTACAGGAAACTTCGTAGTCTTCCGATAAGCAAAGTTGTAGCAACCAAAATTATCATGCAAGCCATCCTTTCTAGCCTTCGTCTGATAATGCAGTTCGTGAACCCGGCAGAAGCTGTCCGCAAATGGCTCCACTGCTTGGCTTCGGAGTGCCCAGATATAAACACTGAGCCTAACGATAGCGTTAGGGGTCAACTGGTGAAAATAGATACCGAACCTCTTCAGCACCTCTGCAATAATCCCGTGAAGGGGGAATCTTAATCCAGCCTTTAAAAAGCTCTTAAAAATGACAATTTCATCCTTTTCCGGCTTCGGGGTAGTCTCTTCTCCCCCGAAGCGTAGTAGCTTCTTCTGATCCTCATTGAAAAAGCCTGACTTTACCATTTTGGAGAGATCAGCCTTCGAAACGGTGGATTTTCCAAAGTCCAAGTGGCTGGGCTTACTTGGCATGGCAATACGATAATCGTCCTCAGGATCAGTTTCCTCAATAACTTCTTCTTCTACTCCGGCAGCTGCTTGTTGTGTTTGTTCTGCACCCTCACCAGGAATATCTTCAGAAACTACCAGCCCGGATCGTTGCATGGCTTCGGAGATGGGAACAGTCTCCGAAGCTTCAGTTTCGCCTCCCTCACGCTCAACCCTGGCAGTAGAACGCACTCTGGCCATTTAACTATGAACTTGCGAAACTTTAATACTTTCTTCCTCCGAAGCAGGTTTCAAAGCTGGAGCTTCGTTCGATTCCGACGGACAAGCTTCGGCGATGGTTAAAAATTTTGGCAGCAAAACAGTACAAATAGCAATGAATGCTGTGGTAACTTCACACCTACTCGTCTGTTTATATAGTGCTGCAGGTAAGAAGGCGAAGCGCCAGAATTTTTACACCAGGCGGACACCCGCTCGCACTCGCTGCATGGTGGACCGCAGAGACCGAACAGTAACTCTGCAAGGTGGGGCCGTTACACGCTGGGAGATTGAATCGTTTCTCGACAACGAGCTCAGGGAAGGTGTTTTTTAGACCTTCGGCGCTCCGAAGCTTAAGAGACTTTTTTTTCATGGATCAAGCTCGTTACGAAAAACGATCTAGCACCGCGAAAGGGGCTACTGTTGGGTTTATGCTTCGTCGCTGAAGGTCTTATAAGAAGAAGTGGTCCTCGGCTGAAGCTGTTTGTACAAGATAGCCGAAGGTTCTTCTTCGTGAAGCTTCGGCATTATAAACCGACTTAAAGATAGAATGACCTTTTAGTCCATAAAGGTCTGAGTCAATGTTGTAAGTTTTTATAAGGGGCATACTTGTAATTCCTCACAGGCTGTGTCCTGTGCCTATAAATAGTGAACAGTATTCCGTTACTGTTCACGCATTTTTTGACGATTGCAATCGCATCTCTCGGAATTCAATCTTTGCCAAGGCATAGGTATTATGGTATTTGATGATTCAATATAGTAAATAAATGTAATATAATTAGTATATGATTTATTTACACATATTATACATTTCCGTATTATCTTATAAATGCCTATTGAAATATGATTACGAAGGTTCAACTTCGTAATCATGCTCTTATTAACCTTCGTCCAAGATTCATTATCCCGAAGGGAATAATGTTTTAAGGACGAAGGGCGTTATTATTTAACATTTTATGTTGCCTTGCTCTTGATTTATAGCATTTGAGAGCAAGTCTCCAACACTAACATTCGAATATAAAATTTCGACAGCATCTCCTTTGAAAATTGCATAAACGGGGAAGCAACAAAGTATAAATAGATATCATGATAAGAAAACATAATAGACATTAATAATCTGCTAGCAATGGGAAGACAACCATAACGACATGAACTAAATTAACCAGTGTGCACAACTAGTTAGAAACAAACATCCTTTGACAAGAAGCTTCTAATTAAATCATGACTGTGCCTAAGCAGCGTTATTATGAGAGTGAAGGTGGATGTGCTGCTACTTCCCACTTCCCTTGATGAGCAACAAGCACCTGCATTGAGTAATGCAAGAGTGAGATGAAACATCTCAGCAAGCGAATTGTTTTGACAAGATATTTAAACCACAAATTGAATTAATCAACATTTTAAAAGAATCACAATTAAGATCAAAAATACTTGTAGATATAGAACTCAGTAGTCCCAATATAACCAATACCATCTCATTTCCTCGAACAACCACAATAGGTTGTATAACACTTCCCTGCGTCAACAATACCTGCAAATATCACTTCAATGTATGCATAGGAATGCAATGTGTAGGTACTCTGTCTTCATACCTCTGAGGGTATAAAACCACATCATTCGCAAAAATCACTTCAATGAATGCATATGAATGCAATGCATATGTCCTCTGCCTTCAAACCTCTAAGGGTATGAAGCCGCATCGTACCCCTCCTCGGGCAATGTACGATGCTAAGTTGTACTAGTACGGTCGGACCATAGGTCACGACCCAATTTTAGATGCAAGTGAATCATGCAATGTATATAGCATGCTGCATTTATCAATATACTTCACTTAATTCCTTCACATAAAATACAACCTCAAATAATACTTCATTTACCTTCAGATACATTACCAACCTCAAATAATACTTCATTTACCTTCAGGGGTGTGAATTAATCTCATGAGCCTTACTCGAAACATAATCATCATCAGTATAATGCAAGCAAGTAAAGCATCACCATAGAGTCCAATTATGAAAGAATCCAATACTTCTCAATATTGCAGTGTAGGCAATAGAAACAACAGGTCAGAACGGAAGCAACCACCGCTACATTCACTTGCCTTCATTGAAGAAGAAGAAATGTACTAGGCATGATTTGGAGTGTAGCCACCTAGGGTTTTCCCCAAGAAAATATTCAAGAATAGATGGTGAAGAACACCTCATTGATCCTCTCTCCCTCATCAATTCAACGTGCTCCTCCTCTTCTCGATCCTTGCTGCGTGGGGGGAGATCTAGAGGGAGGAGGAAGCCGTGGAGAGGGGCTTCCATGGGAGGAGAGGGCGGTCAGCCAAGGGGAAAGGGGAAGGGGCGGCCAAGTGTGTGGGGGGAGAAAGGGGGGGCGGCCAAGAATGGGCAAAAGGGGGAAAGGGTGACCACTAGGGTTTCTTTGCGGGAGAAACGAAATGACGCCACAGATGACTCTGACTTAGCATCCAACGGCCCACAACCCTTTTCCCATATCCACGCACCGAAGATCAACCTTTGGCAACATTTTTTTGGGATATTACAGGAGCGGTGCAGGCCAGCCTGCCCATCCGACGATCCAGTGCTCGACCGAGATGCAGCAGCAAGATATGGTTGGGTATAGCTAGAGCGCAGTTGGCCGGCCAGAACAATGCTAGGCGAGAGAGGGAAGTGGTGGTGATAGAAATGTGAGAGGAGAGGGATTGCTATCTGTTAGGTCTTATGAATATGAAGGACCGGCTGGCAGCAAACAAAAAAGTGAACACTCATCATAACTGCTGTTGGGCAGGGATTCTTTTCCATCTCACGTCCTCTGGTTGAGAGATATATATGTCTGCTGCTCTCGCTATATAGAGGGCTAGCTTGCCCTGCTAGCTAGCTAGCTAGTTCAAGTTCTAGGCACGGATCGAATCAGATCGATCAACATTAATTTAATTACTTAATTATTAGTTCCTGACGAAATTAATATATGTTAAACAAAGACTTTAATTTTTATTATATCCTTATATATTATATAGTCATTATCAGTTTTAATTTAATCCAGAAAACCAGTGTGATGTATGTGATGACATGTATATGTGCATGTGTGTACTACTACTTGCATAAGCAGTAAACAACAGTAAAACATGCACAATCACTAATAACATAATGTACCCTGCGGAGGGACCGATGCTCAAGACATCGTTGGCTCTATTCATAGGAGACATATCGTGTGTATGTTCGATTTAGTAGTATGCAGTTGATGTAGGCAAATGTACGCAGTGCAGTCCCTCAAACGGCATCGACAAAGAAGAACCGGATCATCGTTGGTCGAGCGGACGGAGTGAGCAGTCGTGAGTACGCTCCCCAAAAATCTGATCGCCCGCACACCCGTGCAAGTGTAGCTCTACGGACGGTGATTTCGGAGGCCTACTCTCCCACTCTCTCTGTGCTCGCAGACGGTGGGACGGGAATGGGCTGTGTGCAATGCGTCTGAGAGACTGTTCGCGTAACCGAAAGAGCATCCACCTCCTCCGTATTTATACACGCGCAGTGGGAGGGGAACAGAATATAACGGTCGCCATCAGAGTCAGAAACTAACAGCCATTACAGCCAGCTAGAAACTGATGTACCATAAGAGATGTCTCTTACTAGCCATAAGACAGGAAATGACTGGTCATTACTCCAGGCAAATGCGCAATCGTTAGAAAGAAATATTCGGACTAAGGTCCGATTTACCATGAGCCATGGCCCGGCTCGACCGGCGGCGCCTACGCATGATTGGGCAGTCCACCATCCTTTTCTCAACTTCTCAATAGATACACCATAGCATTAAAGTGGACCTTTAACATTGACTATTATTGAATATTAATTTGGGCCAAGCCCACATTAATCCAACAATCCCCACCAAGTGCTAAGTCACACTAAAAATGCTCTTATCATCTCAAACGTTTGATATACACGTGTTTCGATGGAGACTATTAAGTTGAACATCCACCTAGAACCTAGACTACACTTAACCACAACTGCACCTAGAACTAATGAAGATATTTCAGTAATAACCAATTGGGTGAAACTTTATATATATATATATATATACCATCGCTATTTGTCAGTCTACCCAACCGATAATTATTGAGCGGACTTCAGTAATAATCGAGAACTAATGAACATCGTTCAGTAATAACCAATTAGGTGAAACTTTACTTAGGGTGACGAAAACCATGTAGGATTTTTTAATTATTTTTTACATTGAAGCACCGAGGAAACTCACCACCCAAGCAATGTGCAAATGGATGCCTCCTCATCCACCTCTTTTGTAACCAAGCATCGAAATTTTAGCACAATTTTCCTTGTGTAGAACTCCATCAGACGGTCTATCTTTCCACATTCATTCTCAACTAATTTTCCTAGCAGCCTCATCCTTCTTGAGCCTTTGTTAATACAACCTAAAGGCCGATATAAAATAACCAAACATGACAAAATACATAAAACAAATAAATCACAAGAATAAATTTCTCCATGACATCTGCATTCAATCTGCTAGCTGAACGTTCTATCGTGATTAGTGGGTTTGCTAAAGCACCAGAATAGGTAGTAGAACAAAGAGCCTCTAAAAGGAAAGTTTCAGGGCCACTTGATGATTTCGCAAGCTCTGCCTTTAGCCTTAAAATGTAAAAAGTAAACATGACACTCCTTGCAGCAGTTCTAAAAAGTTATTTAACCATATGATAAAAGTAGAAATATCTACGATAGGATGAACAACATCCAAGAATATATAAAGTAATAAAAATTTGCATTTTGAATTTTAAAATTTTGAATATAATTTTTGAGAGCAGAGATGATTTCAAATAAAAAAGTTGTCAACTAAAAAGTTTCATAACTTTTTGAGATCCACACCTTTTATGTTGGTGGTTTTATCATCCAAGATCGTTTGGAAAACACAAAAAATTAAGGATATAAATGATTTCTAGTGGCAGTTTTTTAGGAAACTGCCACTAGAAATTATGGCGGTTTTCTTAAGGAACCACCACTAAAAAATAGCACTGACGGTTGATAACGGAATCCATCTTTAAAAAAAATACACCCCACTATGTAGGCTTTGGTGGAAAGCAATCACCGTGCATCGTCGTCCTCAACACACTCGAAAAAACTATATATAAAGAATCCATAAATAAGAGAGAAAAGAACCTGTGCAGAAATCTTTTTAGTTTACTAAATCTTTTTGGGAAACTTTTTATTTATTAAATCATTTTGGGGGAACATTTTCCTTTACTAAACTACTAGGAGGCTGACATGAAGGGCCCTTCTTCCCTAATCCATTATTCTTGCCCTGCGACGGTTTTTCGTCGTGGGCACATGTAGGCTTCTGGCTCGATCGGGCAGGGAGGGCCGGGCCTATATATATGGGATGCTGCCGGTGTTATCAAGCGAAGACACGCACAATGGTAAGTGTGTAAGGTTAGGAGCCAGTGTACCATCACATCAGATCAGATCGATCACATTTTATAGGGGATGGTAGGCGGCGTGAGGAGGTGTGGCCTGGGCCTGGCCATGGCGGTGGCCCTGCTGCTCGCTGCGCTGGTTGTCGTGGCAAGCGGCGGCGCGGAGACGAGGTAGAAGCTGCCTGCTGGCAGTGGTAACGACGATGACCACGCAGTCGTTCTCAGCCGCCGGTCCAATGTCATTGATCCGCCGGGGAGATGGCCTCCGCGTGCGGATGCTGTCGTGGTGAAGTGGTGCGGCGGCGTCGCTGCTCCGCCGCCTTGCTACACCAGCATCCAGGCAGCCCTGAATGCCGCACCAGCACCACAAGAAGCCGAGGAGGTGGAGGACAAGTACGTCGTGCATGTGCTCGCTAGCGTCTACGACGAGACCGTCAACATAATAAGAAGGAACGTGATGCTGATCGACGATGGGGTCGGTGCCACCGTCATTGTGATACCCGGTTTGCAAAGAAGAGAAGTTGGGGGTTGTTCTTTTTGTTTTTTTCCTCATCCGGTTGTTGTTTTGGGGATTTGGAATTTTGTGGAAAACATTCACAACTAGGGCAGTAGAATTTATTTGGTTTGACGCTTGCGTTGCGGTCGGGAGCTGTCGCGTGGGTTAGTTGGGCCGCAATTGGTGTTTTGGCCCATTAACCCTCCCAAACCCTAGCCGCCTCCCTCCTAACCCCCTCCCCCCATGTGCAGCCGCCCCCCCACTTCTCCTCCCCCCTTGGCCGCCGCCCCCCCTGCCCATCTCCTCCTCTCTCAATTCTTGCAGCCACCAAACCCTAGCCCCCCCCCCCCCTCAATCCCCTCCTCCCAAGGTGCCAATCCTTGCCGCTCGGATCATCGTCTCGTGGTGCGAATCTCCAATCGTTTTGGTGGAGGGAAGGAGGGAGGAAGGAAAGGGGGAGAACCCAAGGTGATTTTTGTGTTCATCCCTTGTTCATTCGCGCTGCGATTCAATTGATTAGATGTTGCGTTTGCGATTAGATAGAGGGGGGCTGTCCAGAATTTTACGTGGTGGATGAACAACGAAGTTCTAGCAGTTTTTAGGGTTTTTTTCGTGAAGAATTAATGGGGATCAATTTGGGGATCTTGTAGAACTTTGTTTTACCTTTCCAACGAGTATTTATGCGCTCAATTTGGAGTTATAAATTAAAAGTTACCATCGTTTGAATCCGGGTATGTGGCTGTCCAAAAAACAGATTTTTCAGAGTGATGAACAGCAGCAGTATTAGCAGTTTCTGGGGATTTTTCGGGAGTAATTAGTGTTAATCAGTATGAGAATCATGTAGGGCTTTTTCTTATCTTTCCAACAAGTACTTATGCGCTCAAATCGGAATTATATTTTAAAAGTTATCGCTGTTTGAATCCGAGTATGTCGCTGCCCAAATCAGAAAAAAACAGATTGCAGGGTTTATTTTGTGGACCGTTTAGAGGTAATTAGATATTAGAATTTAATCATGAGTTGTATACAAAACTTGTGGGGAATTTTATGTAGTTGTCTCTGAAGTTTTTGTTTGACACCGCTGCTGTCCTAATTTTAAAGTTATGGAATTGTTAAGCAGCGCCGCTGCAGTTTGGTTAGTGAGGGGAGAATTGTTACCGCGGCGGGGTTTGAGATTGCGCGTAGGTGCGGTGTTGTCTTTGAGTTTTTTGTATGTGAATTTGGTGCACTAAGTTGGGTGTCAAAAACAGGTGGTGGACTTCCGGATCGTTCTTAGGGATTTTGCCCAAACTTCGGTGAAGGCAAGTAAAACTGTGATGGTTATTCCGTCTGTCAGATGAGGAGTCTTATACTTGTTTATCTTGTGCTATCATGTTCAAATTCATATTTTCTTTTGAGCACCATCATTTGAAAATGTTCATGTTTCATGGATTTCATATGTTGAGTTTGAGGTTTGAATATGTTACTCAAGTGGTTATTATGTGGAATGGGTGGAAGTAAATGCCTAGCACATTTTTATTTGGGAAGAACTTATGATGTTGTCATGCATAATGCACTCATCATCCATTGCATTGAAGTTTCGTCGCGATCTTATGGTCCGACCGTACCGGTACATTGAGCATCATATGTTGCCCGAGAAGGGGTATGGTGCAGCTTCATATCCTTAGAGATATGGAGGCAGAAGTCATTATTGCATTTGTAGCCATGTGCATTCACGGGAGAGGTGTTGAATCTATTATGTGGATGTGGATAATTTAGACTTGTGCATGGTGATTCTACTTGGCGTTGAGTTTTTAGTTACTTGTATACTTGCTGCAATTTACTGTTCAAAAGAAAAGAAAGAAGTCCTGAACACGTGGTTGTGTAAGCACAGTTGATTTACAATGTCCTTTTTGTTGTTGTTATGTTTACTTGCTGAGATGTGTTATCTCACATCTTGCATTGTTTGATGCAGGCACCTAATTTCTGCTTTGGGGAATAGAGGGATGTAGCAGCACAGCCACTACACCTTTAATAAAGGAACCACCATTTAATAATGTTGTTAATCAGAGTTGGACAATTCTAGTGAATTGCTTTGTTCTTGGTTGAGCGTTTATTTTGGGGTGGGCTGAGTTTCTTATCCCATTTGTTTTACTTCAGTTGGGTCATAATTAAGTTTTACCACTCTTGCATTACAGTTTCTACTATGTGAATTATATGTCTTTATATCTTGTATGAGCTTCATGTTTCCCCTCCTTGTTATGCTAGTTTTCAAAGGAGGTACTGCCGGATTTTTTCCTTGCTTTATATTCTTTCTTTATTACATCTCTTGTGTTGAGCAAATTTGGTGGATGAGGTTTATGGTATTTTTTCCATTCTGTGCGACCAGTGGGGTGTTACAGTTGGTATCAGAGGAATAGGCTGTAGGTCCTAGCAAGTGGAGTAGTAATAAATTGACACACTGCACATGTAGGATGGGTTTTCTGTCTTGCTATTGATATGATTATGTTATTGTCTGTGCTAGTTTTGACATTATCTAGAGAGATGCTATGCTTATCTCATTTACTTATTATTCTCATCCCTGTGGCTACAGCTATGCCGCCTCGTAGAGCTCGGGGTAGTCCGCAAGCTCCTAGTGGGGACTCGATGAGTCCGTCGGCAATGTTAGCCGCGATGCAGGCCATGCAGCTGGAGTTGGCCCTTCTGAGGCAAGCCATTCCTGTCGCCCCTGCGGGTGCTGCTCAGGGTGCTGGAGGTGGAGAAGTGCCCGGGGTGCTGTCCCTGCGGGTGCTGTTCCAGGTGGCGGGGCCGAGGTGCCTCTTCCAGTCAGTGGTCTTTCGCTGATGCAGTGGATGGGCATGAAGTTGGATTCTTTTGATGGCAGTGGTACTCCGATCGAGGCGGCAGATTGGTTGACTTATGTGGAGGATAAGATGAATGTCTTCGAGATTGCATATGGAGATCGGGTTCGCTTTGGCACTCAGCTGCTGAAGGGAGAGGCGCAAATTTGGTGGAGAGGCGTGCAGGTAGCGCACTCCTCCTCACCAGGAGTCCTATCATGGGATGTTTTCATCAGGCAGTTTGAAAGGAGATTCTACCCGGTCACCTTTCTGGAGAAAATGAAGATTGACTTGCAGTCCTACAAGCAGGAGAAGAAGTCTGTCACAGAGTATGAGGTGGGCTTCAACAAGATGGTCTGCTTTGTCCCTCATGTGGCTTATAATGAGATGGAGAAGGCGAGCCAATTCCGTCAGGGTCTGAAGCCTTCTATCAGGCATGCACTGGGGGCCTTTCTGTTGGTGGACTTCCGTACCACGGTGGAGCAGGCGCTGGGTGTGGAGATGCAACACCAGTACACCATGGAGTCGCAGAAGTCTTCGGGTGTTGATCAGCCTCGTAGCCAGGACACGAGGAGGGGCAACACTGGAGGTCCAGCTCACAAGAGGGGAAAGTCTCAGCATCAGCGCCACCATCCTTACCGTGGCAAATCTTCTGACTCAGGTACTTCGGGAGGAAGTACTCAGAGGTTTCGGGTCGTTCCTAAGCCCGGGCTAGGGCTGGTGTGTTTCCGCTGTGGAGATGCACATCGCTGTGCTGAGTGCCAGTGGAGTGGCAGGTGTTCTATCTGCAGTCAGGACCACAAGGATGTGGTGTGTAGGAGGAATCCCAATGGGAAGCTCAGATGGGAGCCGGTAACTTCCTCCTCTTCTCAGGGCACTATCAATATGATGTCAAGTGCTGAGCAGCAGTTTTCGGTTCCTCTTCCTCCACAGCAACTTTATGTGCCTGGGACTTCTCAGTTCGTGCCGATGCAAGGTTTTCCTCAGTATCAGGCTGTGCCTACTCCTGCACCGTCTACCCCTGTGCTGACTCAGTTTGGAGCTCCGCGCCAGCCTCCTCCGGTGGCTCAGTGGGGTTCTTCTGTTAATTTCACTCCGGGAGCTTCCTCTTCTGCGGGTATTTCTGGAGCTTATGTGCTACCCGCTACGGATGGTAGGGAGCAAGGAGACGTGGTGACAGGTACGATTTCAGTTGATTCATTTGCAGCCCATGCTCTTTTTGACTCTAGCGCTAGCTATTCGTTTGTTTCGGAGGGTTTTGTGTCGCGGGCTGGTCTTTCGGTGCAGAGGTTGGGTCACCCAATTTTGGTCAGTTCTGCTAATGGCTCCATTAGTAGCTGTTCAGTTTGTCAGGGGTGTTCCGTCATTCTTGCTGATGAGGTTTTTTCGGCCAATCTGGTGGTGATTTCCTTGGGGGCATTCGATGTTATCTTGGGTATGGATTGGTTATCCCGGTATCGCGCGGTTATATCCTGCTTCTGGAAGACAGTGTTATTGCAGGCGCCGTCGGGTAAGGAGGTGGTATTCTTGGGAAGTTCCCCGAAGTTCACATTATCCTTGTTGGCGCAATTGCTTCCTGATCGCCGGTCAAGGAAGTCGGGGATCTTTTTCTCTATGGTGGTGGAGGGTGAGGCTGCCTTGCGGGTGCAGGACATTCGGGTGGTGTGTGACTTTGCTGACGTGTTTCCGGCAGAGCTTCCAGGCATTCCTCCAGAGCACGATGCAGCTTTTGAGATTAAGCTGATCCCGGGTATGCAGCCTATTCATAAGGCCCCGTATCGAATGGCTCCAAAGGAGCAGATTGAATTATAGCGGCAATTGGATGATCTGCTGGCTAAGGGCTTCATTAGGCCTAGCAGGTCTCCATGGGCTTCCCCAGTATTGTTTGTTGAGAAGAAGGATAAAAGCAAGCGGCTGTGTGTGGATTATCGCGCTTTGAATCAAGTGACAATCAAGAATAAATATCTGCTTCCCCGAATTGAGGTCCTCTTTGAGCAGTTGAGGGGTGCCCAGGTGTTCTCCAAAATTGATTTGAACTCTGGTTATCATCAATTGAGGATTCGTGAGGAGGATATTGAGAAGACTGCCTTCTGCACCAGGTATGGGCATTATGAGTTCATAGTCATGTCTTTTGGCTTAACTAATGCCCCTGCTGCCTTTATGGAAGCAATGAATAGGATGTTGCATGAATTCCTGGACGATTTTGTGGTCGTATTCCTGGATGATATTTTGATTTATTCAAAGACCGAGGCCGAGCATGAACAGCATCTCCGTCTTGTTCTGGGTGCCCTAAGGAAGAATCAATTCTATGGCAAGTTGAAGAAGTGTGCCTTTTGGCTATCCGAAGTGGCTTTCCTGGGGCACGTGATTAATCAGCAGGGTATTGCGGTTGATCCCAAGAATGTTGCGGCTGTGGTGGGGTGGAGGAGACCTTCTAGTGTCTCTGAAATCCAAAGTTTCTTGGGGCTTGCGGGGTATTATCGGCGCTTCGTACCAAATTTTTCCAGCATTGCTAAGCCTTTGACTAGGCTCTTGGAGAAGGGTGTTCCCTTCGTCTGGTCCGGTGAATGTGAGGTCAGTTATCAGTCATTGAAGAGCAAGTTGGTGGACGCCCCTATCCTAGCTTTGCCTGAGAGTGGTAAGCGTTTCAAAGTTTGTACGGATGCTTCGCGTATTGGTCTTGGCTGTGTGCTGATGCAGGAAGGCAGAGTGATTGCTTATGGCTCAAGGCAGTTGAGGAAGCATGAGGGGAATTATCCAACTCATGATCTGGAATTGGCTGCGGTGGTTTTTGCTCTAAAGTTGTGGAGGCATTACCTTTATGGCGAGGCTTGTGACATTTTCACCGATCACAAAAGTCTCAAGTATATTTTTACTCAGAAGGAGCTGAATTTGAGGCAGCGTCGGCGGCTAGAATTGATTAAAGATTATGATTTGTCCATTCATTATCACCCGGGGAAGGCTAATGTGGTGGCGGATGCCCTTAGCAGGTCCGGGGTTCCAAAGGTGGCCTTGTCGTTGATCGCTGATCTGGACCGTTTGGGGATCGCTTTGTGTTATGTCGGCACCGCTAGCGAGGAGACTCAGATGCTTATTCAATCCTCTCTTATGGAGAGAGTGCGTGCGGCTCAGCAGCAGGATCGTCTTTTGCAGGAAGCTCGAAAGAGGGTTGGTGATGGTAAACCACGGGAGTTCACCATTGATGAGAATGATTTGGTTCGTTTCAGGGGCCATCTTTGTGTGCCTCAGAAATCAAAGGTGAAGCTGGATATCCTGCGAGAAGCTCATAAAACGCCTTACACCGTCCATCCTGGCGAAACCAAAATGTACCGAGATTTGAAGCAAAACTTCTGGTGGAAGCGGATGAAGGTTGACATTTCTAAGTATGTGGCCGCCTGTGAAGTATGTCAACGCGTGAAGGCCGAACATAAGCGGCCTGCAGGTTTGCTGAAGCCATTGGAAATTCCAGAGTGGAAATGGGAACATATCACCATGGATTTTGTGGTGGGTCTACCTCGTTCCCCTCGTGGCATGGATGCTATTTGGGTGGTAGTGGATCGCTTGACTAAGTCTGCGCATTTTATTCCCATGAAGACCACAAATTCAGCTTCAGATTTGGTTCCCTTGTATATGAAGGAAGTAGTCAGGCTTCACGGGGTACCTAAGTCTATTGTTTCTGATCGAGACTCCAAATTTGTATCCAAATTCTGGGAGAGTCTCCATAGTGCATTGGGCACCAAGCTTTCGCTTAGTGTCGCTTTTCACCCTCAGACGGATGGTGTTGGAACTTGATCTCAGTAGCAAGGACGCCAACAAGGGTGAGCGGTGGTGACAACAGGGTTACGTGCACGGGGGCAATAATTCTATTGATCTAGCCTCTCACGGGCACTGTGCGGGGGTATTTATAGGTATCTGAGTGCCCAGCGCCTTGTGTTAAGGACGCATGTGCCCTCAGACACCTAGTTTATCCCCAGAATATTCCCATAAAGCAGGGTTACAAGCTGTAATTACAAGAATGCCTTTACAAGCTAGGCCCGTAACATAAAGGCGGCCACGCGGGGCCCGTTACAATGGGCCAGATCACGCGTGGGCCTTAGAGCAGGACGAGGCCGCGCTACGGGGAGACGTCACCGCAGGCCTTCGTCTGGTGCTGAATGAAGCGAAGGGTGTCCCTGCCCGCTTTGTCTTTGTCAGACCAGCGACCGCGGCGGAGGCTTCGAGCGAAGGGTGGCGTCTTTGCCTTCGCCCCAACATTTGCCCTCCGAGGGACCAGTTCGACAGAGTCACCTGGTGCCGAAGACGTCGCTAGATGGCGGAGACGCTGCCCTCGCTCGAAGTGGTTCCGCGGGGGTTTTTGATGTGACCGTTGATGGACGGCGTACTGTTGGATTGCGGGTTTCCCGAAGCGCCGCGCCCTTTCGGATTGCGGGTTTCCCGAAGAGCCGCGCTCTGCCTATAAAAGGGGGCGAGGGTCGGCGCTGTTTGAACTTTGCCTTCCGCGCTCCGTAAAAACCCTAGCCTCCCGCCGTCTTGCTGCTCTTCTTCTTCCGCTGCTCCTTTTGCTCGCCGGAGTTCTGGCTCGAGTGAAGCAAACCGCCCGCCACCGCCGACGGTACGTAGCAATGCCGTCCTCCTCTTCTTCCTCCGACACCACGCCGCCAGCCGCCGCCTCGTCTGAGGAGACGTTGAGTAGCGTGATGGTGGAGGAGTTGCGCGCCGGCGACTCTGTTGATTTTGGTGTGTCACGGATGACGTCAGCCAGCGTTGAAGATATGCAGCGGTTGGGCTACTTTGGCGGCGGAGTTGCTCGTGCTCCGGGGACGGAGGTAGTCCCCGAGCCGGAGGGTGAGTTGGTCGTTTTCGAGGCATTCTTCGCCGCCGGTCTCCGCTTGCCTGCGCACCGGTTTGTTGGCGAAGTCCTGCGTAGATTCAATGTTCAAATACATCAGCTGACACCAAATGCCATGGTGGCGCTGGCGAAGTATGTCTGGGCGACGACTTCGTACGGCGGGCAGCCGTCTGTTGAAGTTTTTGCGAAGAATTATTGTTTGCATTGGCAGAAGAGGATGGTTGGGGACGGAGTTGCCCAGTTCGGGTCATGCACATTCACGCCGAAGACCGGCAAGACCACAATGCCAGTAGTGGAGTTGGTTCCGTGCGCCCGCAACAAGTGGGGCAGTTGGAATGAATTTTGGTTTTACGTTGTTGAGGGTACTGTCGAAGGCCATGAGGGACTCCCCGTGTCTGAGATGTGCTCTCATTATTATTCTGCGTATCCGCCTTTTGAAGTGGCAGAAGAGGATGCAGACGAAGGGGCCCTCCGATGCGCCGCCGGTCAGAGCAGTGGGCGTGATTTAGTTGAAGAGTTCGTGGCGTACGGGGTCTGGCCCTTGTTGCACGGCTGGGCGCTGGGCGAAGTGTGCCCTCGCCAGATGCCTTTTCACGGAGGAAGGGTGGTGCGAAGTCCTGCCTTCGCACTGAATTTGCGAAATCGTGACCCGGCTGCCTTTGTGCGTGATGCGGAGGACTTGGCGGTGCGGCTCGTGGGACGTTACGTGCCGAGGACTGAAGGCCAGCGCAGCTTTGATATCCGTGGGTCAAATGAGCGCTTGAACAGGGTCTTCGAATTAAATCAATTGCCGTACGACGGCTATCCTGGTCAAGACGAAGCGGACCGCCGTGGGAAGAAGCCGGCGGTGGAGACTGGAGGCGACCCTGCGCTGGCGGCCGCCCCCCTCCTCAAAAAAGAGAAAATTAGGTACTGCGATGGGAGGACTTGGGGTGTCTGATAGTTTTGCTAGAGAGTTAATGAGGACGTGTGCGGCCCCGGGGGAAAGGATGTCTTCGCCCGAGCTCCGGGAGTCTTCGGCTCGGATGCTGAGGGTTACCGGGGGTTGCTGGCCAAAAAATGTTCCTATCCCCTGCGCGGCTGAGGAGGACTGTTTTACATCTCGTATGGTTCATCAGTGGAGAGTTTTTCCTTACGGGCGAAATATCGGTGCTGTTGTGTGGACAGTGATGGACAAGGATCGCCAAGGGGCGGCGCAAAAACGCCAGGCGACTGTCAGGATTCACGAAGCTCGGCCGAAAAGGCAGCTGGGAACTGCGAAGGCTGTGGCCTCCGGCGGAGGTAAGCCGCCGCTGGTGGCGAAGGCGGGCGCCGCTGCTCCTAGCAAGGCGCCGGAGGCGACGGCAGGCGCCGGAGGCTCCAAGTCAACGAAGGCGGTGCCGCCGGCCAGCGGAGTGGCGGAGGCTTCGAAGGCGGCCCAAGCGTTGCCGTTGTCGGGCAAACGTGTTGCCGACTTCGGCACCGATATTTCTGTGGACGACTATCTTGGTGGTAAGTCGCTGGCCTATTATTGTTATTATATATATATATATATATATATATATATTAACTTGTTGACGCGTTGCAGGGCCGGGCGAGGGCCAGCTTGCTATAGATGCGCCTGGCGCGGCGATCGCGACGGCCGTCATGGTGCCGAAGGCGAGGGGCGAGGCGCTTGGCGCCGAAGGCGAGGTGTCGGCCCTCGCGTTGGTCAGGGACGAGGCGGGCGTGGCGACCCGCCGGCTGAAGGGAGTGACGGAGGCGCTGAGTCAGGTCCGCTGAGCTATATATATATATATATTTTTTACGTCAATGGCCTTACGTATGTTCTGCAGGTGGCTGACTTCGCCAGCCGTACTGCATCAGGGGCCCTCACGGCAGCTGTGACTGCCGAAGTCGAGAGACTTCGGACACAACATGCTGACGCTGTCCGTGAGAAGTCGGCCTCCGACAGCAAGTACCGTAAGCTGGCGGACAGGGTGGCCGCCCTGGAGAGGGAGAAGGCCGACTTCCGGCGCCAGCTGGCGGCGGAGAGGAGGGAAGCCAACGAGGCCGTCGCCAAGGGGCAGGCTGCGCAGGCGGAGGCCAAGCTGGCGCGGGCGGAGGGCAATCTTTCTAAGGAGCTCGCCGAACATCTGCAAGAGCGGCTCACCGCCCTGGAGAGCCGCGCGAAGGAGGCCGAGGCCGCGATGCATGCGGAGGCCGAACGGACGCGCACGCAGCTCATGGATACATATCGTGAGCTGGGTGCGCGGACCGGTGACTTCGAGGTGCCGGACCGAGAGCCCGGGCTTCGCTGTCTGCAGTGGGTGCAGGAGGAGCTGCTGGAACTTCTAGCTGTTGCGGGGGGTTAATGTCGTACGCCTCCCTGGTCACCTGCGAGGGGGCGATGAACGCTCTCTCCCGCGAAGGGTGCCGGCACTTCGAGGCCTTCGACCAGGCGGATGAAGAATTTGAGCGAGATATCTATAAGGTCGAAGACCCCGTTGTGAAGGAATCCGCCGGGGCCCTCTATGACCGGATGTGGGGTCTGTACGGTCGTGAGGTGGTCAGGGAGCGGGCCGAGACTGCGAGGGCTCAGGTAACGTTGTTTGTTTGTTTGGCGTTTGCTGTATGCAGGCTGTGCGTGTGTTTGCTGAATCTGTGTGTCTTGTCCTAGGCGGAGCGCGGCGAGCGGGTGGACGACTTCGGGGCTCTGAACAGTGCGCTGCCAGACCCGGAGCCGACCCCCGCGGAGGCTGTGACTGGGGTCGCCCTGGAGCCAACCCCGGAGACCGCAGCGATCACGACGACTGCCCCCACATCCGCTGTGGCCGGCGAAGACCTGCCCCCGAAGGTGGCCGAAGGCGCCCCTGATGCCCCCGCAGCTGCAGTGCCGAGTGCTGAAGATCCCGCGGCGGTGGCGGCGGAGCCAGCGGCGGAGCCAACGGCGGAGGCTCCCGCAGCGTCAGGGTCTTCGCAGGTGGCGTAGTAGGTGTTTAGGGTTGGGGAATTTTTGGATGCTGTGCTGAACTTTGGTTGCTGCGCAGGTTCAGGATTTTGGGCCTGCGTACGCAACCGCTACTACTGAGTTTTTGGCGGCTTTGACCGCGGAAGGTGGGAATGAATATGGTGGGTCGGTATCTGAGTTGTTTGATTTTACTGACTCTGGGAGCTCGGTTGAGTGGACTGAGGAGTCGTCGGAGGAGGACTTGGATTATTTTGCGGCCTTGGACGTGGCTGCGGCGGAGGCTTCGCTACACGCCGCGGACGCGCCAGACGTGCCAGGTCCTAGCACCGGGCGCCGATGACGAAGGGCGGTTGCAAAACGTAGGGTTAGCGCGGAGGAGGGGGCTCGGCTTCGTGTGAGTAGGGCTGGTCGTCAGGAACTGTTGTCTTTGTCGGCCGCTGCGAGTACAGGGGAAAGGGAACTGCGAAGTCTTTTTGCGGGTGAGGAGCTTAGGATGATGTTATTTAATTATAGAGAGATGGGACTTATTCCTAAGGTTGAGCTGATGTAGAGTGTGGTGCCCTCGCTTGTATATGTGTGGGGGTTTGTACGATGAGGTTGTGTGCCCTCGCGTGCCTGTGCCTGCGAGGACGTTGTGTGCCTTTGTCTCGTATGGTTGGCTATGTTGTGCTGTTGTGATTATAGTCGTTCTTAGCACGGATGGTTTGATGCTATCGTTTCTGCTGTTGTTGTGCTAGTTCGGCTGCGCCCTTAGGCGGCTTCTGCGCGGAGTCTTTGCGATAGACTTCGGATTTTCTCGCACTTGTTGTGCTTAGTCCGGCTGCACCCTTAGGCGACTTCTGCGCGGATAGTCTTCACGCTAGACATCGGATTTTTTCGCACTTGTTGTGCTTAGTCCGGCTGCACCCTTAGGCGACTTCTGCGCGGATAGTCTTCGCGATAGACATCGGATTTTTTCGCACTTGTTGTGCTTAGTCCGGCTGCACCCTTAGGCGACTTCTGCGCGGATAGTCTTCGCGCTAGACATCGGATTTTTTCGCACTTGTTGTGCTTAGTCCGGCTGCACCCTTAGGCGACTTCTGCGCGGATAGTCTTCGCGCTAGACATCGGATTTTTTTCGCACTTGTTGTGCTTAGTCCGGCTGCACCCTTAGGCGACTTCTGCGCGGACTTGTCGCACGCGAGGGTGGCTAGCGCTTAGCCTCGCGGTGACTTCGAATTGGTCGAATGCCGAAGACCGTTGTCGCGGTCTTTTTTCGACACGTGTTTTTGCGGGGGATTTTTCTCTCATATATTACATGGCTCCGCCTCGTTAAAAACCTCACCCCCCGGGAGGAAAAGAGTGCGGGCCGGTACAAGATTGGTTGCAGCGAATTACAAGGGCGAAATCAGCCCTAAATGGGTCAAGCAAAAAATTTGCGAAGGTTGTCGATGTTCCAGGAGTGCTCCAGGTCCTCGCCATTTGGCGTTGTGAGCCTGTAAGCGCTGGGGGAAGCTTTTGACTTGACTATGAAGGGGCCCTCCCACTTGGGCTCCAGCTTGCCCTTGGACTCCGTCCGAGCTGTTCGGATGAGTACGAGGTCCCCCGCGCTGAACTCCCTCGGGATGACTGTGTGGTCGCGCCATGCTTTGGTCTG